>NC_089838.1:62975520-63282635 GCF_035609145.1 Eleutherodactylus coqui | reverse complement strand
GAGGACAAAGGCCACTGCACACACCCTTAGCAATCGCGGGCATAGAGCAGACTCCGATGCTAGTACAGCTGTGAACGTCTTATGAATGCAGTAACGCTCCTCTTGTTTGGCCCAAACCAGTGTCTCAGATAACTGTGATAAACTGGGAGAAAATGCATGTTGCCCAGTGCTGATCCCATGACCCCAAGCAGGAGGAGGAGGTGGAATTACAAGGCCAAGAAACCATGACCAGGACCCGCTATAGTCTGTGTGGGAAGTACGTGAGTGGGCCCAGGATCAGGCTTGGTCCCAGCCTCCACCTTGTGTGACCCAAGGTACCTTGAGTTACATAGCAATGGGAAATCCATATGTTCCCACACAGATAGCTCAACACTGCAAGCGGAAGTCTTTGAGTTCCTTGGGCTCGCCTATGCTGTCAGTGCACAAAGATGGTATTACACAGGAAGAAATCAAAATTCCCAACCATGGGAGAGTTTCACCCCGCCAACGACCTTGGCCTCGGCCCACAATTCATGCCCTAGTCAGTCAGTGTATTTGTGCCACATAGGTAAAACACCGCGATGGGAAGACTTAGTGCACCCATAGTATAGACAGACCCCTGTAACATTCCTGTAGCAAAGGTATAAACAGACCCCAGTAACATTTCTTTAGTTAAAATATAGGCGGACCCCAGTAACATTTCTGTAGCAGAAGTATAGGCAAACAAACACAAGTAACATTTCAGTAGCAAACGTATAGGCGGACCCCAGTAACATTTCTGTAGCAGAAGTATAGGCAGACCCCAGTAACATTTCTGTAGCAATGGCATAGGCAGACCCCTGTAACATTTCTGTAGCAGAAGTATAGACAGACCCCAGTAACATTTCTGTAGTAAAAGTATAGACAGACCCCAGTAACATTTCTGTAGCAGAAGTATAGGCAGACCCCAGTAACATTTCTGTAGTAAAAGTATAGACAGACCCCAGTAACATTTCTGTAGCAGAAGTGTAGGCAGACCCCTGTAACATTTCTGTAGCAGAAGTATAGGCAGACACCAGTAACATTTCTGTAGCAAATGTATAGGCAGACCCCTGTAACATTTCTGTAGCAGAAGTATAGGCAGACCCCAGTAACATTTTTGTAGCAGAAGTATAGGCAGACCCCAGTAACATTTCTGTAGTAAAAGTATAGACAGACCCCAGTAACATTTTTGTAGTAAACATAGAGACAGACCCCAGTAACATTTCTGTAGTAAAGGTATAGGCAGACCCCTGTAACATTTCTGTAGCAGAAGTATAGGCAGACCCCTGTAACATTTCTGTAGCAGAAGTATAGACAGACCCCTATAACATTTCTGTAGCAGAAGTATAGGCAGACCCCAGTAACATTTCTGTAGCAAAGGTATAGGCAGACCCCTGTAATATTTCTGTAGCAGAAGTATAGGCAGACCCCTGTAACATTTCTGTAGTAAACGTATAGACAGACCCCAGTAACATTTCTGTAGTAAAGTATAGGCAGACCCCCCTAACATTTCTGTAGCAGAAGTATAGGCAGACCCCAGTAACATTTCTGTAGCAGAAGTATACTCAGACCCGAGTAAAATTTCCGTAGCAAGAGTATAGGCGAACCCCTGAAACATTGGTGTATCATATGTACCCCTGAAAAATTGCTCAACCAAGAGGGCAGGTGAAACCCATAAATATTTTTAAAGATACAGCTCGCTGTTGCTTAATTTGTAACAGAGCCTGGAGGCAGCCCTGTTAAAAAAATTGGTTTATGTTAAAGTATCAATAATTTCGAAACTTTGAAAAATTTTTAAAAAATTGTAAGCAAAGCCTTTTGGGCCGCAGAAAAATTGGCAGTTCAGCGTGATGACATGATGTTTCATGAGGAGGAGTAGGAGGAGGAGGACTAATATCCACGAGAGATTGACAAAGCTAATTCCCCCCTTTTTTCGTGTAATAGAGAATGCTTTTTTCTCCGGTTGCAGCAAAAAGAATCTTTAGGTTCCGCTGCTCTCCGCCGGTGGAGAAGAGAAGTTTGGGGAAATCCAGGCTTTGCTCATCTTTATTAGTGTAAGCATGTCGGCGGGTACGCTTATTCGTGATGATTCCTCCAGCTGCACTAAACACCCTCTCTGACAAGACGCTAGCGGCGGGGCAAGCCATCACCTCCAGGGCATACAGCGCAAGTTCGTGCCACGTGTCCAGCTTTGACACCCAATAGTTGTATGGAGCAGAGGCATCATGGAGGACGATGGTACGATCGGCAACGTACTCCCTCACCATCTTTTTACAGTGCTCCCTCCGACTCAGCCTTGACTGGGGAGTGGTGACACAGTCTTGCTGGGGAGCCATAAAGCTGCCTTGGAGAGTGTTCCCCTGCCTGTGCTGGACATGCTGCCTGATCTCCGCGCCTCCCCTGCTACTTGGCCCTCGGAACTGCACCTTCTGCCACTAGCACTGTCAGATGGGAAGTTTAGCATCACTTTTTCCACCAGGGCCCTGTGGTATTGCATCACTCTCGTACCCCTTTCCTCTTCGGGAATGATAGTGGAAAGGTTCTCTTTATACCGTGGGTCGAGAAGGGTGTACACCCAGTAATCCGTGTTGGCCAGAATGCGTCTAACGCCAGGGACACGAGAAAGGCAGCCTAACATGAAGTCAGCCATGTGTGCCAGGGTACCAGTACGCAACACATCACTGTCCTCACTAGGAAGATCACTTTCAGGATCCTTCTCCTCTTCAGCCCATACACGCTGAACAGATGAGAGTCAAGCAGCATGGGTACCCTCTGCAGTGTGCCCAGCTGTCTCTTCCCCCTCCTCCTCCTGCTCCTCCCCCTCCTCCTCCTCCAAAACGCGCTGAGATATGAACATGAGGGTGGTCTGGCTATCAAGCGACATACTCTCATCCTCTGTCTCCTGTTCCAACTGCAAAGCGTTGGCCTTTATGCTTTGCAGCGAACTTCTCAGCAGGCATAGCAGAGGAATGGTGACGCTAAGGATTGCAGCATCGCTGCTCCCCATCTGAGTAGACTCCTCAAAGTTTCCGAGGACCTGGCAGATGTCTGCCTTCCAGGCCACTCCTCGGTAAAGAATTAGGGAGGCTGACTACCACTACGCCGCCCATGTTGGAGTTGGTATTCTACTATTGCTCTGCGCTGCTCATAGAGCCTGGCCAACATGTGCAGCATAGAATTCCACCATGTGGGCATGTCGCACAGCAGTCGGTGCTCTGGCAGATTAAACCAATGTTGCAGGGTCCTCAGGGTGGCAGCGTCCATGGTGGACTTGCGGAAATGTGCGCAGACTCGGCGCACCTTGCCGAGCAGGTCAGACAAGTGAGGGTAGTTTTTAAGAAACCGCTGAACCACCAGATTGAAGACGTGGGCCAGGCATGGCACATGTGTGAGGCTGCCAAACTGCAGAGCCACCACCAGGTTACGGCCGTTGTCACGACCATGCCTGGTTGGAGGCTCAGCGGCGAAAGCCAGAGGTCGGTCTGCTCTGTCAGACCCTGCAACAGTTCGGGGGCCGTGTGCCTCTTGTCCCCTAAGCTGAGTAGTTTCAGCACGGCCTGCTGACGCTTGCCCACCGCTGTGCTGCCGTGCCGCACCATACCGACTGCTGGCGAAGTGCAGCTCACACTTCTTAATTGAGAGGTAGAGGTTGCGTAAGAGGAGGAGGGGGAGGGTTTAGAGGAGGTGGCATAAACCGCCGCAGATACCAGCACCGAGGTAGGACCCACTATTCTGGGTGTGGGTAGGACGTGAGCGGTTCCAGGCACTGACTCGGTCCCAGCCTCCACCAAATTCACCCCATGTGCCGTCAGGGAGATGTAGTGGCCCTGCCGGCCAGTACTTGTCCACGTGTCCGTGGTTAAGTGGACCTTCCCAGTAACTGCGTTGGTGAGGGCGCGATTTATGTTGCGGGAGACGTGCTGGTGTAGGGCTAGGACGGCACACAGGGAAAAATAGTGACGACTGGTGACCGAGTAGCGCGGGACCACCGCCGCCATCATGTTTTTGAAAGCCTCCGTTTCCACAAGCCTATACGGCAGCATCTCCAGGCTGATTAATTTCGCAATGTGCACGTTTAAAGCTTGTGCATGCGGGTGTGTGGCGGCGTATTTGCGCTTTCGCTCCAACATTTGTGCTAGCAACAGCTGAACGCTGCACTGAGAGATATTGCTGGATGGGGTGGAGGACAGTGGAGGTGAGGGTGTGGGTACAGGCCAGGAGGCGCTCGTGCCTGTGTGCTGAGAGGGGGTTTGGATCTGAGTGGCAGGTTGGGGCACAGGGGAAGAGGCAGTGGTGTGACCCGGAGGCGGTGAACGGCCTTCGTCCCACCTTGTGGGGTGCTTGGCCATCATATGCCTGCGCATGCTGGTGGTGGTGAGGCTGGTAGTGGTGGCTCCCCGGCTGATCTTGGTGTGACACAGGTTGCACACCACTGTTCGTCAGTCGTCCGTGCTCTCACTGAAAAACATCCACACCATTGAGCACCTAGCCCTCTGCACGGAGGCTTGGCGCGAAGGGGTGCTTTGGGAAACAGCTGGGGGATTCTTTGCTCTGGCCCTGCCTCTACCCCTGGCCACTCCACTGCCTCTTCCAAGCTGTCCTTCTGCTGCACTTGCCTCCCCCTCTGAAGCCCTGTCCTCAGTAGGCTTAGCAAACCAGGTGGGGTCAGTCACCTCATCGTCCAGCTGCTCTTCCTCCAAATCCTCTGTGCGCTCCTCCCTCGGACTTACTGCCCTTACTACTACCTCACTGATATTCAACTGTGTCTATCATCATCATCCTTCTCATCCACTGAAAGCTCTTGAGACAGTTGCCGGAAGTCCCCAGCCTCGTCACCCGGACTCCGGGAACTTTCCAAAAGTTGGGCATCGGTCACGACAAACTCCTCAGGTGAGAGAGGAACCATTTTTTCCCACTCATGGCAGGGATCCGAGAACAGTTCCTGGGAGTCTGTCTGCTCATCAGAATATGTTATTTTCATGAAGTGAGGAGGCTGGGAGGAAGGAGGAGCAGCAGCCAGAGGATTCAGAGTTGCAGTCCCTAAGCCGGGAGTAGTGGACTGCGTAGAAGACTGGGTGGTCGATACATTGCTGAATGCATTTTCTGCCATCCACGACAGGACCTGCTCACACTGCTCTGTTTGTAATAAAGGTCTACCACGCGGACCCATAAATTGGGATATGAAGCTGGGGACCCCAGAAACTTGCCTCTCTCCTAATCCCGCAGCAGCCGGCTGTGATTCACCTGGACCAGGAACTCGGCTTGTGCCCACACCCTCGCTGGGACGTCCGCGTCCACGTCCATGTCCTAGACCCTTACCTCTACTCCTCATCATGGCAGATTAATAATAGAGCAGGGCCCAAATAAATTACCCCACTGTACAGCACTGACAACTGGGCCATAATTCACTGCAAACAGAGACTTGTAGATAGCGGAGGCTCTATGCTGTTACTTGAAAAAAGTAACCCGCTGTCTTGCACTGATACCTAGGGGTAATTTATTGCTTGTAGAGACTTGTAGATAATAGAGCCTGTATTGAGTGGGAGAAGACTCTAAAGGCAGTGGATAGTGCTAGAAACTGCGGCAATCTTAACTTAGCTGATCCACTTCCATAGGCTCGGCACCAGAAGTTGGTATGGGAGAAGGGGGAGCGGGTCTGCCAGATTCCCTAGCCTTACGGGCCTGACGTTCCTCTTTTCTAGATCTCAGCCTCCTGTCAGCTTTGACTGCCAATTCTATCGCATCATTGAGTGCCATGGGGGCGGGATGAGAAATGAGTAGATCCTTGACAGCATCAGAAAGACCCAACAAGAACACATCTTTAAGGGCGCTATCATTCCAAGAGGTTTCACCTGCATACAGTCTAAATTTAGAGCAATAGTCCTCTACCCACTGCTGCCCCTGACGTAGAGAAATGAGATGAGATACTGCCAACCCCGCACAGTCCGGCTCATCAAAAATACCTTGAAGTTCCTGAAAAAACAAATCAACTGACTGCAGGCAAGCAAAACTCTCGGGCAAGGAGTAGGCCCATGTCTGGGGGGAACTCGGAAGTAGTGACATAATCAATCCAACTTTCTGGGAGTCTGAGCCGGAGGAACGGGGGCGCATCTAAAAATACAATCAACATGCCTGCTGGAAAAAAAAACTTGCCTCTCTCCTCTGAAAATACCTCAGGAAGAGGACACTTGGGAATAGAAGCGGCAGTAGAAACATGCACTAACTCCCGCTGCTCCTGGGCCACCATACGACCGGACAGGTCTTGGATCACGACTACTAAATCCTGCAACTGACTTGTGAGGGTACTCATGGCCTCCATTGGAGAGCAATTTTAAGGGCCAGTTATTATGTTATGGTATACTACTAGAGATGAGCGAACATACTCGTCCGAGCTTGATGCTCGCTCGCGTATTAGGGTATTCGAGATGCTCGTTACTCGAGACGAGCACCACGCGGTACTCGAGTCTATTCCATTTCCTTCCCTGCATGTTTTGCACCATTTTCTGGCCAATAGAAACACAGGGAAGGCATTACAACTTCCTCCTGTGATGTTCCAGCCCTATCCCACCCCCCTGCAGTGAGTGACTGGCGAGATCAAGTGACCCACGAGTATTTAAAGTGGGGCCGCCTTTGGCTCGCCACAGTCACACACTGGCAGAGATTAGGGAGGGTGCTGCTGGTGCTACAGTTAGAGTGTTGGCGTCTTCAAGAACCCCAACGGTCCTTCTTAGGGCCACATCTGACTGTGTACATTACTGTTGTGGCTGCTGGGAGCAGTTTTGCACAATTTTTTTTTTCATCTTAGGCTGTGCAGACTATTGCATTCTCAGTCTGCAGCCAATTATACAGAGTATAGGGGCAGTACTGGTCAGGCAGGGACAGTGGTAGTGTAGAATCCTGTCAGCAAGTACCCCAAAAAAGCTCCTCCTTAGGGCTACCTGTGACCATGTGCATTACTGTTGTGGCCGCTGGGAGTTGTAGTGGCTCACTATTAGCCAGCTAGGCCGTTCTGCAGCCCAGGGTATATTTTTTTCAGCCTACAGTGTGCGTTACATAACCGCTGTGACCCTCCAAGTGCAGGCCAATAATTGCCTAAGTATTTACACCGCTCTGTGCGTCCCGTCAACTTCATGCACAGCGTACGGCCACAGCCGCTGATAGAGGGAAAGACATATACACGCTATCTAGGCTGCTGGTTTTTAAAAAAAAAATCTGAAAAAAACCTACTCCTTAGGGCTACCTGTGACCGTGTGCATTACTGTTGTAGTGGCTCACTATTAGCCAGCTAGGCCTTTCTGCAGCCCAGCGTATATTTTTTTCGGCCTACAGTGTGCGTTACATTACCGCTGTGACCCTCCAAGTGCAGGCCAATAATTGCCTAATTTTTTACACCGCTCTGTGCGTCCCGTCAACTTCACGCACAGTGTACGGCCACAGCCGCTGATAAAGGGAAAGACATATACACACTATCTAGGCTGTTTGCTTTTTCAAAAAAATTTGAAAAAAAGCTCCTTCTTAGGGCTACCTGTGACCGTGTGCATTTTACTGCATGGCCGCTGGGAGTTGTAGTGGCTCACTATTACCCAGCTAGGCCTTTTTGCAGCCTAGCGTATAATTTTTTGCGGACTGCAGAGTGCGTTCCATAACTGCTGTCAGCCTCCAACTGCACGCCACTAATTGCATAATTATACAGACCGCTCTGTGTCTGCTCTATTGGTAATACACCATGCTGAGGGGTAAGGGTAGGCCTAGAGGACGTGGCCGTGGACGCGGGCGAGGACGCGGAGGTCCAAATGAGGGTGTGGGCACAGGCCGAGTTCCTGGTCCAGGAGATTCGCAGCCGGCTGGTGCGGGATTAGGAGAGAGGCAAGTTTCTGGGGTCCCCAGCTTCATATCACAATTTTTGGGTCCGCGTGGTAGACCTTTACTACAAAATGAGCAGTGTGAGCAGGTCCTGTCGTGGATGGCAGAAAATGCATCCAGCAATGTATCGACCACCCAGTCTTCTACGCTGTCCACTGCTGCAACTCTGAATCCTCTCGCTGCTGCTCCGCCTTCCTCCCAGTCTCCTAACTCCATGAAAATGACACATTCTGATGAGCAGACAGACTCCTAGGAACTATTCTCGGTCTCCCTGCCTTGATTGGGAAAAAATTGTTCCTCTCCCACCTGAGGAGTTTGTTGTGACCGATGCCCAACCTTTGGAAAGTTCCCGGAGTCCGGGTGATGAGGCTGGGGACTTCCGGCAAGAGCTGTCTCAAGATCTTTAAGTGGGTGAGGAGGTCGATGATGATGAGACACAGTTGTCTATCTGTGAGGTAGTAGTAAGGGCAGTATGTCCGAGAGAGGTGCGCACAGAGGTTTCGGAGGAAGAGCCGCTGGATGATGAGGTGACTGACCCCATCTGGTTCGCTAAGCCTACTGAAGACAGGGCTACAGAGGGGGAGGCAAGTGCAGCAGCAGGACAGGTTAGAAGAGGCAGTGGGGTGGCTAGGGGTAGAGGCAGGGCCAGAGCGAAGACTCCCCCAGCTGTTTCCCAAAGCACCCCCTCATGCCAAGACCTAGACCACCCTGCAGAGGCCTAGGTCTTCAGAGGTGCTGATGTTTTTCAGTGAGAGCGCGGACGACCGACGAACAGTGGTGTGCAACCTCTGTCGCGCCAAGATCAGCTGGGGAGCCACCAGTACCAGCCTCACCACCACCAGCATGCGCAGTCATATGATGGCAAAGCACCCCACGATGTGGGACGAAGGCCGTTCACCGCCTCCAGGTCGCACCACTGCCTCTACCCCTGTGCCCCAACCTGCCACTCAGATCCAACCCCCCTCTCAGGACACAGGCACGAGCGCCTCCCGGCCTGCACCCACACCCTCACCTCCGCTGTCCTCAGCCCCATCCAGCAATGTCTCTCAGCGTAGCATCCAGCTGTTGCTAGCGCAAGCCTTGGAGCGCAAGCACAAATACGCCGCCACGCACCCGCACACTCAAGCTTTAAACGTGCACATTGCGAAATTGAACAGCCTAGAGATGCTGCCGTACAGGCTTCTGGAAATGGAGGCTTTCAAAAACATGATGGCGGAAGTCCCACGCACTCGGTCCCCAGTCGCCACTATTTTTCCCGGTGTGCCATCCCAGCCCTACACCAGCACGTCTCCCACAACATCAATCGTGCCCTCACCAATGCGGTTACTGGGAAGGTCCACTTAACCACGAACACGTGGACAAGTACTGGCGGGCAGGGCCACTATATCTCCCTGACGGCACATTGGGTGAATTTGGTGGAGGCTGGGACTGAGTCAGAGCCTGGGACAGCGTACGTCCTACCCACACCCAGAATTGCGGGTCCTTCCTCGGTTCTGGTATCTGCGGCGCTTTATGCCACCTCCTCTGAACCCTCCCCCTCCTCCTCCTCCTCCTACGCAACTTCTACCTCTCAATTAAGAAATGTGAGCAGCACATCGCCAGCAGTCGGTGTGGCGCGGCGTGGCAGCACAGCGGTGGGGTCTGCTTATACTGCTGCTACAGAAATGCTACAGGGGTCTGCCTATACTGCTGCTACATAACAGTTACTGGGGTCTGCCTATACTTCTGCCACATAAATGTTACAGGGGTCTGCCTATACTGCTGCCACTTAAATGTTACAGGAGTCTACCTATACTTCTGCTACAATTATGTTACTGGGGTCTGCCTATACTTCTGCCACGTAAATGTTACAGGGGGTCTGCGTATACTTGTGCTACAAAAATGGTACAGGGGTCTGCCTATGCTTCTGCTACAAAAATGTTACAGGGGTCTGCTCATACTGCGGTGACAGACATGTTACTGGGGTCTGCCTTTACTTCTACAGAAATTATATTGGGGTCTGCCTATACTGCTGCTACAAAAATGTTACAGGGGTCTGCCTATGCTTCTGCTACATAAATGTTTCAGGGGTCTGCTTATAGTGCTGCTACAGAAACGTTACTGGGGTCTGCCTATACTGTTACTACTGAAATGATACAAATACTGGGCTCTGCCTGTACTGCTGCTACTGAAATGTTACAGGGGTCTGCATATACTGCTGCTACTGAAATGTTACAGGGGTCTGCCAATACTGCTGCTACATAAATGTTACAGGGGTCTGCCTATACTGCTGCTACAGAAACATTACTGGGGTCTGCCTATACTGTTACTACAGAAATGTTACTCGGCTCTGTCTATACTGTTACAACAGAAATCTTACTGGGGTCTGTCTATACTGTTACTACTGAAATGCTACAAATACTGGGCTCTGCCTGTACTACTGCTACTGAAATGTTGCAGGGGTCTGCATATACTGCTGTTACATTAATGTTTCAGAGATCTGCTTATACTGGTGCTACAGAAATGTTACTGGGCTCTGCCTATACTGTTACTACAGAATTGTTACTCGGCTCTTTCTATACTGTTACAACCGAAGTGTTACTGGAGTCTGCCTATACTTCTGCTAACGAAATGTTACTGGGGTCTGTCTATACTGTTACTACAGAAATGTTACTGGGGTCTCCCTAGACTTCTGCCACATAACTCTTAGTGGGGTCAGCTTATACCTTTGCTACAGGAATATTACAGGGGTCTGTGTATACTTCCCATCATGGTGTTCTACCTATCTGGCCCGTAAAAAAACCCAGACTGACTAGGGCATGGCGTGTGGGCCGCAGCCAACATGTATTTCCTCTCACGTAACCTCAGCTATCCAGGGCACTGCAATGGGATTTCTTTCTGTACCGTCTGTGTGTTCCTGCTAGCCACCCATGCTGCGGGTGCACACAGACTTGCCATAGCGGAGTTGTACCTGTCTGTCCCCAAAACACTGGTAGGGTGCAGAGTGCAGAGGGTTTACTCCTTGCGCTGTCAATGAAGTATCCGACGCCCAAACAGAATGAGTAGTGTGTGGACACATGGAGTCCCCATTGCTATGTCACTCGCAGCACCTTGGGCCACACAAGGTGTTTGCTGGGACAGAGGCTGACCCAGGGCCCACTCACATACTTCCCACACCGAGTATTGCTGCATTGTGGAGATGTGTAGAAGTGCTGGGCTGGCAGCGGACTCCCCTTTATGCCCACGTTTGCAGCTCCTGGCGGAGGTGGCAAAGGATTGAAATGAAGCTGGAAAGTCAATCTATTATCAATTCTCAACAGCATTGTGGGCTATCGCCCACACTTTCAAAGAGGGTCGCTGCCTGGCCCTGCCAACACTCTGCAGTGTGTGCCTCTGGTTCCTCCTCATGGCAGACGCACTTATAAATGGACATAAGGGTGGTGTGGCATGAGGGCAGCTGAACGCTGCGCAGGGGCACTTTTGTATGCGCTGTGGACGCAGGGTCATGCGGGGGGGGGGGGGGGAGGGGTTGGGCAGCATGTAACCCAGGAGAAGTGGCAGCGGTGTGTCCCGCAGGCAGTGATTGTGCTTGGTTGGAGGTAGTGTGGTGCTTAGCTAAGATGTGCCTTGCTAATGAGGGTTTGTCCGAAGTAAAAATTGTTAGTGCGGGGGGGCCCACTCTTGCCGCTATTGTGGCTTAATAGTGAGACCTGGGAACCTGAGATACAGCCATGTATGTTGCCCCTTGCCTGCCCTATCCGTTTCTGTGTGGTTTCCATCACTTTCGTAGGTTTTGCAGATTTGCACAAATGAAAACCTTAGGGAGCATCGGTCATATACAAATATGCTCGAGTCGCCCATTGACTTCAATGGCGTTTGTTACTTGAAACGAACTCTCGAGCATGGTGGAAAGCTCAACTCAAGCAACGAGCAACCGAGCATTTTAGTGCTCGCTCATCTCTATATACTACCCTTGGTACGCCAGCCCGGGTGCCATAGATCTCACCTACAACCCCTGTCCCTGCCTGCTTGCCTCCGCTTCTGGCTAACCCCAGGCGGGCAACTGGGCGGCAGTCCCTACTCTCACTAGGAACCGAAAAGGGACGCTCGCGTACCTGGATGGAAAGGGTAGAATACCGACAGAAAAAGCAGATGTAAATAACCAACATGAACAATACTAAGCAGAACTGAGGCAGATGGAAAAACCTGGCAGACAAAAGCAGGCAAGATGACAGAGGCAGGGGACCAACAAAGGCAGACTAGCTAGCACACTGAGGGAAACCAATAACTGGCAGTGATTGCAAGTCTCTGCCCGACCTTTAAACAAAAGCCTCCACCCAGGGTCGGAGAGAGGGAGACAGCCAACTCTGAACAGAACATAATAAAAGGGAGCTTGTGCATGGCAGCTGCACTCATGGGTGTGCGCGCGCACGGCGCCGCGAGCCACCAGCACCACGCTGGCTAGGCACCCGCGCTCCCGGCAGCCGGTCAACAAGCTGGGGGGATGTGCACTGACCGCCGCCCCGGGAGGACCAGCAACCGCCGCATGGTAACAGTTCGCTTATGGCTCACAGGCAAGAAAATGGCTCGTTGGCTTCTCATTTAGTTTAAGCAGTGCTCGTTCGGTCTTTCATATTTGCTTATATAGCGAATTTGCATCACAGAAGGGGAAATCAAGAATTAAAAACAATCACAGAAAATGGCCGTTACTTACTGACTGAGGAGTGCATATAGATGCATCCTCCTCTCACCATGCAGGTAGCTGACTACCAAATGGAGGAGCCAATAACACCTGTGAGGGCACCGATGAGACACCCACTCACACTGCCTCCTGATAATGAGGGGGGGTGGATGCTTGGTGTACACTTCCACACATAGTGGATACAGGGTGCCAGACCATTCTTATATATGTAGTTCACCATGCAGACCAGCAACCTATTAATGACGCCATGATAATTCGGCGGGTTGCCCTGCATATCCATCAGTTATAGCGAATGTGAAAGACTGAACAATACTGAATGTTTTTTGCATGGAAGAATGATGCATTTGTGTCTAAACAGGCTGAATCAAAGCGAATGAGCTAGCAATGATGTCACTCGCTTGTTCAAATGAGATTCAGCTCGTCTTAAAGAAGCCTTATTTTCCATAATGATGATGTCATGGGAAGGAGAAGATGTGAAATTGGAATTGTGTATGTTGTTACCTTGACAACTGTAATTATGTCATGTTGAGAAAATTGTCAGCTAGTTAACACAGATGTTAAAGACAATTATTATGACAGTTGAAGAAGGCTGTACTTGCCAAAACGCGTATTGAATATCATTGATTATTTTGCAAAGATGCAATAAAAGAAACAACTTGAGCAAAAAGCGAGTGCTGGGATTCTTTGTAACTCAGTGTTGTATACCAGGCTTGGGAAGAAGTGTTGAATTGGAAGAAACTTCCAGCTTCTCTTGCTCAACTGACTATGATTAACAGATCACTTGCTATATACAAATTGGAGGGACCTCTTCCCAAAACAGCAAATAACGTTGCTTAGGACCAATTGTGAAACGTATATTTTCTCTCATTATGATCATAATTCATCATTAAAGGGGTTTTGTCATTACAACAGAACCCCGTCCACCTGCTCAGCCCAGCCGAAAATAAAAAAAGAGGGCATACTCGACTGTCCTGGAGCCCCAGGATGAAGCTGAGAGCTGTCACCAGTATCGGCAGGGCGACTTCCGCGTTGACAGCCTGGTGAAAGTCAGATATCTTATGCTGCCAATCAAAAGCCGCGGCCTCACCGTACATGTTTACCAGGAGCATGTACAGTGACATATGCACAGTTATGCTGCACCCTCTGATTGGCAGCAGATAACACCTGTCTTCCACCGAGCTGTCAACTCAGAAGTCGCCGGTGGCAGCTCTCAGCTGTGTCCTGGGGCTCCAGGACAAGCGATTATGCCCTCTTTTTTTTTCTATGCCCGACCGAGCAGGTGGATGGGGTTTTGTTGTAATGATTTGTTGTAAAGTCATCCCGGCTGCAGTTAAGACAGTATATTCTTGTGGACGGATTCTGTAAAGACTGTGTAATCGTAAATGATGTTTTATTTATCTCAGATTTTATATTATACTATTTATCAATTTTTCCTGCCATTATGTATATTATTTTTTTTAAATTACAATATTTTGCAGTTTTTACTCTGGCCACTAATAATAGGCTGAAACTTCCTGTTCTGTGGAGAAAATGTTTCAGTAATTATCTCATTATTACCGTGTTTCCCCGATAGTAAGACACCCCCGATTGTAAGACGTATCGGGGGTGTCAGGGGGGTCGGCCAATGTAAGCCGTACCCCGAAAGTAAGACATACCGTAGAAAAAAAAAAATCATTACTCACCTCCCCCCGGCGTTCTGTCGCGCTCCGGCAGGATGTCGCTCGCTCCTCGTCCCCGGAGCAGCATTGCTTTCTGAATGCGGGCGCTTGAAATCCCCGCCTCCAGAAAGCTAATACACATGCCGTCAGCCAGTTACAGAATGGCTGTGATTGGCTGAAGGCGCACGTGGCTTCAGCCAATCACACTATTCAATGACATCATTGAATGGCTGTGATTGGCTGAAGGCGCACGTGGCTTCAGCCAATCACACCCATTCAATGATGTCATTGAATAGTGTGATTGGCTGAAGCCACGTGCACCTTCAGCCAATCACAGCCATTCAATGCTGTCATTGAATGGCTGTAACTGGCTGACGGCGTGTGTATTAGCTTTCTGGAGGCGGGGATTTCAAGCCCCGCATTCAGAAAGCAATGCTGCGCCGGGGACGAGGAGCGAGCGACATCCTGCCGGAGCGCGACAGAACGCCGGGGGAGGTGAGTAATGATTTTTTTTTATTATAAGACATACCCCGAAAGTAAGACATAGTGGGGCTTTTGGGGATAAAAAGAAAGTAAGACACTGTCTTACTTTCGGGGAAACACGGTATCACAGACAAGATCACAATGAAAGGCAACACTTTTATACACATGACATGAGAGTTGTCATTCATAATAAGATATTGTTGCTACTTACCTCCTCCCTCTCACTGCATCCGTCAAAGAGCATGCCCACTATACTTTTCCATGAGTCCCTCCTCCGGTGAATGTACAGAACAGTAAGTATCAGTCTATAAGGCTTATTGGTCAGAGTGAAAACTGCAAGACATTAGGATTTTTACAAAAAAGTAAGCCTATTGACATGGAAAATTTTTAAAGAATTACCAACATTTTTTTAAAATATGTTTGTGTTCTTTTAAAGTAGTTGTACCAGAAAACTGTTTGTATCACCTACCTATAGGTGGTGAGAACCCCACTGATTCCAAGAACAAGGGACTCGTATTTCTTCTATTCCTCACTACAGGCTTACTGCACGCCCTCTTCTGGAGGAGATTGAATGAAGTGGCAGTTGTGCATGAGCAATGCTGCTCCATTAATTTTCAATAGGATTGCCAGAGATAGCCAAGCACTTATAGTCCGTTATTTCTGTCGACCCCATTGAAATAATTGAAGTGGCGGACATGCATCATTGACCACCTCATGTTGCTGGGTGAAGAGGGGGACATAGGAATCCCATTTTCAGGATCAGTAGGGATCTCAGCGCTGAAGTAATAAAAAAAATTCTGGTACAATCACTTTAATAGAACAGCTCTCTGAACCAGGTTACTGTGGCAATAAGTTGATCTCACTAAAAAGTAAAATATTTTTGTGCTTGTTACTAAAATGGCAAAGAAAAATTATGCCAAATTTAAGTGCAAAGTTCCTATTGTAATGACCCAGAGGGTCAAACAGGGTAGGTAAATGGTTAATAGGTCCTGGGAACCTCGCTATAAGCCCTTTAGGGACATAGGAGGCAGCTTTCTAGGGAAAAACTGCTTTTCCCTGAAATCCAGATAAAAGGGTATTCGCCTAGCAACAGTGCCCCCCCTGATAGGCTGCCGTCAGCTAATTTCCTACTTGGCCATTCCCTCCTTTGGAGGGGATTTATGTGATTAGAGGGAACTGACCATGTGATGGTTGAGGGTAGCGCTGGAAAGAGGAAGCAAGCGTCAGGGTGAGTCAGCGGAGGAGAAGAAGAAGAAGAGAGTGCAGGTGAACTGCAACCGGGGAAAGAGAGGGAGAAGCCAAAGTGGTGCAGGAGTTGGGAGCCATGATCTGACAGCACTGGGGGTGGGAGCACTGGGAGTCCTTTCCAACCATGTCAGATGGAACCTGGTACAGGGCGGACCCCGCGAGTGCTGGTAGGAAGTCTGGCATTTCAAATGTGAGTGTAACTTGTCCATGCGCAGACAGAAGTCAGAGTGTCCACTGTAGAGCCAGCACCCTTCCTTCAATTCCTCCACAAATCACCTCAAAGTGCAGCAGCCACTTAAACTGGTCGGGCAGTCTCACCCCATTTGTTAGGAGAGAGTCAAGAAATAATTGTACGGCATAGCAACTGTTAGGAAGTAACTGGAAATTTTACTGTTTGCTAAGTTGCAAAGTGAGAATTTGTATTCAGTCCAGGGATTCAAGTAAACCGTGTACCTTCGTTCTTACTAAAGCTCTTTGGACTTGCCTCTTGCCTCATCACTGTGACACCTTTATTCAAAGGCACTGGCGTCACATCGAACTTACACTAATTGCACTCATCCAGAGTCCTATTGCAATCCCACCTACTGCACAAGCCCCCATTTGTGGCAGAGTAGCAACCACCATGAGAAGGTCAAAGTTAGCGCAGACACGTGAGCTGCGCCTGCCAACCCCTGCTTGCTGTACTATCCTAAAAAGAAAAATCATGAAATAATATAGCAGCAAAATTACTAAAGCTTCTTAGCAGTTTAGTTGACTTGGGCACACTGGGCAGCAGGATACTGTGTTGTGTTGTATACTAAAAGAGGCATGGGCCATAATTGTACCCTTTTACAAAGCATTGGTGTTGCCTCATCTGAAATATGCAATTCACTCCTTGGACACCAGTTCATAATTAGGATGCACTGGAGTTGGAAAAATACAAAGAATAGCAAGTAAATTGTATAAAAAGGCTAACACACAGTTCTGTTAACCTGTTTTAAACACACAACTGAGCTCCCTGTAATAATTGTGTGAGTGAGTTGTACAACATAGTAACCTTCTACTATTTTCCATCTCACATTGCCATTTTCATTATATTCTAATAAAGGGTCCTGAATGAAAATAGATTTCTCTTAAAATGTGGTTAAGGATACTAACTTGCACAATTTCCCAAGAAGCTTGATTTATAGCACTGCACACTGGTCTTGCATAGACAAAGACATTTAATGGTATATTTGCTTTAACAAAAGAGTCGATAATGCTTAATTTAAAGGTTGGTTTCACTAGTATTAAATTACAGTGTGTAAAGTTCAGTTCTTTACAAATTGAAAAACTGAGATTGAAACTTGAGTGAGCCCACCGCCTCTTTCATTCATAGTTGCACGATGCGAGGCTGTAGCCCCTAATTCCTTGCTTCTCTAGATATGAAGGATTAATAACATTTTGAGCAGATAAAGTTCTGCTTTGTGAATCAGCTCTAAAAAGAAATACATATACAGAATGTAAAGATTCATAGCATTTATCTTAGATATTTTAAATATACAGTCAATAAAACTGCAGGGTGGGGTATATTCTTAAATACATATTTCATGTTTAACTTCTGGTTTACCTTCCAAATTTACCAACAATTTAATCCCAAACCTTAAACCCCACCCTGATGCACCCGGGAACAAACCAGGAATCAGATTGATCTCTTTTAAATAAATATAGCTTAAGCTACACCTCTTTTTTAGACCCATCCAGAAAAAAATTACTTTGAATGCAAGTATGTATTTTCACCAGCACGGTAATAGGGTTCTTTCAAGACTAATTCATAAACTTCAAATTATATTCCATCCTATTAAGGTAACAAAAAAAGGAAAGAGTGTTCATTTCTTTCTTCTAGAGACATAAAGGATATATGAACATGACTATAGATATGACATAAACAAGATGCATCAATTTGTGTGGAGCTAATTGCACTAAATTTACTAGAATGACATGGCTAATTTGGAACAAAGTCATGTTACGACTCATTGCCCCAATGCATTGAGCATCTCTGCATCTCTATGATTTAACGTGTTGCTAGCTTTTTGTAAATGTTTGGCGCAATGCTCCATCTCCAATGACCTAGGGTGAGGGCACCTGTCACTACTGACCTGATGAGCAACTTTCCAGTCCCTAATGAGCTACTGGGCAATTATCTAGTCATGGATAATTTAGTGAGCAATTGTTCAGTCCAGGTTTATCATAATGTCCTCACTATTATAGATTTCAGTCGCTGGTGACTAAAGATGCCCATACACATTAGACTAAAGTTGATGTAAATGGATGATTTCAGCCAAAATGATCATTAATTGGGTGAAGTTTCACAATCAACAATTATTTTAGCTGCTCAATGATAGGCTGTCATCATCTGGAAAGTTGGTCACATCTGAAATTTTGGTCACATAGTGGACAAAAGATATTATGTGTGGAAAAGATCTATCCACAAGCAACTTTTATTTAAAAGAAAGTTTCCAGAAAGATCATTTGTCTGTTGTCTGGTGTCATTGGACATTAGTGTTGAGCAAACCAAATGAGTAGAACTCGATTTCGGGTCAAACTTTGCTAAAAGCTCAATTTAGCACATGCCTGAGCCAAGCTTTTAGCAAAGTTCTATCAGAAACAGGTTTCTACTGATTTGGTTTGCTCAACACTTGTCCCAAACACTGCTATATAACACTGTCTAAGGCTGCCTGTAGACGGGTGGAAATTCCGCGGCGGGATTTCCGCCGCTGGAAGCCTGCATAGGATTGCGTTAACAAACGCAATCCTATGCAGACGGCCGCGGTTTGACTGCACGAAAACTTGCGCAGCAAACAAACCGCGGCATGTTCTATTTCTGTGTGCGGCTCACAGAGCCCACACAGAAACGTCACTCACCCGCCGCCAGCTCTAGTCTGCGCATGCGCCGGCTGCCCGGCCGCTGGCACATGAAAGATCCAGAGCTGCGTGGCACGGGTGAGTATGCGCTGCTCTCTGCAGGTGCTCGGGCTGGGTCCCGCGGCGAGAATTCTCACAGCCTAAGAACCCTAAAAGTCATAGAATCATAGAATGGTAGAGCTGGAAGGGACCTCCAGGGTCATCGGGTCCAACCCCCTGCTCAGTGCAGGACTTACTAAATCATCCCAGACAGATATTTGTCCAGCCTTAGTTTGAACACTTCCATTGAAGGAGAATTTACCACCTCCCGTGGTAACCTGTTCCACTCATTGATCACCCTCACTGTCAGAAAGTTTTTTCTAATATCTAATCTGTGTCTCCTCCCTTTCAGTTTCATCCCATTGCTTCTAGTCTTTCCTTTTGCAGATGAGAATATTGCTGATCCCTCTGCATTGTGACAGCCCCTCAGATATTTGTAGACAGCTATTAAGTCTCCTCTCAGCCTTTTTTTTTGCAAGCTAAACATTCCCAGATCCTTTAACCATTCCTCATAGGACATGATTTGCAGACTGCTCACCATCTTGGTAACTCTTCTCTGAACTTGCTCCAGTTTGTCTATGTCTTTTTTTAAATGTCCTGTATAACATGCCTTTTATGGCGCTTAGACGGTGTTATACATGAGTTTTAGGGTTTTAGTGAAATTCTGGTTTGGTTTGAACTAATTTGCACAAACCATCTGAACCAAATTTTCAAAAGTTCTCTCATCACTATTGAACATATATGGCCAATTTGAAGAACTGTAATAGTCAATAAAGACAAAAATGTGTAAGGCTGCATCTATGAAACAAATGTTCACTAGGCTTCTGTTCATACAAGCCAGGCATCTGTTCGTTCAACAGTTATTCATACATCAACCTACTTCTGTCTAATGTGTATGGCCACCTTACTGTAATGTGCTGGCTAAAAAAAATTGAGTTCTCAAAAGGGGATTCTCCTTTATTAACTCAAAATTCACTAATAAGGTATTCAAAAAGTGGGTTTCTAAACCAAATAATCCCTTTAAAGAAAATTTCCACCAAACAAATTATCATATATAAACATTATCATATATTAGTCCATTGGAAGTCAGTGCAGCAAAGTTTGCTAATTATTGTTTCTTTTAATTATACAGCTTGTGGTACATTTCTGTATTGCTATGGTAGCCATTTTTGCAAGGTACAACAGGAAGTGCTTCTATACAGGCTGTTACTATTCATTCATCTTAGAAACTAATTTGTAAAACTGAAGAATGGCAGCTATTATGGTGACAACTATTAACTTTTGCAAAAACCACTACTATGCAAATTAATATAAAAGAGAAGTATCCCAGTATCTCTTTTCAATGATTGGCAGTAGAGATGAGCGAGCACCAAAATGCTCGGGTGCTTGTTACTCGGGACGAAATTATCGCGATGCTCGAGGGTTCGTTTCGAGTTACGAACCCCATTGAAGTCAATGGGCGACCCGAGCATTTTTGTATATCGCCGATGCTCGCTAAGGTTTTCATTTGTGAAAATCGGGGCAATTCAAGAAAGTGATGGGAACGACACAGCAACGGATAGGGCAGGCGAGGGGCTACAGGTTGGGCTGCATCTCAAGTTCACAGGTCCCACTATTAAGCCACAATAGCGGCAAGAGTGGGCCCCCCCCCCTCCCAACAATTTTTACTTCTGAAAAGCCCTCATTAGCAATGCATACCTTAGCTAAGCACCACACTACCTCCAACAAAGTACAATCACTGCCTGCATGACACTCCGCTGCCCCTTCTCCTGGGTTACATGCTGACCAACCCCCCCGCACGACCCAGTGTCCACAGCGCACACCAACCTGTCCCTGCCCAGCCTTCAGCTGGCCTCATGCCACGCCACCCTCATGTCTATTTATAAGTGCGTCTGCCAGAGGAACCACAGGCACACACTGCAGGGAGTTGGCACGGCTAGGCAGCGACCCTCTTTATAAGGGGCGGGGCGATAGTCCACCATGCTGTACAGAAGCAATGAGAAATCCAATCCTGTGCCACCTCCATCTGGAGCTGCACACGTGGGCATAGCAATGGGGAACCTATGTGCCACACACTATTCATTCTGTCAAGGTGTCTGCATGCCCCAGTCAGACCGCGTTTTTTTATAAAGAGTCACAGGCAGGTACAACTCCGCAATGGGAATTCCGTGTGCACCCACAGCATGGGTGGCTCCCTGGTACCCACCGGCGGTACATAAATGTATCCCATTGCATTGCCCATCACAGCTGAGGTAATGTCGTGCTTAATGCAGGTGGGCTTCGGCCCACACTGCATGCCCCAGTCAGACTGGGGTTCTTTAGAAGTGGACACATGCAGTTATAACTCCCTGTGGACCCACGGCATGGGTGGCTCCCTGGAACCCACCGGCAGTACATAAATATATCCCATTGCAGTGCCCAACACAGCTGATGTAACGTCAGCTGTAATGCAGGTGGGCTAAAAATTCATTTGATTACACTGTAGGCGAGGGCCCCCAAAAATTGGTGTACCAACAGTACTAAAGTACCTGAGAAAAATTGCCCATGCCCAACCAAGAGGGCAGGTGAAACCCATTAATCGCTTTGGTTAATGTGGCTTAATTGGTAACTAGGCCTGGAGGCAGCCCAGTTAAAATAAACATTGGTTGAGGTGAAAGTTTCAACACTTTAATGAGCATTGAAACGTATAAAAATTGTTTACAAAAATTATATGACTGAGCCTTGTGGGCCTAAGAAAAATTGCCCGTTCGGCGTGATTATGGGATGTTTCAGGAGGAGGAGCAGGAGGAGGAGGAGGAATATTATACACAGATTGATGAAGCAAAAAGGTCCCCGTTTTTGATGGTGATAGAGAATGATGCTTCCATCCGCGGGTGCAGCCTACGTATTGCTTAGGTATCGCTGCTGTCCGCTGGTGGAGAAGAGAAGTCTGGGGAAATCCAGGCTTTGTTCATCTTGATGAGTGTAAGCCTGTCGGCACTGTCGGTTGACGGGCGGGTACGCTTATCTGTGATGATTCCCCCAGCCGCACTAAACACCCTCTCTGACAAGACGCTAGCCGCAGGACAAGCAAGCACCTCCAGGGCATACAGTGCGAGTTCAGGCCACGTGTCCAGCTTTGATACCCAGTAGTTGTAGGGGGCAGAGGCGTCACGGAGGACGGTCGTGCGATCGGCTACGTACTCCCTCACCATCCTTTTACAGTGCTCCCGCCGACTCAGCCTTGACTGGGAAGCGGTGACACAGTCTTGCTGGGGAGCCATAAAGCTGTCAAGGGCCTTAGAGTGTGTTCCCCTGCCTGTGCTGTACATGCTGCCTGATCTCTGCGCCTCCCTTGCTACCTGGCCCTCGGAACTGCGCCTTCGGCCACTAGTGCTGTCGGATGGGAATTTTACCATCAGTTTGTCCGCCAGGGTCCTGTGGTATAGCATCACTCTCGAACCCCTTTCCTCTTCGGGTATGAGAGTGGAAAGGTTCTCCTTATACCGTGGGTCGAGCAGTGTGTACACCCAGTAATCCGTAGTGGCCAGAATGCGTGTAACGCGAGGGTCACGAGAAAGGCATCCTAACATGAAGTCAGCCATGTGTGCCAGGGTACCTGTACGCAACACATGGCTGTCCTCACTAGGAAGATCACTTTCAGGATCCTCCTCCTCCTCAGGCCATACACGCTGAAAGGATGACAGGCAAGCAGCATATGTACCCTCAGCAGTGGGCCAAGCTGTCTCTTCCCCCTCCTCCTCATCCTCCTCATGCTCCTCAACGCGCTGAGATATAGACAGGAGGGTGCTCTGACTATCCAGCGACATACTGTCTTCCCCCGGCTCTGTTTCCGAGCGCAAAGCGTCTGCCTTTATGCTTTGCAGGGAACTTCTCAAGAGGCATAGCAGAGGAATGGTGACGCTAATGATTGAAGCATCGCCGCTCACCATCTGGGTAGACTCCTCAAAGTTTCCAAGGACCTGGCAGATGTCTGCCAACCAGGCCCACTCTTCTGTAAAGAATTGAGGAGGCTGACTCCCACTGCGCCGCCCATGTTGGAGTTGGTATTCCACTATAGCTCTACGCTGCTCATAGAGCCTGGCCAACATGTGGAGCGTAGAGTTCCACCGTGTGGGCACGTCGCACAGCAGTCGGTGCACTGGCAGATGAAACCGATGTTGCAGGGTGCGCAGGGTGGCAGCGTCCGTGTGGGACTTGCGGAAATGTGCGCAGAGCCGGCGCACCTTTCCGAGCAGGTCTGTCAAGCGTGGGTAGCTTTTCAGAAAGCGCTGAACCACCAAATTAAAGACGTGGGCCAGGCATGGCACGTGCGTGAGGCTGCCGAGCTGCAGAGCCGCCACCAGGTTACGGCCGTTGTCACACACGACCATGCCCGGTTGGAGGCTCAGCGGCGCAAGCCAGCGGCCGGTCTGCTCTGTCAGACCCTGCAGCAGTTCGTGGGCCGTGTGCCTCTTCTCTCCTAAGCTGAGTAGTTTCAGCACGGCCTGCTGACGCTTGCCCACCGCTGTGCTGCCACGCCGCGCGACACCGACTGCTGGCGACGTGCTGCTGCTGACACATCTTGATTGCGAGACAGAGGTTGCGTTGGAGGAGGAGGAGGAGGAGGGTGCTTTAGTGGAGGAAGCATACACCGCTGCAGATACCACCACCGAGCTGGGGCCCGCAATTCTGGGGGTGGGTAGGACGTGAGCGGTCCCAGGCTCTGACTCTGTCCCAGCCTCCACTAAATTCACCCAATGTGCCGTCAGGGAGATATAGTGGCCCTGCCCGCCTGTGCTTGTCCACGTGTCCGTTGTTAAGTGGACCTTGGCAGTAACCGCGTTGGTGAGGGCGCGTACAATGTTGCAGGAGACGTGGTCGTGCAGGGCTGGGACAGCACATCGGGAAAAGTAGTGGCGACTGGGAACTGAGTAGCACGGGGCCGCCGCCGCCATCATACTTTTGAAAGACTCCGTTTCCACAACCCTATACGGCAGTATCTCCAGGCTGATAAATTTGGCTATGTGCACGTTTAACGCTTGAGCGTGCGGGTGCGTGGCGGCGTACTTGCGCTTGCGCTCCAACACTTGCGCTAGCGACGGTTGGACGGTGCGCTGACAGACATTGGTGGATGGGGCCGAGGACAGCGGAGGTGAGGGTGTGGGTGCAGGCCAGGAGACGGTAGTGCCTGTGCCCTGAGAGGGGGGTTGGATCTCAGTGGCAGGTTGGGGCACAGGGGGAGAGGCAGCGGTGCAAACCGGAGGCGGTGAACGGCCTTCGTCCCACCTTGTGGGGTGCGATATCTGCGCATGCTGGTGGTGGTGAGGCTGGTGGTGGTGGCTCCCCGGCTGATCTTGGCGCGACAAAGGTTGCACACCACTGTTCGTCGGTCGTCTGCACTCTCAGTGAAAAACTGCCAGACCTTTGAGCATCTCGGCCTCTGCAGGGTGGCATGGCGCGAGGGGGCGCTTTGGGAAACAGTTGGTGGATTATTCGGTCTGGCCCTGCCTCTACCCCTGACCACCGCACTGCCTCTTGCAACCTGCCCTGCTGCTGCCCTTACCTCCCCCTCTGAAGACCTGTCCTCAGTAGGCGTAGCGAACCAGGTGGGGTCAGTCACCTCATTGTCCTGCTGCTCTTCCTCCGAATCCTCTGTGCGCTCCTCCCTCGGACTTACTGCCCTTACTACTACCTCACTGATAGACAACTGTGTCTCATCGTCATCGGCCTCCTCACCCACTGAAAGGTCTTGAGACAGTTGCCGGAAGTCCCCAGCCTCATCCCCCGGACCCCGGGAACTTTCCAATGGTTGGGCATCAGTCACGATAAACTCCTCTGGTGGGAGAGGAACCACTGCTGCCCAATCTGAGCAGCGGCCCGAGAACAGTTCCTGGGAGTCTGTCCGCTCCTCAGAATGTGTCATTGTAATGGAGTGAGGAGGCTGGGAGGAAGGAGGAGCAGCAGCCAGAGGATTCTGAGTTGCAGCAGTGGACGGCGCAGAACTGTGGGTGGACGATAGATTGCTGGATGCACTTTCTGCCATCCACGACAGGACCTGCTCACACTGCTCATTTTCTAATAAAGGTCTACCGCGTGGACCCATTAATTGTGAGATGAATGTGGGGACGCCAGAAACGTGCCTCTCTCCTAATCTCGCAGCAGTCGGCTGCAATACACCTGGATCAGGAGCTCGGCCTGTGCCCACACCCTGACTTGGGCCTCCGCGTCCTCGCCCGCGTCCACGTCCTCTAGGCCTACCCCTACCCCTCAGCATGCTGTATTACCAGTAATGCAAAAACAGAACGCTGTAATTAAATGTGCCGCTTATTGGCCTGTGGTTGGAGGCTGACTTCGCTTACGGAACGCCAGGAAATAATTTTGTGCAAGCCTGCTGTAACACTTAGCTGGCTGCGTATGAATTAGGAGGACAACTACATCCAGCACAGACCCAGAACACTGAGGACAGTCACAGGCAGCCCAAATAGATTTTTTTCCCCAAATGTTTTTGCAAAGGCCCACTGCCTATATTCAATCAATATGTCTTCTGTCCCTGCCTCACCGCTACTGGCCCTGGAGTATTACTGCAGGGCGCAATGCTCTGCACGGCCGATATACCAAAAAAAAAAATGTGCAACACTGCAAAAAGCAGCCTCCACAGTACTGCACACGGTTAGATGTGGCCCTAAGAAGGACCGTTGGGGTTCTTGAAGCCTAAAATACTCCTAACGCTCTCCCTATAGCAGCTCCACCAAGACAGCACTTTCCCTCCTCTATGTCAGAACGCATCTGTGGCGAGCCGCGGGAGGGGCCGATTTTTATACTCGGGTGACACCTGATCTCGCCAGCCACTCACTGCAGGGGGGTGGTATAGGGCTTGAACGTCGCAGGGGGAAGTTGTAATGCCTTCTCTGTCTTTGTATTGGCCAGAAAAGCACGCTAACGTCTCAGAGATGAAAGTGAAAGTAACTCGAATATCGCGTGGTACTCGTCACGAATAACGAGCATCTCGAACACGCTAATACTCGAACGAGTATCAAGCTCGGACGAGTACGTTCGCTCATCTCTAATTGGCAGTAAATCAGCTGTGTTTGAGACCATTATAGGCTCTGAAGGTAATGGTACATGAACTTAGGGAAGAAAAGAATCCATCTTCTGCATCATAAGTGCTTTGGTATATAGGCTTGAACGTCTTCAGACGTAATGGATTCATAGGTCAAAGGGAAAAAAGTAACCTGTGACTTAGTAGAACACTTGTAACATCCATATGTCATCAAAATAATGATTTTCAAAACTTTCTGAACTGTAACTGTTGGGGGAAACAAATCTAGAGCGTAAAATATGTCATCCACTATATATACAATCCTGATACTTCTTTTGCATCTATACACCAAGTATACGTTGGATTTTTCTACTATAAACAATGCATCAGTCATGTGACCTTTGGCATTCAATAACAACAGCGTTATATGACACAGGGCACAATGCATGCCGGGGTCATGAGTGGCTTCATATTAAAGTTGTTAGCAGTATATTGTTGAAGACATTGTGCAGGTGTGTAATAGTTGAACAGCTCTTTATTGAGGAACAGAAATAAAGTACATCTAAGGGCTTATTCACACGAGCATGAGCCTAACTTGGTCCTTGAATATGCAGTACTGAAAAATGCTGATTCCCTGTTTATTTCAGCCCTTCTGCTGGTCTTTTGTGAGTGTAAATACACAGCGGATTAAAGCTCGCATAAATTACGCAGAATGGCCCATTGTTTTGATGTGCAAATATGCAGTAAATCCACAGGTTTTTTGCATATCCACTGCATATTTACACTGGCCCATTCACTTCTGTGACCTATTTTAGTGCATAATACGCATCAAAATAGAATATGTGGCATATTTTTTCACAAGACCAAAAATTGTGTGAAAATAGACAAATGTGAATGAATTCATTGAAATCAATGGGTTCTACTGACTGCATATTACATTCATAAATACAGCCCTAAGATTCCATTTACAACTTGTTTTCAACTCCATCCAGGTGTCCCATCAGGGTGTCCTTTAAATTCCGCAAAACAGTACCCCTAGATTAAAAGGGTTGTCCCGCGATAGCAAGTGGGGTTAAGCACTTCTGTATGGCCATATTAATGCACTTTGTAATATACATCGTGCATTAAATATGAGCCATACAGAAGTTATACACTTACCCCCTCCGGTGCTGGCGTCCCCGTCTCCATGGCGCCGACGAAAGCTGCCTTCTCCCTGGATTAGACGCGCTTTCGCTGAAGGGCCGCTCCGGCGTGCTCGCGCCGCAGAAGTCTTCTGCGCATGCGCAGAAGACCTCTGCGGCGCGAGCACACCGGAGCCGGACAGAAGAGGGCAGACAGCGCAAGCGCGTCTAATCCAGGGAGAAGGCAGCTTTGGTCGGCGCCATGAAGACGGGGACGCCAGCACCGGAAGGGGTAAGTGTATAACTTCTGTATGGCCAATATTTAATGCACGATGTATATTACAAAGAGCATTAATATGGCCATACAGAAGTGCTTAACCCCACTTGCTATCGCGGGACAACCTCTTTAAGTTTGGGCAGAACGTATCTTGGCCATTATAGAAAACTGCTGAAACTGAGTCCAATAGGTTCCCATTTTGGTAGGTTTACATTCATTTCTGGCATTCTGAGTCAAAAAGCATGCAGTATAATTTATTAATCACAACATATGACATGTAGATGTATAATACGTATATACCATCCAACATGTATCAATGTTCGTATGTATTCAAGAGTAATTGTCAATTACATGCTGTGGAATAAGTTGGCGCTATACAAATAAAGATTATTTATTATTATAATTATTCAGAATAGTAGGTGTTGTGTCAATCCAATGTAGACCTTGGTCAAGTCATGTCTGGAGAAGATTGCTGAATCAGCTGTGATCTGGTTAGAAGACCTAAATACTTCTCTTCATGTTGGACATCTGTTTCCTCTTGAAGCTAGAAGTTGTTATCAGAACCATTATTCAGCCAACATTAGGAACATTTATAGGTAGGGCAAAGGCATTAATTGTACCCAGCCTGGTGCTCCAGCGGGTAAAGGCTCCTTTGTCGCACAAGAAACTGGCACATGGCAGGTGAGGGCTGCGATGCAGATTTTGCACGGAGGTCCTGGAGCTTCAAGTTACATCTGGCCAACATCTCTGGTTCACTGAGAAATAAAAGATGGGAGAAAGAATAGCGCTAGTGTAGGTGGGCAAAAAGCTTCTTTGTAATAACATATTTAAATGAGAACACATCATAATTTGTGAAATAAAGGCTGAAATTCATAGTTTGAAACAAATATAATATCAAAATATGAACAGATGCCAAAACCTTATAAATTTATGGATGGAAAACGCATTGCTAATTCCTTTTTGCAATTTTCTGGTATCTAGACATTTTATTATATTTATTCATTTTGCTAAGTAAATATTAGGGATAGACCATACAAGTTGTACTGTTGCTCTACATGAGCGAGCTACGAGTACCAAGTCAAATACAGGTGATTTGTTACAACACTCTAGAATTAGCAGTAACATAATGTTAAGCAGAATTTACTTTGCAAAAACATTCCTTGTGTACAGCTCTACATCTCAACTTCATCTTAACCACCATTGCTGAGAGTGCTCTTTGTGAGAGACGTTTCCGTTCATATACTTCTCCCAGAGCCTTGAACATGTTTACGAACTGAGTCACTATAATCAAGTCAGTAATTTCCCAATTCGACGGAATGAGATAGTCAAAAGGCTGTTTTACCAGAATGATCCACAGAAAATGAAAAGATACAAGAATTTGTGACTGAAGTTGCCCAAATGTTAGCTATAAAAGTTGAGCATTATGTCATACATTTGTTCTGCGCCAGTGGTAACATCAAAGCCTCCTGAATGGGACGTAATATATGTCAGTGTGTGTTAAGGTAACAACCTGGAGAAAATGGACATTTGATTCATTTTTTAGCACAACTAAAGCTAGAGGTAGAAGGTGGATAATTCCATCTGTCTGGATTTTACATAAGATCTGAATGTCATACTGTTGTAGATATTTCCCATCCAAACTGCAGAGCACATTAAACACAATGAGTGGAGTCTTAGTTTATTTAGCTATTAATGATAACGACCCACCAACTTCCATATCTTTTGCACCTTTAGGTCTCATTCTCACATGGGAATTTGCACAGCTAACTTAAGTGCGCAAAATAACCACGACTATTAGAACCAATGGTTTCCTATGGAAACATTTAGGCGAAGGGATTTTGTCATGCAAAAAAAATCACAACTAAAAAGATAAGACATCAGCAACTGAAATTCAGCCACTGAAATTTCCTGCTGAGCAAAATATATACACTACCGTTCAAAAGTTTGGGGTCACCCAAACAATTTTGTGTTTTCCATGAAAAGTCACACTTATTCACCACCATGCGTTGTGAAATGAATAGAAAATAGAGTCAAGACATTGACAAGGTTAGAAATAATGATTTGTATTTGAAATAACATTGTTTTTACATCAAACTTTGCTTTCGTCAAAGAATCCTCCTTTTGCAGCAATTACAGCATTGCACACCTTTGACATTCTAGCAGTTAATTTGTTGAGGTAAGCTTGTGAAATTGCACCCCACGCTTCTAGAAGCATCTCCCACAAGTTGGATTGGTTGGATGGGCACTTCTGGCGTACCATACGGTCAAGCTGCTCCCACAACAGCTCAATGGGGTTCAGATCTGGTGACTGCGCTGGCCACTCCATTACTGATAGAATACCAGCTGCCTGCTTCTGCTGTAAATAGTTCTTGCACAATTTGGAGGTGTGTTTAGGGTCATTGTCCTGTTGTAGGATGAAATTGGTTCCAATCAAGCGCTGTCCACTGGGTATGGCATGGCGTTGCAAAATGGAGTGATAGCCTTCCTTATTCAGAATCCCTTTTACCCTGTACAAATCTCCCACCTTACCAGCACCAAAGCAACCCCAGACCATCACATTACCTCCACCATGCTTAACAGATGGCGTCAGGCATTCTTCCAGCATCTTTTCATTTGTTCTGCGTCTCACAAACGTTCTTCTTTGTGATCCAAACACCTCAAACTTGGATTCATCCGTCCACAACACTTTTTTCCAGTCTTCCTCTGTCCAATGTCTGTGTTCTTTTGCCCATCTTAATCTTTTTCTTTTATTGGCCAGTCTCAGATATGGCTTTTTCTTTGCCACTCTGCCCTGAAGCCCAAAATCCCGCAGCCGCCTCTTCACTGTAGATGTTGACACTGGTGTTTTGCGGGTACTATTTAATGAAGATGCCAGTTGGGTACCTGTGAGGCATCTGTTTCTCAAACTAGAGACTCTAATGTGCTTATCTTCTTGCTTAGTTGTGCAACGCGGCCTCCCACTTCTTTTTCTACTCTGGTTAGAGCCTGTTTGTGCTGTCCTCTGAAGGGAGTAGTACACACCGTTGTAGGAAATCTTCAATTTCTTAGCAATTTCTCGCATGGAATAGCCTTCATTTCTAAGAACAAGAATAGACTGTCGAGTTTCAGATGAAAGTTCTCTTTTTCTGGCCATTTTGAGCGTTTAATTGACCCCACAAATGTGATGCTCCAGAAACTCAATCTGCTCACAGGAAGGTCAGTTTTGTAGCTTCTGTAACAAGCTAGACTGTTTTCAGATGTGTGAACATGATTGCACAAGGGTTTTCTAATCATCAATTAGCCTTCTGAGCCAATGAGCAAACACATTGTACCATTAGAACACTGGAGTGATAGTTGCTGGAAATGGGCCTCTATTCACCTTTGTAGATTTTGCACAAAAAAACAGGCATTTGCAGCTAGAATAGTCAGTTACCACATTAGCAATGTATAGAGTGCATTTGTTTAAAGTTAGGACTAGTTAAGAGTTATCTTCATTGAAAAGTACAGTGCTTTTCCTTCAAAAATAACGACATTTCAATGTGACCCCAAACTTTTGAACGGTAGTGTAGGTCCTGACCTATCCTTGGTGCACAAAGTGCAGAAGCCTCCAAGACTCCTATGAAAGACTATACGAGCCGGCCAGCAAAGGGAGATGAAGGGATTCCCCAGCAGCACGGATGGAGGGGTTTTCTTGTAGGGGAGATGGAGGGATTCCCCAGCAGCAGAGGAGATGAAGGGATTCCCCAGCATTGTAGATGGAGGTGTTCCCCTGCAGTGGAGACGAACGGATTACCCAGAAGCAGGGGAATCCCTACATCCAAGATGCTAGTGAATCCCTCCATCCCATCCATCATCTCTCCTGCAGGGGAACCCCTCCATCCATGCTGAGATGAAGGGAGTCCTCGGTAATATAGGGAAGCCCCGGGAAGTCCCCTCTTAATTCTCTCCAGCAGAGCATATTTTCAGTCCCTCCCATTCGGCGTGGAAAGATCTCGGCTGAAGCTCATGACTTCAGCTCAGAAAAATTGTCTGTTCAGACGATTTTTCTGCAGCTAGAGTTGCAATTTGTTTGCGCATGTGAATGAAGCCCATGTGAATGAGCCCTTACTATGAAAAAATATGATAGCAGGAGCAGACTGACTATTTGGGACAAATGGAAGGGCGAGAAGTCTTCCAGGACCTCTTTCAAAATGGAAATGATGTTTGTTTGTTAATATCCCAAATCAGGTATAGCATGGCTATAGTGGTAGAGAATATCAAGGCTATAATGGTATGGTATGGTGTAGTATAGTAGTGGCTTCTGGTAATAATTTTATTAGTTAACTTTGTTCATACTGGGGGATTTGGAGTTCTGCATAAATCAAAATATTTCTTCAGTATGAAGATGAATCATCACAAGTTTAAAGTGTTAAAGAATGGACATTAAATTTAAAGAGGGCCAATCACCTCTCCTGACATGCCTAATTCAAAATACTCGAATTCTTAATGAAATAACAACTCTGGAACATCTTTTATTAGAATTTTGCAATATGTTGTTTCTCCTTTCTCCTAGTGAGAAAATTATGAATAAATTAACACCTGGGTGTTACCAGTTGGTGATTGGTGGGCTGACATTGCCTAATCGGCGATGACAGTGCCAGACTGTGTAGGGACCTGCAATTGGTTACACAAACTTGTCAACTTAGTCATATATTTCTAGAAGGAACCACAGAGATGTAGCATGACACATGAAAAGATACTTCACTATTGTTGTTAGTAGAGTGTTTACAAAAACAGACAAGTCAGAAGTGGTGACAGGTCCTCTTTAAGGTTAAGATTGGTGCTAGGGATACAATGTCTGGCAACATCCATCAAAAACCACCAGTTAAGTGTCCCTAGCACACATGCCATCAATAAAAGTACTACATGAGTGATTGGCTAACCAGAACAAATGTATTTGCAAGCTTTTGCAGTACATAGGCCTATGTGTTCCGCAAGCTTAGAAGTATACTCTTCCTATAATATTTGTGAAAAAAGGGATTGATTTAGCGTTTTTTGCATTTTTTACATCTGTGTGCCATCTGTGTGTTATGCTTATTTCACATTCACAAAAATGAAGTGCAAGAAAGCCCAATTGATATCACTTCTTTCATTATCTTCCTGCAACATGCGTAAAAAATGCAGCACGTGCACACGTAAGATCTGTATTTGCTGCATTTTTATACACTCCCACAGACTTTCATGGGCGATTCAGGTCAGTGAATATTGACCAGAATAAGACATGATGCTATTCTTTTTAGAAGGACCGATGGTCTACCTAAAAATGCCCATGTGAATAGCCCAATTTACTTTGGTTAACAGCGTTTTTATTAGTTTTTTGGAAAGGTCAAACATATTAAACATGACTTTCAATATTACATTTATTTAAATAGTCAGGGGGTTACAAAGCTGGACAAAATGCCCAAAATTACATCTTAGGTATTACTTCTTACAGAGTAGAATAAAGTAAATTTGAAAGTTTTATTCCTTTATTAGATAAACCCCTACTGAAACAAAATATAATCCGTCTGAAGAGACTTGAACCGAGAGTAACATTAAGGGAGAAACAAGTATAAAGACAGTAGGGAAAACACGTAAGGGGAGGATCAAGGGGTGGGGGAGTTGGGCTATGCTTGCAGCTTGTCATAACGGTGCACTTGAGTTGAAAGGGTACAAAAAACTCTTCTGTTGATTTTGCTCCGTGAATATATACCTCATATGTTTGTCGGGGGAGTAGAGGATATACTTGAAGGTGCGCTAGAGACCCCTGGGAGGGTCACAGCTCTAGCTGTTGGGTTCCATAGATGCACAGTGAGCGAGTATTGGTACCAAAGTCACCAGAAGCCCAATTTACTTTGAAGACGGACATAACACAGACCCATTAGTCAGTTAAAAACATGCCCAACACACAAATTGGAAAAATGTCCATGTGAATGAGTCCTTAATTAGATGTTTTACTCTTTTTTAATGCAACACTTTGCCCCAGTTTATTTATTTTTTGTAAATATTTCTGGAGTTTGCAGCGTAACACTCTGGCTTGTATTTTTGTGCCATGCAAATATAAGATAACAGAATCAGTCTGGCAGTGAATTTTTGAAGCTCCCTTGTAAATCAGTAATTCAATAAAATGTTATTTTATGGTGCGTCTTTCTTTAATGCAGGCTGGGTGGATTAAGGAAGTCAAAATTAAAGTCAAGGATGAATAACTGTTGAGGACGAAGGTTCCTCAGACAACACTTAATATAGACAAAAGTAAAATCATTTCTATTCATTTAAATATTGAACTGTTGTATTATTCTATATTTACAAACATACAGGTAGAGGGAAATGATTTTCCCTGTAACATAATATATGGCTTTTATCTAATTTAAGTCTTCAAAACAGAGAAATCTGGTGTCATGGCGCACAATGGTCACCCCCATACTTGTGATTCAAGACATTCAGAATGGATTGTGGTAACCGCTGATGAATAATGCATGATATGGGGGAACATTCACCAGCAGTCCCTCTTGGGATATTATACAACCCTTTCTGCTTGTTATCTCTGAAATTTTCTTGCTGGATTATTCCTCAATAATATGCAGGGCAGGCTTGAGTTGAAAACGAGAAATGTAGAGAAACTGCAGGAAGCTGGTAATCCTTGACCTATATAAATCTTTATGGATAAGACTTGCACAAAAATGCTGGGATCTTTAAATGAACATAATGACTTTAGCTTCTTGGTTTACTATATATTATGTTACAGGGAGAATGGATTAGAAGAAGACAGTGTTAATGCGCAAGTATGAATGAGTGAACGGGAACGACGATGCCAGCTGCACCCTTAGTGAAGGGTGAAGGATTAGGAGAGAAAATTAATCCTTGTGCTGGAATGATCTTGAATGAACAGTAATATGAAGTGGGAAAATACTGAGGGGTGAAAAAAATTAATAACTGTGACATTGCGTTGCTCTTTCCCTAATAACGTACTAACAAGAGATTAGAAGTCTCAGTTCTTTGTGCTTTGTAGATTCCACAGATTTGCATGATGTATGATTATTAGTATTAACACATTTTAAGAAAGGCTGATTTATGGTGCTATGGGCCAGAACTGTGTAAACACCGGGATTTAGCTCTGAGAAACGTTCAATGTCTGGATGAAGAAGGATAAAAGTGAGTTAGTATAGTGATCTTTCTTATTAAATAATATAATAAAAACTTCAAATCTGTGGTTTTTCCAGCTGTTGAGATGTACCGCCGTCATAGACCGTTTAAGAATGAATCATGGGACAAAAATGATAATAATGGAAATGTAGAAGTCGGTAGATGAGCTTGGACACCAGATAAGTACAGTGAAACATTAACCAGTCTTGGAAATTGATAATTCACAAAGAAGAAGCCAGGCTTCTTTAGAATATTTATCTCTTTATCGTATTGCGTTTTCACATTTTAAACCGGATCATGATTTGAGAACAGGAGTCTTGTAAAATATCATTATCCATGAGCGTTCATATTTATAATCTGTTTGCCTATATAAAAGTCATTGCTTTCATACAATTAAAATGTGTCTCAGTATCAGGCATTTTGAAGACTGGAAAAAAATGGCTTAGGGCGATCTAATCTTTATATATAAAGTTATCATTAGATAATGATCTCTCTAATGATCTATTGATTCCTAATTCTGTAATTATAACAAGGGGCATCCTCTACAGGAAATAAGATTTCCACAGCAGCATAGAAGGGGGTTCTTCACTGTAACAGTAGTGAGACCAAGAATCTTCCGTCTAGAAGATGCAATAGTTGTTTGTGGTACGTTGTAGCTTCTAGAAGCTGGGCAATTGATTCAGGAATTAATATTTGATGTCAGGAAGAATTTTTTTTCTTCTATGGGTCACTTTTTATAAACAGTCAGCATTTTGCTGTATGTTAAGAGGCTGAGATCTCATTTGGTTTCTCATTTACATGATCCTCTATGTGAGTGTTGCTCCTCCACTTCCATGTGATATCAAGCCCAAAATTTTTTTGGGGGTAGTTATTAGGTGGTTATCAGTTTTTCTAGGAAACACCAATCTGACCATCAGAAGTCTCTTTTTGTTTTTTATGTACATAACTGTCCTAGATTAGGATATATTAGGGATTGAGGACAGGATTGGAAAGCTAGCTATCTATGTCTATATGTCTTATCAGCCTGAAGTCTTTTCAATATTTACTATTAAAAGCGAAGTTTTAGGGGTTGCCCCAGTGATTTGAGAAGTGTTTAATTAAGTTTAACACTACTAAATATAAGGTTATGCACTTGACATAGGAAAATACATGTCACCATTACATACTAAAACTTTGGGCAAAACTGACATAGAATAATGTAGGGATTTTAGTTGACAGTGAACTTAACTGGAGCAACCAATATCAGGCAGCTGCTGCCAAGACAAATACAACAAGATCATGGAGTGCATACAAAAAAACCATAGTTCTACCACTTGTCAAATTATTAGTCAGACCACACATGGAATATTGTTTACATTTTCTAGCACCAATGCACAAGAAAAACATAGTAGAGCTTGAGCAGATTCAAAAGCAGGCAACTAAAATAATAAATGGAATGGGTGGACTACAATACCCAGAGAGGCTATCAAAATTGGGGTTATTTGGTTTAGAAAAAAGACGGCTGAGGGGTGACCTAATAACTATGTATAAATATATTAGGGGTCAGTACAGGGATCTCTCCCATGATCTATTTATACCAGGACTGTGACTGTAACAAGGAGGCATCCACTACGTCTAAAGGAAATAAGGTTTTTACACAAACATAGAAGGGGGTTCTTTACTGTTACAGCAGTGAAACTATGGAACTCTGCCTGAGGACATGGCGATAGAAACTCAATAAAAGAGCTCAAGAGGGACCTGGACGTCTTTCTTGAGTGCAACAATATTAGTTATAGTCAATGATTAAATTAGAAAGGCTGTTGATCTAAGGATTTATTCTGACTGCAAGATTTGGAGTCTGGAAGAATTTGTTTCCCTAAGATTAGGTCAATGGCTTTTGCCTCAATGAAGTTTTTCCATTCCTCTGGATTAACGTTGCAGGATAGTAGATTGAACGGCATGGTTTTTTCAGGCTTACAAATTATTACTATTTTATTCCATATCTTCTATATGTACCCATTGATGATTATTAGATATTGTAAAACCGGTTGTCTAGGTTCCAAATTTACAGCCATGACTAGTCATTCAGTCAATGGAGGCAGACGGCACCGGATCTCTCTTCTGGCTGCCAGCCTCTATTTACTGTGAATAGGTAGGTGTTCAAAGATAAAGTTACTTATTAATCGATTTGTTTGAATGAACTGAAAATAAGCGACCTAGGTCCTAATTTTACATGGGACAGCTACACTGAGAATCAGTCATTTGAGTGATTTTTTGGTCAATAGTTGGCCTACGTAAAAAGTACTCTAAGGCCGCCTGCAGACGGGCGGAAATTCCGCGGCAGGATTTCCTACGGAACTTCCACCCTTAGAAGCTGCCATAGGATTGCATTAACAAACGCAATCCTAGGCAGACGGCTGCGGTTTGGCCGCGCGAAATCTCTCGCGGCAAACAAACCGCAGCATGTTCTATTTCTGTGACAGAAATGTCACTCACAGGTCGCCGGCTCCGTTCTGCGCATGCGCCGGCTGCCCGGCAGTCGGCACATGAAAGATCCGGAGCTGTGGGGTGCGGGTGAGTACGCGCTGCTCTCTGCAGGCGCTCGGGTCGGGTTCCGTGGTGAGAATTCTCGCTGCCGGATCCGACCCGGCCGTCTGCAGGCGGCCTAAGTGTGATGTATATCTGGGAGAAAAAATTGAGAACAGAATTTGATCATATCTATTTATCACAGTTTGAAAGTTATGCAAGAGTTGTATTTGACCTAAAATTCTCTAAACTGTAAACTTAATTATTTATGTAGTAAGCTGAATGTAAACATTGCAGATTTTAGTGGCGAATCTGCTTCAATAAGCCACAACAATACAGTGCAAAGGAATTAGGTTTTTACATGCTGCAGAAAAATCTCTGTGGAGTTCGTATCCTATGGCCGGCTTCACAGGGTTGAGATTCTCGCGCGAGACTTGTGTGTTGCAGGACACACAAATTTTGCACGAATATGAACCCCACTCTTTTGAATGGGGTCATACACATGCAATGCAGGAAAAAAAATTGCGGCACGCTCTATCGCATCACCCACCGTTTTCAATGGGGCCGACGGCAGCATCACACCACGTGCTTGGTGCACATGAATGCGAGTTAGTCTTACTCTAATGGACTTTGCCATGAATTTCCCCCATTGCATTGTGAGCTGTAAAACTTGCAGTAAAACCTGTTGTACACTACGGATATGAATCTGCATGTTGATGCATTTATTCATTTACAGTGATGGTATAATATAATAATTTTATCTACACTGAATGATCACTGCATTAGAAACATCCAACTCAATAACAGGTTGGTTCACCTTCCTTTTATGTGTCTTGGTATCTCTATTACAAACCTCCCTGAAAGGGGTTGTCCCACAAAAATATTGTTTTCTAATTAAATCCAGAATTTTTGCATTTGCACACAAAAGAAATATCTATATCTTCATATATTTCAGGAGTGATGTTTGAATAGCACCACATGCTGCTTCTTTTGAAGAGCCTTTCAGTGACCGGTCTATCTCAGTAAATGTTCCAAGGTGGGCACACCTAAACAGTCTTGCTTCTTTGCAGTGGAGTAGAGAGAGAAGGAATACTGAGCACGTGGAACAATTATAGAAATGGACATGCACATGTAGGACTTCCGCTAATCAGCTATTTGAAGAAGTAGCAGTGGTATCTTCTTTGGCATGTGACATCATATTCATCAACCACATGGCCTGATAGTAGTTGAGTCTATTCAAATAAATCAGATTGAGCTGCTGTGCAATGTACAGACATTATACAATGTACGGTGCTGTGCCTGGAATGAAATGAAGTTGCTGAGGTGCTCACCCAATTGCCACTGTCACTTTATTCAACTGATTGGTAAGGGTCCCATGTGACAGAGCTCTAAGATCAACTATTAGGGTGGCTTCACACGAGCGTGTTTTTGCATGTACATAGGTGCGCACCTACGTACGAGCAAAAACACGCGTGTATGCAGCTGCGTGCATTGTTTTCAATGGAGCCATGGCTGCTGCCAGTGTCTACATTGAAAACAATGCTCTGCCGGCACCCCTGAATTGTTTTTCATGGAAGGGCTGTACATATAAACCCATCCCTGAAAAACAATCATTTTAGTATAAAAAAAAACAAACTTACCCTCCGCCGCTGCGGTGTCACCCGCATGCGGCAGATGTTTTCTTCACCCCCGCTAGTTAAAAGAATTCCCTGCTGCTACATCTGCCACATCTGTGGCAGATGCAGCAAAGTAATTCTTCAATTATCTACTGCAGCTGTCACACATGACAGCAGCGGTAGAGAATCCTGCTGCCGGGATCTCCGTCATTGATTTTCAGGGAAGGGCTTTAAAGATAAGCCCTTCCCTGAAAATGCAATAAAAGTAGTGTAAAAAAAAACCATATTCACCTTCCTTCAGCTACCAGGGCTCAGCCGCGACTTCTGCCGCTGTCCCCGGCTCTGTAGTTCTGAGCTATCAGCAACCGGGGATTCAAAATCCCCGCCTGCTGGTAGCTCTGATTGTGATTGGCTAAAGCGCTCAGAACAGAGCCAAGGACAGCGGCAGAAGTCGCGGCTGAGCCCCGGCAGCTGAAGGCAGGTGAATATGGTTTTTTTTTTTGGTTGTTTTTTTTACACTACTTCTATTGAATTTTCAGGGAAGTATTTATTTTTTTACACTATTTTAAATGGATTTTCAGGGAAGGGCTTATCTTTAAAGCCCTTCCCTGAAAGCCCCTTAGCTGCCGGGGCTCAGCCGCGACTCCTCGCACAGTCCCCGGCTCTGCACTGCTGTGCTGAGCTATCAGCAGCCAGGGATTTAAAATCCCCGCCTGCTTGTAGCTCTGATTGTGATTGGCTGAAGCGCTCAGCCAATCACAATCAGAGCTATCAGCAGGCGGTGATTTTGAATGCAGCCCATCTTTTGAAGGGATTATCCCAAAGATGCATTATGGTTGTATGTTTATTGCCAATAAAGATTTGACTTCACTTCCTGTTGGGAGCGCTCATGCTTGGTTCTTTCCTCAATTTGCAGCATTTACATGACAACTAGGACATATTTCTATTCCCTGATAGTAAACAATATATGTTATGTAGGAAATGTCTTTTTTGTTACATTTTTTGTATCATTATAATTTTTGTGCAGAAATCAGTAGCATGCTATATAGCTTACATAGGAAAAAATGACACCTTTCAGCAGTCTGTAAATCTCTTACCTGCTTGTGGGCTCTTTGAAAATGTTCGGAAACTTTTTTGGTTATCGAGTTACCAGTGTATGCTTATGGAAGCCAGTTTTCATAGTCTTGGTTGGAGAACTTGAGAAATGTGTTGAGCAAGATAGGACTGATGGGCTACACGTCTCCTACTAGAATTTGTATCTCAAGTTTATAGTCTTTTCACTTTGAATTCCAGTCTATTATTTCTAAACTGAGAGGGACATTTACTATGTGAGATTATGGTGACAACCTATAACAGGTGGTCTGGTTTGTTGTAATGATTAAAAGTAACACGGAATACTATTTTTGCCACTAGAAAATAGGTTACAAATTTGTTTGAACTTTTGATTATATTTCTTATTGACACAAACGTATCTAATTTTAGCTTGGAGTTTAGGTAAAAATAAAAATATTACAGTCAGTAATAAATTTACATTTTAGGAGCCTGCTAGTACAAATGTCTGGAATTTTAGAATCCACGTATCAAATAGGCCACACAGTCATATAGTGCATATAAAAAGTCTACACACCCTTGTTAAAATGCTATGTTTTTGTCATGTTAAATAATCTGACAAAGATGAATGATTTGAGATTTATTTCCACCTTCAATGTGACCCGCTATCTGTACAATACCATTAAAAAATAATCTGAAATATTTTAGGTGGGAAATTAACAAATCAAAACTAAAATAATGTGGTTGCATAAATATCCACATCCTAAAACTAATACTTTGTTAATGTACCATTTGACTTTATGACAGCATTCAGTCTTTTTTGGTAGGTGTCAGCATGGCACATCTTGACTTCTAATATTTGCCCATTCTTCCTTGCAAAAGCCCTGCAAATCTGTCAGATTGTGAGGGCATCTTGCATGTTTTGCCCTCTTCAGGTCGACCTACAGATCTTCAGTAGGATTCAGGTCTGGGCTTCAATTGGGCCATTCCAAAACTTTGATCTTCTGGTGAAGCCATGCTTTTGTTGATTTGGAGGTCTGCTTTGGGTCGTTGTTGTTTTGAAAGGTGCAATTCCTCTTCATCTTAAGCTTTTTGGCAGAAGCCTGAAGGTTTTGTGTCTAAATGTACTGATATTTGTAACGGTTCATAATTCCTTCCACCTTGACTAAAGCCCCAGTTTCAGCAGCAGAAAAACATCCCCAAAGCATAATGCAGCCCCCCAACATCTTCACTGCGGGTATGGTATTCTTTTAGTGATGCGCAGTGTTGGCTTTGCGCTAAACATACATATTGAAATTATGGTCAAAAAGTCAAATAGACCTTAACATGTTCTCCCAGATACTTTTGGAGGACTTGATGTAAGTTTTGGCAAAACCTACCAAAATGGATGTTTTTCTTTGTTAAAAAAATGCTTCCATCTTGTCACACTGCCCCATAGCCTAGATATATGAAGAATACAGGAGATGGTTGTCACATGCACTACACAACCAGTACGTGCCAGAAATCCCTGCAGTTCCTTTAATGTTTCTGTAGGACTGCTGGCAGCCTCCCGGGTAATTTTTTTCTAGTCTTTTCATCAGTTTTTGAGGAACATCCAGTTCTTGGTAATCTCACTGTTGTACCAAATTTAATCCACTTCTTAATGATCCTTTTTTCAGTGTTCCATGGTATATGTAATGCTTTTTCTTTTTGGCAAAAAAACACCTTCTCATCAGTTCTGTTAAGTAGTGATCCTCCTGGGGCAGCCACTTATGATACAACCGTTTTTGGTATATGGCGATTTGGTGATATTACTCTTTCTGGCCCTTCCCTTGTGGACCCCTCCTCGTGGCCAATGGCCTAAGGGGGCTCCCCTCCTAGGGCAATCAGCCCACATATTAGTAGCCCATATTATAGCCGGGTATATGCGAGCTGTTGTGATACAGCCCACACCTACACAATTGTGTCTCATACTCTTTCGCAGGGGGACCATATGACTATATTTGCTCTCTCTGTCTTAAGTTTCTCTGTTGGTTTTCTGGGGCAGGCCTAACGCCCCTCACAAAGTTTTGTATTATGGGATCCAAACTTGTCCTAAGTTTGGGGGGATGGGTAGGGTGGAAAGGGGTTTTTGCCATGGTTCATACATCTAAGATAACTATTCTGTTTTCTTGTACTTTTTTTGGCGCGACTCTTCTTTCGGTGTTATGCGGGTGTCCTGTGCAAACAATGTCAAACTCTATAGCAATGGCTAGTATGCATCTCAAGTTGATCTCCTAGAATGTTAGGGTCTTGAATTCCAAATTTAAAAGAGCCTTAGCTTTCAACTTTCTGAAAGTTCATTCTCCCCACATCATACTATTCCAGGAGACGCATTTGCAGGGCTCAAAGATACTGGCTTTTAGGAGGGCCAATATAGGCTCTGCGTATCACGCTACTTATTCCAACTATGCCAGAGGAGTCAGCGTCCTGGTAGCTAAATCAGCCCAATTTGTATTCCGACAAATCCACATTGATTCTGGGGGTCGGTTTCTGATCCTTCAGGGCACCTTACACGGCCGGCTCCTCACGATAATCAATATTTATCTGCCGCCCCGCTGATGTTAAAATCCTCACTGACATAATGACCTAGGTGGTCTTGCTCGAACCCACCCCAATAATGTTTATTGAGGATTTCAATCTTATTTCAGATCCGGTGCTGGACCGTTTCACACCAATTGCTTCGATATCAACCAGATTGCTTACGTGGGCTGACTCCTACTTGCTACAGGAAATATGGTGCCTGCGACACCCGCATGACACTGCTTATTCATGTCACTCCCTAACATATAATTCCTTTTCCCTTATCGATCTGTGTTTTGGCTCCCCGAACTGTCTCCCTATGGTGCAGGATGTTTCCTATCTGCCCAGAGGCGTATTGGACCATTACCCAGTCCAGCTGATCCTCGATCTTGGTGTGGAGGGCTCTCACCCTTTGTGGAGACTCAGCCCCCTATGGCTGGCACAGGGAGAGATACATGAGTATGTTGAGCAGGAGGCAGGGATGTACTGGAAGGTCAATGAGGGGACTGCCTCAGAACTGACTGTGTGGGATGCCTTTAAGGCCTTTACTAGGGGGTCTTTTACATCCACCATTGCTGAATATAGAAGGTCTCTGCAAGCCACCCGATTGGACCTGGAACGCCACCTTGTTGCAACGGAAGCCAGGCACATAGCAGATCCTTCCCCAGAAGCCTACCTAGACGTAAATAACCTGCGGCGGGAATACAAATTACTACTCGCTGAGTATATCAAAAAGAAGCTTCTTTACTCCCATCACCAGGTCTTTGACCAGGGAGATAAGAACGGTCATTTGTTGGCCTATTTAACAAAGGAGGATAAGATGTTGCCACCAATCATGGTGGTACGTGATGCTTCGGGGGCCCTGGTGGATAACCCAAAACTAGTCAATCAAACATTTGCCCACTTCTATAGGTACCTATATACTTCCAAACTTAGCTACTCGGATGAACAGCTAACAGCCTACCTCGATGATATAACCTTCCCTACGCTGAGCCAGAGTAGTGCCACTTATTTGGATGGGGGCTTGAGTATAGAGGAGGTAATGGATGCTATCAAGTCACTCCCCAATAGGAAATCACCAGGGTTGGATGGACTCCCTGGGGAATGGTATAAAAAGAATGCGGATTTCCTAGCTCCCTGGCTTCTAACGCTATATAATTCTATCCTGCAAGATGGTGCCCTGCCGGACACCATGCGCAAGGCCATAACTGTCATGATTCCTAAAACTGGAAAAGATCCTGCAGATTGTGGTTCCTATAGGCCCATCTCGCTTCTTAATATCGACGTTAAAATTTTGGCAAAAATACTGGCGATGCGCATAAACTCTGTTCTTAATGAGATTATATACCCTGACTAGTCTGGCTTCATGCCTGGCAAAAGTACAGACATGAATCTAAGGCGGCTTTTTAACCATCTGACATATGAACACTCTAACGGTGGGAAACGCACCCTGGTATTTATAGACCAGGCAAAGGCTTTTGACTAAGTAGAGTGGAGGTACTTGTGGGCAGTGATGAAACGGTTTGGATTTGGGCCAGCATTTATTAGGTGGGTAAAGATCCTATATGACTCCCCAGTAGCCAGTATTAAAACCAATGTCTATGTTTCTGCCTAGTTCCCCCTCGGTAGAGGCACACGACAGGGTTGCCCCCTGTCCCCTGCCCTGTTTGCCCTTGCTATAGAGCCCCTTGCAATTCGGGTCCGGACCTCCCCAGTAATAAAGGGATTTAAACTTCACAATTATGAAGAGCGCATAGCACTATATGCTAATGACACCCTCCTCTTTTTCCAGGATCCAGAGTCCTCTCTTGATTCTGCACTCGCCATTTTTGACACATTTGGCCTACATTCTGGTATTCGGGTCAATTGGGACAAAACCCACTTAATTGCGATAGACTCTGCGGCAGCTGAGCTCCCTTTGCCTGCCCCACTAAGCTGGACAGCTCAGACAACCTATTTGGGTATAAGAGTGTCGGTGAGGGTTTCTACCTTCTTTTACCTTAATTTAGCTCCCCTCCTTAAATGGGCTGAGGGAATGGCGACGCGTTGGGCCTCTCTCCCGCTCATTCTAGTGGGCAGAGTCAATTTGTTAAAGATGAAGCTACTACCAACATTTTTGTATGTCCTGCATAACTCCCCTGTCCTGGTCCCAACCAGATTCTTTGCCACGTTTTGTGGGATTGTACTGCGTATCCTGTGGAGAGGCTCCACCCCCATGATTAAATTGGAGACCTTGTGCCTCCCGGTGAGCTGGGGAGGATTAGTCTTACCCCACTTCTACTACTACTATCTGGCCAGCCAGCTGGTGTATGCTGAGTGGTGGCTGACTTCATCGGATTACAATTCGATGGTGGGACTGGAGCGCAGGGTGGCGGGCTCCGCCCCGGGATTGAGGGGTCTGCTGATGCATGGTCCCTCCTCTCCTATTGCCCCCTTACCTGCCACCATGCTGGTAACACTTAGAATGTGGCACAAGGCCTTGCAGCTGACCCCTGTAGTGGAAGTCACATGGTCCCCACATACTCCTTTGTGGGATAATCCACACTTGCTGCACCTGCAGCGCTTTACAGAGTCTGCATTCAGGAGAGCTCATGGTATTAATGTACTATCTGACATAGTCACTGAGGACACTTTCTGCACTTTCCTCCAGCTGCAGATAATTTACAACGTGCCTGAGCACTCCTATTTCAGATATTACCAGCTGCGACATGTGATCAGGGCTCCGTTTCAGGGCCTGTCCACACCACTGTCCCTGACTCGGTTGGAAGGCTTGGCACAGATGTGCAACCTAGTAAGACCACTGTCCAGTTTCTATGCCCATTTGGTGCAGTGTCTTGCCCCGTTGAGGGAGAGGACGACCCAGAAGTGGGTCATTGACATTCCTTTTTTTTTTTTTTTTTTTTTTTTTTTTAAATCTGGTTTTTATTGGTTTTTGACAAATGTAACAGGTTAATATCACTTGTACACAAATGTAAGCCAGTATAAACATATATAACCGATATGAACAGATTACTCGATCAATCCCCTCGCAGGTGTTGGATGCCTAGACCTCTTCTACTTTAGAGGATCATGATAGGCAGTATTTGCTCTGGAGCTCTTCTTGTAAGTTCTTTTCATGTCTGAGAATTTTAGTAGTGCTCCATCTTAAAGCATGTCCTGCGAGGTTGAACGCACAATTAAACTAGGAATACACTTAAAACATTATACAGGGGGGGGGGTGATGGGGGGGGTAGGTTAAGGGAGGGGGTGGAGTGGGTTTGGGGATGGGGGGGAGTGGAGGGAGGGGAGAATTCAGTGAGAGAGTATATTATGTAATGAACTACCGATCTCCGCTGCGTCCTCTCCACTCCACCAACGCCCCGGTCCGCCCAAGTCCTCCTCGTTGATCCGTGACCATCTCTTCCTCCGCGGTTTGGTGAATGTTTGGTCTTTGAATTAGTATTTGGTGTTTAATACAATCTAATATTTTATATTTCATTCAATCTCCGGGGCCCTCCTCAGCGTATTCGGGCAGTGTAGGGGTATTAGTATGTCCCAGGGCCTCCTCATCTCACTAATCCATGCTAGCAATCCGCCTCCAAGGTGTCCACACTTCAGTGAATTTATCATGTGTTCCTTTGTTCCAACTTGAGAGTTCCTCCATATTACAAATAGAATCTACCTTCGCTTTCCATTGGGATAGGGTAGGTGATGTTTTTTGGAGCCAAAGGGCGGGTATGAGGGCCTTAGCTGTGTCTATTAGAAAAGCGATAAGCTTGTCTTTTAGTGGGTGGAAGTTGGGTGAGGGTTTCCAGAGAAACATCATTTCCTCCGTTACCTTAAGTCCTGGTTTTATTTGCCTTATGACTCCCTCGACCTCCGACCAGAAGGACGCTCCATATATGCCTGTAGGAGCCTACTCCCCGGTTACACCTCCAGCATCTGTCGTGTGGTGAGAGTTTATAGGCGTAGAGCCACTGTGGGGTTTTATACCACCTTACGAGAAGCTTGTAATGGCTTTCTTGTAGTAGTATGCACTGGGAGTGGCCAAAGGCGGTTTGTAAAATTGCTTTAACGTCGGAAGAGGAGAGAGACACGTTTAGCTCGTCCTCCCGGGACCTTATGAAGGTGGGTTTATAGTAGACGGGTGGTGTTATGACCTTTTTGCGTAAGTAGGCAATTGGTTTGATTTTAGTTTTTGAGGATTCTTGGCCAAGTAGCTTTTCGAATTGAGTTTCGGGTCTGGTGGATGTATGTCTCTTCTTAAAGTCTTCAATTGTGTTGATTATATGTGCTTCTTGTAGAAATGACATAGTTTTCTTGGGGGCCAGCGATTGGATGATGTCAGGTGCTTTTTTGTGTGCATGAAATTGTAGGTCTTTTATTTTTAGCTGTTCGAATGTCTTCCATAGGCTCCTCATTGGGCCATCAGTTGATCTCCCTAGTAATTTATTGATGGTGTTCAATGGGGATACTGGGGAGGGGTCTGGTGCTAGAGTTTCTTTCATTTTATCCCATGCTTCGCATGGTCCTTTTAGTAGGGTGTTGAATTTTTTTGACCTGTAGTGGTTTTTGTCAGGATACCACAGATCTTCTTGTAGGGTGTCTCCGTGTGAGTGCAATGCCAGAAGATGTAAAATCTCATCTTTCCCAGGGGAGTTAAGTTCTAGCCAGTAATTTAGTTGTGTAGCTAGGTAATAGTCATGGACACATGGCAAGCCAATCCCCCCTTCCTCCTTCCTCTTAATCATGAGGCTATACGCCAAACGGGGTCTTTTCTGCCTCCTGGTGAAACCGTTGAATGCTGACCGGATAGCTTTAAAAAAAGACTGGGGAAGAGCAATCGGGAGCATTCTGAGTTTATAGAGAATCTTTGGGAGGATGTATGAATTTAGGATGTTTTTTCTGCCAATCCATGAAATGAATGGCAGATCGTATGTCTGGAGTTGGTGTTTGATCTGGGATAATAGTGGGATGAAGTTTTGCTGGTATAGGTCTTCGTTCTTTTTTGTGATTTTAACCGCAAGGTACTCAACTGATGTATTAGACCAGAAGAAGGGTGAGCCGGAACTAAGGGCGTCATATCTTGTATGGGGTAACGAGATATTCAAGACAGTAGATTTCGTATAATTAATTTTAAAGTTAGATACGGAGCCAAAGTCTTCTAAAAGCGACGTTAGGTTCGGGATGCTCGTTTCTGGTTCTGCTAAGACGAACATAACATCGTCTGCAAAAGCTGCCGTATTTAGGGATTTTGTGCCTATTTTGAGCCCTTGTATACTCGGGCTTGCTCTCACGCTCTGCAGCAGGGGCTCCATGGACAGGATAAATAAGGTCGGGGAAAGCGGGCAACCCTGCCTGGTTCCATTTTTTATGTTAAAAGGTGGGGAAAGTATGTTATTAATTTTTAACCTCGCATAGGGTTCTTTGTATAGTGACAGAATTGCTTTAATGAATATGGGGGGGAGATTGAAATGAGCTAGTACCTCTTCCATATAGCTCCAGCTCACCCTATTGAATGCCTTTTCGGCATCGGTACTCATCAGAACCATTGGGATTTTATAGGTTTGGGCATATTTTATTGCATGCATTAATCTGTAACTGTTTTCTCTGCCTTCTCGGCCTTTGACAAAGCCCGTTTGTTCTTTGTCAACTAGTAGCGGGATTAGGTCTTCCAATCTTCTTGCCAGGAGTTTTGCCCAGAATTTAATATCCAAATTTATTAGGGATATTGGTCTGTAGTTACTACAGAGTTGTGGGTCTTTTTTCTCCTTATGTATGAGCGTGATGTGCGCTTCCTGGGCTTGTTTTGGTAGGGGGCTCCCTGACATAAGCGCTTCTAGGAGATCTCTTAGTTTCGGGGCAAGAATGTCCTTGAAAACTTTATAATACCTCAGTGAGAGGCCGTCCGGGCCTGGGCTCTTTCCCTTAGGGCTAAGCATAATTATTTCTTCCACTTCTTGTATAGAAATGGGTTTAAGTAGGGACGCAGCTTCCTTTTCCCCTAGTGTGGGTAGTTTGATTGAATTTAGAAACTTTTTTATTTGTTCTTTGCTATTGTTTTGTTCTTTGTGTGGGTTTTGTCTTTTGAGATCATATAGATCCGCATAGAAACTCTGGAAGCATTCTGCTATTTCCTGGGAGGAGGTCACCACTTTGCCCCTGCAATTTTTGATTGCTGTAATAAGATTCTTCGTTTTTGCCTTTTTAATTAGAGCTGATGTGAGTTTGCTCCCTCTGTTGCCGTGCGCGTATATGAGGTGCTTGAAGTATATTTGTTTTTTATTGTGTCTAGTTTCTAATAGGCATTTGAGGGTGCGTCTCGTCTCTTCTAATTCTTTCATTTTGTCTAGAGCTTGTGATAGCTTGGTAGCTAGTTCTAATTTTGCTATTTTTGTTAAGAGATCATCTATTTCGGCTTGCTTTTGTTTTTTGACTCTCGCTCCCAGTGAGATCAGCAGGCCCCTTACATAAGCCTTATGTGCCTCCCAAATCATAGGGAATTGCACATCTCCTACGGAGTTGAGGTGGAAATACTCTATTAGCATTTTGGATATATGGTCTCTATCTGTTTCTGGGTCGAGCAGCGAATTATTGAGCCTCCAAATCCACTCTCTGGGCCCTTCGCCTGTGATCCATATGTCAGCGTGAATAGGTGCGTGGTCCGAAACTGTAATAGTTTCTATTTTAGTTTTTTCAACTCTTGTTAGTAAATTGTGGGAGGTTAGGATGTAATCTAGCCTCTGATATGAGGCGTGTGTCCGTGAGTAGTGGGTGTAGTCCTTTGTTACGGGGTTGAGTGCTCGCCATGTGTCCACGACCCCCAGGTCCTGTAGGGCTTTGTTGAGTTTTTTAATTTGTTTTTGTGGGATCCAAGATCTTCCTGTTGAAGAATCTAGAGGGGGATTCAATGAGGAATTTAGGTCTCCGCCTATAATGATCGGGCCCTCTGCGAACTCTTTTAGTATATTTAGCTGATTTATTAACCAATTTACTTGGTTGGAGTTGGGCGCATATAAATTGGCTATCGTTAGCTTTGTATTGTTGATCGTTCCTTTTAGAAATAAGGCCCTTCCTACTTCATCTGAGTATTTGGTTGTGAGGTTAAACGCAATGGATTTGTGGAACATGGTGGAGACTCCCTTGGAGGCGGAAGTCGGGTGCGAATTGTGGTAGCCCTGGGTGAAAGCACGTCCTGGTAGGCGTGCACACTTGTCTAGCTTAAAATGTGTCTCTTGTAGTAATAAAATCTTAGACTTATACTTTTTGATAAGTTGGGATATACTGTACCTTTTCTGAGGTGTATTTAGGCCCCGGACATTGAAAGAAGTGACCCTCATCAGGTCCATGATTTCGGACCGGCTCTTTCTGGAGCGGTGGTCGGTTCAGGAGAGGGCGCGGCGGAGACAAGCAATCTGCGAATTTAAAACAGAGTAAGAAATGCTGGTTACAACAAAAACTTTGTCGGTTGTTACAGATAAAGATATAAGCCTATTGGTGGAAATGTTCAGAGGAACCGGAAGCCGGAACAGCGGACCCGGGAGATGGAGACAAGGGGAAGGATGGCGGAGAGGCAGAGACACGGAGAAGCGGGGGCGCGGAGAGGACAGGCGGCGGGGGGGAAGGAGGGAGGGGGGGACCTGGGAAGGATATCCCAGAGGGCACCTTTGTTAGCGATTTGTCGCGAATTGACGGTAGTGTCCTTAACAGTTCTCTTTTCTCAGAGATGCAGCGAGAGCAGGGGCGGGGGGTTGTCCCCCAGGTGCCAGGAGTCTCTCTGAAGAGGTAAGGCGGAAGATATGGTGCGTTGGACAAGAGGTTTGTCCAAGGTGAAACCAAAGCTCCTGTCCTTGGTTTTCGTTGAGTCAAAGGATGCCTGATCGGAGGGGCACAGGCAGGCTCCTTCTTCTGTGGGGATGCTCTAAACGGTACAGTTCTGTTTTCGTTCAGGGTCAAGTGCTTTTCTTGAGGTGACTTGTAACTTGTGAGTTTTAACTGGTAAGGCTAACGAGTTCGGATTGCCTTTTAACAATGAAGATAGAGGGAGGGGAGGCTTTTCCCGGAACTGTTTTAAGGTGGACTGCTCATCAACAGTCTTGTAGAAGAGACCCAGGGTTGTAACTAAGAGTTCAGGTGTCCTCGGGGGTGCTCTCCCCTCTGGTCTTCTTCCTTAGTTTGCTCCTCGGTGACTTGGAGTTATTCACTGTTTGCCAGTTTGCGGGAGCGGGGAGGGGTGTGAGGGTCGGGAACTCCGGGAGGGGGAGCCAGTTTGGCAGCTCTATGGGCTCTAACCCCAGATGTTGCCAGCAGCCTTGCAATTCCTCTGGGGAGCGGATATTCAGCCTCTTCCCTTTATGGGTGATGCCGATGCCAAACGGGTATAGCCAAGCATATCTTATGTTTTTTGCTTTAAGACCTTCAAGAAGGAGTCTGAGCAATCTTCGCTTGGCTAGGGTGGTGGGCGAGAGATCTTGGAATAGCTGGATCTCCGTTCCGTCATATTGCAAATTTCTGGCGCTACGTGCTGCACTTAGTATGGCGGCAGTGTCTGGGAAGGCCAGGAGTCTGCAAATGACATCCCTAGGAGGGTCGTTGGGGGCGGGTAGTGGTCTCAGAGCCCTGTGAATTCTCTCAATAGTAATAGGAGTGACTCTGTCTGCCCCTAGTAGATCCGTGAAAATCTCCATGGCTACTTTCTGTAAAGTCTCTTGAGCCCAAGATTCCGGCAACCCCTTAATGCGCACATTATTTCTACGGTTTCTATTTTCTATGTCCTCTTGCATGAGGAGCATTCTGTTTAGTTGGAGATGCTGTTCTTTAACAACTGTAGCTAGCTCTCCTGTGTGTGTAGTAATAATGGCTGTGGCTCCCTCCAGATCTTCCACCCTCCTCCCCATGTTTCTTACCTCCTCCTTGATCTCATTAAGTTCAGTCATTACCGGTTTCATCGTTTTGGTGAGTAGATCTCTCATGAATCCTTTTGACAGGGGTTCATCTTGTTCTTCCTCTGATGAACTTTCTCCTTCCCGCGCTGTGGATCGGGCTGCAGCTGCTGCTGGCGCCATCTTCCCTGCAGCGTGCGGGGAGCGGGAGCTCCGGTCTTTTAAATAGCGCTGGAGATCCGACTGACATCGGGCTGGTCTCGGAGTCCCCTGCTGCTCACTGCCTCTTTCCCTGCTGATTTTCCCCATTTTCGCCGATATTTGCCGTTTTTAGGAGCCTGTGGCCGTGCCTGTGTGAGGGAGCACTCGTTCTATGCGGCCATCACACTCCGGTCATTGACATTCCTGATCTGTTAGCGGGGGAGAGTGAAGACATATTGGCGAGCTCTGGTCCTCCTTTAATTAGTGCTAGGGATATTCTTGTCCAGGTCAAGTTCCTACACCGTATATACTACACCCCATCCAGGCTACATGTAATGGGTCTGCTCCCCTCAGTGACCTGTCCCCGAGGCTTAATTGCTGATGGGACCATCATGCACATGTTCTGGGACTACTGGGGGGACATTCTTGTATTTATGGAATCTCACCTGGGGGCCCCGAGGATCATGCACCCTGGGGTGTGCCTCTTTGGGCTTGTTGGAGACGTACCAGTGGCAGCAGCAACCCGCACCTTATATAAGCTACTGTTTTTCTATGCTAAGAAGGTGATTTTGTAGAATTGGAAGCACCCTTGTGGGCCGACCAGAAACGCATGGATCCAGGTGGTGAACTCTGTGCTTCCAATGTATAAACTGACTTATATGGCCAGGGAATGTCCTGAGAAGTTTGACAAAGTTTGGGGGGGGGGGGGAGGGTTCGGCAACAGCAGCAGAGATGCCTGTCTATATATTGGGAATGGATATGGTAAGGGATACCCTCTTGAACCGATCTACTGTGTAGGCTAATTCTTTTTTTCTTCAGAGAGCCGCGCAGGGTTTTTGTTTAAGGGGGAAGTGTTAAAGTTTTGGGGAGGGGGGTGCTCTCTCTATTTTTTCGTCCCTTTTTTTGTTTGTTTTGTCTTGTTTTTTCTTTTTTTCTTTTTCTCCTGATGTTTTGGGGCTCAGAGGCTAGGAGCCCTCCCTGGTTTGGGTTTGTTCCATTATGGGTAGCTGATTAATAAATGTGAAAATGAACAGCCAAGTACTATATTTAATGAGAAATGAACACGAATATGAGAGACACTCAGTGTTTTCACTTCTGTCTTTTTTTTTCTTTTCTTTTCAGTTCTCATGTACTGTGATGCATCAGCAAGGTATGTATTCTTTATGATGCCTGCTGTTTCTGTATATTTGTCTATTTTGGCTAAATAAACGTTCCTTTAAAAAAAAAATTTTAAAAAGTAGTGATCCTCCGATGCGGCCCCCAGCCACATTAAAGGATCAGCATGTGTTTCCCATTGTTTCCTATGGAAACCTAGAATCGCACCTGCATACACATCACACACCGTGCTATGTGTTTTACTGTCCAATTAAAAACAATGGGTGAAGTGTTGCGAGGGACACAAAAAGATAGGACATGCAGCGATTTTTTTCCCCATACTGCATCGTTCATATATATATATATGTCTCCATTCAAAAGAATGGGGTTCATATTCATGTAAGATTTGTGTGTCTCACAATGCAGTGAGAAACTTGGCCCAACTGATACCTTTCAACAATCAGATCCCTGTGACATGCTGCAAGCTCTTTACGGACCATGGCTTTTGCCAAAAGATTCAACTAAGAAATGTTATGGAAAATGATCTTGTATTTTTCACAGATTACCCTTAACATTCTCTGCAATAAAAGGAACGGATACAGCCAAAAGTTGGAAACCTTTTGAGAAGTACTGACCAAATAAATTTCACAACTGATTGGCTTATTACTGAAACCTGTTTGTGCCTTAATAATCCACAAATTTTTCATTTTTTTCATCATCTCGTTCCCGTAGCCATAGCTTTTTAATTTTTCCACAGATATAGCCATATGAGGGCTTGCTTTTTGCAGGATGAGCATTTATCCCAATTTTTGAGACATATAACATCTTGATCACTTTTTATTCCATTTTTTTCTAGAGGCAAAATTAACATTTTTAACTTTTTATTTTTGTCTCATTAGGGGACTTGAATATCAATATCCTTTATGGTTCTAATAATAAACTGCTATAGTTCAGCCTCAGGCCTTAGTCAGACGGGCGTTTTTTCGCGTGATTTGCGCATGCGCATGCGTCCGGCGATTATTTAAAACCATTGCTTTGCAATGGTATCGGACACATGAGCGCTTTTTATGTGCTCGTCCGATAAATTATAGAACAGAAATTGCAGATCGCACCTATCTGCAATCTGCGATTCCTGTTCTCTTCTCTATATGCACTCAATGGATGAGTTGCAGGGAAGGGCTTATATATTTAAGCCCTTCCCGACAATTCATTCCGCGCTCGCCCGCAGCGCATTGCTTCAATGCGCTGGACAGCTCCGGCCCGTTTCTAATGAAACGCGGCTAGGAGCAGATTTTTCGGGCGATTTTTGGGCCCCGGTCGCGCGATTTGCGGATGCGCATCCATCATGCGATCCGCAAATTGCGCGAAAAAATGCCCGTGTGACTAAGGCCTCATAGGCCACTGAAGCTGGAAGTCATACTTAAGCCTTCGGGTGCTATAGCAATATCGCATTGTGGGGGCCCGATAGGTGACAGAAGGGCAAGATTTATAACATCCATCAGGGATTCTATCACATTCGCCTAACTGTGATATCCCACGGTCTTCATATCTTTCCCCTTTGTACTTTTTCTGTGTTTAACTCTGTTGCACTAGGATGTCTCTGCCCCTCTCACCTCGGCTTGACTTATCACCTGTCCTCTTGATCATGATGCCTTTACATTGTGACCCTACTGTCATCGGATGTTATTCCCCACAACAATGACATTTTCAACTTGAATTGATTTTTTCCAACCTATGTTAAGCATTTTTGGTGGTTGAAGCTTAGCCTTTTTAAGAAGCCCATTCTTAACCCGTCTTCTCTTACCAACACCCCATGTCTTGACCTCCCATTCCTTCTACACTACTAGAATACCTGACATATACTCATTTAATCAGCTGCCTCTATTTAAACTCTCTATGGATGCCTTACATGCCTTGGCTTTCATGCTTTGCATTCTAGTGAAACATCACTAACCATAGTATCTGATTTCTTGTCAGTCAAATCTAAAAGACAATATTCTTTATCCTCCTGGATTTGTCTGCTCCACTTGACACTGCAGGTCATTCTCCATTCTTTTGGCTGAAAGGACACTTATTCTATCTTGTGACCTATTCCACATGGTGTGTCTTTTGCTAATTTTCACCTTTTTTTCTATATATATTTTGTATCAGGGTTCCTGGGCAAATTTGGGGGTTGGGAGTCAGGTGTTTCCTGTTATGAAGATGTATAGAAAGTCACATAAAATAAGAATAAAAGTGCTTTGAGTTTATCCTGGTGAAGTTAATCTTTTAAAAGGCCACTCTTGACCATCATCACTTTCCATCACCTTGTGTCTTAACTAGCGTCAGACTGGCTCACCAAAATACCCGAGGATCCCAGCAGACCCTGGCACGGCTCTTAATGAATTCCAAAGGTCTAGCAGACCTCCCCTTTGTACCCGACAATCTTCCCATGTAGAAGGACCCTAAAGCTGAAATTGAATTAGATTGTCTGACCTATTTCATACAATTTACTTATGATATTTTTTCTACAGGCAAATTATGAACATTTTCCTACATGTACATGTTCACATGTAATATATAAATGTAGCAGAGTTCAATTTGTGAGTTATGATAACATTCTGTACCACAGTTACAGTGGCTTTGGTGGTGTTAGGAAAGCAGTAGCTTTTTAATGCATTAAGATAAGATAACTTGTCAAAATACAAACAGTTATTGTCAGCAGCACTCACAAACCTTAATCTAAGAGGGGTGTATAAATATTGTCGCACGCTGGAACCCTCATCCCAGTCCCAACATTCACCAAATGTACCCCAGGAGTAGATCCAGCAGCACAATGATGCGTAGCAAATTTTCAAATTGAATTCCTTTATTTACCACAAATATAGGCAACAATGTTTTGGCTTATAGGAAAGCCTTGATCAAGCTTGATAAAGGCTTTCCTATAAGCCAAAATGTTGCTGCCTATATTTGTGGTTAAAAAAAAATCCAATTTGGAAATTTGCTACGCATGATTGTACTGCTGGATCTACTCCTGGGGTACATAAGATAACTTGTCTAGAAAGTAATGGTGGAGTTAAAAAAGTTGAACTTTTCTACATCGGTATATGATTGCCTGGAAAAGCACATCTTTGGGCATTATCAATTGATCATGAATACCTTTCTTATGTATACATTGACTATGTATCATTTAATTCATTATTATCCTTTGTGATCTCACTGGAGCTTTTATTGGTGCTGTAGAATTCTAGAGGCACTATACTTTTTAAAGCAACTGTATTGCCAAAATGTATTTGTATTAATAAAACTAGATAAACATTTTACTTTTTTCTAATTAATTTTTATTTTATGATTGTAGAATTTTAAAACCGTTCATTACTATGGGGGCAGCCATCTTGCCTGAGCTACATTTGACAGTATTTAGAGATATGCTTAACAGCAGCTCCATGGGCCTTTCACACAATGGACAGCAGAGTTGACTGTTCTAGGCATGCTCTGTGACCTGTGCAGAGGTCATTTTGCAGGGGAGGGAAGTAAATAGTCACAGATTATCTATCACTTATAGTAAATGGTGGATCCTGTGTTATCTATATATAAACATTTACTTTTAAGGCCTTAGTCACACGGGCGTAAATACGCGCGTATATACGCGCGTAAAAAAAACGCGTGACCATGTCCATTGCCACCAATATGTTCTATCTTTTGTAGGTGCGTTTTTACGCGCGTATATACGCGCGTAAAAACGCCCGTGGGATTTTATGCGCGTATATACTCGCGTATTTACGCCCGTGTGACTAAGGCCTTAGTGTACATCCTGTTTTTGATGCTAGTGAGATGAATGGTCAGCTTATTGTTAGTCTCTGTGGTTAGTGTGAAAAATGCTGAATTTTAGGATTTTAAAATAAAGATTGTGACCAAATTTAAAAAAAAAAAAATCACTAGAAATTCTTTAAAAAATATGTTTAACACATTATATAATTTATCTAATTGGTTATTTCTGATGACACATTCCCTTTAACCACTTAATGACACAGGATGTACTATTTCATATAGCAGACACTCGTGGGCAACAGCTGTGATCAGCCTTCGTGCTGATTGCAGCTGTTAAACCTTTAAATGGCCCGATTGGAGTTTGGGGGTCCTGAATGGCCCCACCGTGATTTCATCCATTCAGTTGCCATGGCAACTTCCATTGCAGATTGCCTATCAAGACACGTTTGTCAGATCGCAGTATGTAATACTATGGTAATCAAACAGTTGCAAATTCATGTCCTGAGGATGAAAAAAAAAAGTAAACTCATTTTTTAAAAAAATGTTATTATTAAAAAAAATAAAAGGTAATTAAAGTAAAAAAAATAAACGTTTCCCATACTTATAATAAACAAACCTAAATAATTCTAACTATCTAAGTATCACATTATTTATCCTGCATGGTGAATGTCGACAGAAAAAAATACACAACATCAGAATTGCGCTTTTTTTGGTCACACTGTCTCCAAGAAGAAAATATAATAAAAAGTGATCAAAAAGTCATAAGTACTGCAAAATGGTATTTATAAAACTACAGAATTTCCTGCAAAAAAACAAACCCTCACACAACTATGTCAACAAAAAAATAAAAAGTTATGGCTGTCAGAGGATGGTGGCAAAAAATAATTTTATTTTTTTCCAAACATATTTAATTTTTTTTAAAGTCGTGCAGCAAAAAAAAAAAAAATATCAATTTGGTATTGTAGTAACCATACTAGTTTCATAGAATAAAGTTATCATATCATTTTTGCTGCAGTGTGTACACCGTAGAAACAAGGCCCCCAAAGTTGGCGGAATTGCACTTTTTTCCCCATTTTGCTCCACTTTTAAAGGTTTTTCAGGATATTAAATAGTACCACTAAGAAATGCAACTTCAATGGAAGCCATTGGTGCAAAAAAATGCACAGAATGCAGCATGCTGCGATTTTTCTGCCACGAGCGGGAATTTCTGCTTGTATGTAGGAAGCAGTGGATCCTCATAGGAGGTTATTGGCGGTATTTGCTGCGGAATCTGTATACTGGTGCTGCTCAGTGGTTGACACATTTGTCTGGGTGCTTCTGGGTATTACTTTGAGTTTGCGACTTTGTGGACTTTGGCCTTCAGACTGCTACTTGTTTCTCCTCCTTCTGGTGCTGTCTGCAGTCATCCTTGAGCTTTGACCTCATCTTATTTCTTTGTCTGTTTTGTTCCACCTAGGGACAGATAGGGAATCTATCCAGGTTTTAGATGTGGGGTCAACATCTTCAGAGCAGGTCCTCTGCTTTATAAGCAGGTCTATTTGGCTTAGTTGAGGGAAAGATCCTGAGTTCCACTTACGTCAGTAACTTTGTCACAGACATCTAGCAATTTAGTAACCTCTTGTGCTCTACAGGACTGGATGAACATGACACATACTACATAGACCATAAAATGGGAAAAAAAGGTCTTGAGCTCTGATGTAACAAACACATATATGAACCTAAAAGAGAGAAATACAGCTGAAAAAAGGAAAGAAAAAGAGAGTTAAGATGAAGAGAAAAAAGTAGGGTGTAAGAGATGAAAAAAGGCAAAAAGAGAAGAAAAATGAAGTCATTGTATGGGCTAGAGAAGAACCCTATTCAATCAAGATACAGACTCTTGGAATACAGTCTAGGGATGCCAATGGATTAGATACGTTCTTCAGTCAGCAGAATCCTCTGCCACCAGTTCTTCCATTCTCATGGTATAATTCATTTCATGTACCCATTCCACAACCAAAGGAGCCTTTTGACATTTCCAATGCATCAGGATTACTGCTCTAGCAGTGGTCAAGAAATGATAGATGGGATCTTTTTAAATAAATAGGAGAGAGAACTCCTGGGATCATAGAAAGTAAAGCAATATACGGAGTTGCTGAAACAATGCGGCTCAAAATCATATTGTACATCTGAAAAACAATGTCCCAAGAAAGTTTCAGGCTAGGGCAGTCTCATCAAATGTGAAACATTGTACCCCTGTCATTGTCACATCTCCAGTAGGTTTAAAAGACCATTTGGTAGCTCTTATGTAGCAGGGAAGGGCATTTGTACCATCAAGTAAGCCGTATGTAATTCTTCTCCTGCACTATGCAGGCCATAGGTAATCTATCAGACAGGAGGTATGCTTTATTCCACGCAAAGTCTGTAATGGCTACTGGCATCTCCCTCCTCCAGGACTCAACAAACAAGAGCTTCTCTGGAGCAACACACTGATTAATAGAGAGATGTAAATTCATGACAGGATGTGAACTGCAATCACATCACTCTGCAAAAGGTTCTCCAAATCCACAGGGGTCACGATATATCAAGCAGCGTGGGAGGAGGACTGTTAAAAGGAAGCTAATTCAAGTATTTAAACCAGGACAAGGGGATACTGGGAAAGGCCTCCTATAAAGAAGAAAAGGGAAGCAAGGGAGTTCTTTGAACTACTTTTGCATATTCTAATATTGTCTACAGCTTTCCTTCGAAGAGAGGTATGCACATTTAACCCCAGTGGGAAAGCGGCATTATGAAAGAGCGGTCTTAAGGGTCTGTTCGTAAGAAGATCACTTCCCTATCTACCAAAGCATTCCAGATATGGAGCAAATCGAACTAAGATAGGGTATGCGGCAACTTAAAGGGTCTATAATCTGAGGACAACCATGGTAGTTGCTGGATATGAAGCCAAATCAGGTCCACCTCCAGCTTTACCCATTGCCTTGTACTTTTATGAAACTGCTATTCAAACATGCAAGTCTGAATGGCTGCAGAATGGTATAGTCAGGGGTCAAGTAACCTTGCCCCCTTGAGGCCTTAGGATAAGTCAATGTTCAAAAACTAAACCTACTACATTCCCTGCCAAACACAAAAGTGTTTGAGGTTTTGATGGGAAGAGCCTGAAAAATATAGAGAAGCCATGGGGTGATATTCATTTTAAGAACATTGATTCATCCAAACCAGGATAAACATTGGTTATAAGTTTTCAAGGACACTATAGTCTTTTCTAAAAGAGGGAGATCATTTAGATTGTATATTGAGTTTGGTCTCAAGGGATTTGGATACCTAGGTAAGTGATGGCGGTGTTATACTATTTAAATAGGAATTGCTGAGACTGGTGACCAACTTTCTTGGTCAGATTTTGTAATATTGACTTTAAAGTTGCTTAAGTAACCAAATCTGTAACATTTCTGGAGAATAGAGGGGAAAGACATTCTGAGCTGGGAAACATATCAAGCAAAAGCTGTGACAAAAATTTCACATTAGCATTTAAAAATGAAATAAGTCTATAATTTCCATAAAGTGGTGGTGTCTTTCTTTCTCTTAGGTATAACTGTGACTATAAATATAAGAAACTGATTGACAAAATGGTAGGTAGGAGAGATTTAGTTAAGAACCTTTGTAAAGAAAACAGTAACCTTTGTAAAGAAAATTTGAAGACGCAGGGCATGAACCCTTCAGTTCCTGGGGACTACCCACAAGGGTAGTTTTAATGTTCTTCCCAATTTAAGATGCCAAAAAATCCTCCTCAAAGAAGGTTTTAGTCTCATCAAAAATAGCATGGAGAGCTGTTTCAGTGACATACACCATAATTTTCAATTGAAGGGCATCTGGGGCATATCATCAAACTAATCCTGGACTCGTACATTTCTCGATAGTACTCCTGGAAGGTTTTTGAAATCTTACATGGGTCATTTTCATCCTACCCATTATGGTTCTTGATTCAGGAGATAAAAGTATACATTTTCCGGGTACTAAAATAGTTAGCTAATGCCTGACTGCATTTGTTGGAGTGTTTCTAAAAATTTTGCTTTGCTTGATCTCCATATCTTTCAAAGCTTATCACTGCATGGAAAGTAGTGTAGAATCAGAGGAGTGTTGCGAGCGCTGATGCCAGGAGTGCCAACGGTGATGCTCAAGCCTCTATTTGGCCAAAGTGTCACATGACTTACGCTGGGCTATCTACTTGGAAGCCAGCTATGGGGCCATGGTAGCCATTCATCTACATACTGGAGGGCTGAGGTGAGTATGCTTTATTTTTTTATCTTACAACTGGCCTGGATATTTAGAAAATTTTCTTTGTAACAACAAAACCCCTTTATGTTCTGTGTTATCTACAGGTCAGGCACTCTGGGAGGAAGATAAACATGCGTAAACGAAGCTGCGTGACTATTGCTGTCAATGGGGCCGCTGCTGCTGCCGGCAGCCCCATTGAAAGCAATTGGATGCTGGCAACCCCCCGCAGTGATTTCCGGGGAAAGGCTTTAAATATAAGCCCTTCCCTGAAAATCATTCCTAGCTGTAGTAAAAGATTAAAAAATATATCTACTTACCTCTCCCCCACTGCTGGGGCTCAGGCGTGTCTAGCCGCTTGGTCTCTGCAACTGTAATGAAGTTCTTTCAGCAGGCATAGTTTTAAAATCCCAGCCTCCTGAAAGGGCTATGTCTGATTGGCTGAGTGCTCAGCCAATCACAGGGAGGGCTAGGCCATTCATTGAATTCAATGAATGGCCGTGCACTGCCTTTAATTGGCTGAGCGCTGTGACCAATGACAGGCAGCGCTCAGCAGGGATTGCCGGAAGCCCATTGCTTTCAATAAAGCAGCTGTGGCAGGGGATTCTTTACTCCCCGTGGGGAGTGCCATCAACACTGAACACTGTAACAGTGCTGTCTCAGTGTACAGTGATGAGAGTACTACCCGCAGGGAATATTGACACACTCAACAGATATATGGTGCATGCATGTCCGATCTTTTGCAGGTGCACGTATTTGCACGCCTGTAAAACACGGACATGTGAACACATTATAGGAAACTAATGGTTCTAATAGATGCGTAGTTTTGTGTGCGTGTAAACATGCTCATCTGAATGAGGCCTAAAACTGCATATTTAAGGGAACAGCAGAATTCTCAAACTTTAATATAGCATGTTTATGGAAAAATCTAGAAGGAGATTAAAGAGAGCTACTGGCCATTGATGTTGTCAGAAGTAGTAGATTCACTTAATTTCTTACAACTGGCTGACCTCTGTTTAACATGGAAATGCTTTGTAAGTCAATTCCCACCTGTCAGTGGCAAGACCTGGTTTGAAAAACTTATGAACAAAAATAAAATACTGACAACTTTATTCTATAGACCAGAGTCTTTCCATGAATGATTTGGGGACATGAGAAATTATTAGACAATGGTAGAGTGAGTTTTAAAGTAAACTAAAGGAACCAGAGATAGCCTGCATGCTAACCAGATGAATCCATATACAAGAAAGTTTTTGCAAGCTTCTAAGAAGGTGGTACAGGACACCTTCTTTCTTAAAACTAGTACGATTAGCAAAATCATATTTGTGCTGGTACTGCGAAGTAGAGTTTGCATCGCTACTGCACATCTTTTGGTCATTTCCAGGGATTAATGACTTTTGGAAAGAGCTAGAGAAGTCAATAAGAACAATATGTGTTCCCTCTATTTTCTTGACCCTCGGTCAGCATTATGGCTTCCTTACTCCATCTACCTTCCCTGGAAAAATAACCTTAGAATGCAATCATTTCAGGCAGCCAGACTGTTATACTTTTAAGATGAAGGAGTAAAGAACCCCAACAATTAGTGTATGGATGAAAAAAGTAGATACAATCTACAGGCTACAAGAACTAGTCAGCTGGGAAATGAGAACTCGTAAAAAATTTGTAGAATTGAAAGACATTCGGAGGGGATAATACTACTTCTCAGTGATTGCTAATTTTCACGCCAATTCTGAAAACTGATATGATACAACTAGCAGGTTTATTAATGAACAAACTTTGGATATAATTGAAACTGCATTGTATGTGACATGCTCACTGCGGCCTATCTACCCATTTCCCTACCCTCTATTCCTACTGCCCCCCTCTCACACAATTAGTACAGGCTTATCACAAATACATAAGTTGTTATGTACAATTACTTTCAATGCAAAGAACATTGATAAAGTGTGTATTAGTATGCATCATTAAGGCCCATTTACAGGCATTTGCATAAAGTGTTAATGGCCATTAACACTTTATCCTCTTCATTTGCATGTATAAAGCCCCACAGGAGCAGTTTGCAGAGCCCAGCATGTTATTAATCACATGCCCAGCTGTGCACACAGCTGCATTGCTCTCTTCACAGGTGCTGACTCCTGTGGAGATAACAGCCTGTGGTCTATTGGGAGATACTTTATCTCTCACTAGCTGAACAAAGGATTTTAAGTTCACCTTAAAATCATTGTTCAAGTGAAAACTGCATGATGCTCATGTTTACATGTAACAATTATCTCTCATTTTCGGTCATTTGATTGAATTTTGAGCGATAATCATTACATATAAATGGGCCTTTACTCTAAGACACTACACCGGCTTTGATTAACCATTGTTGCCCACATGAATAGTGCTGGCCAGTCAGAGGAGTGTGTAGTGCCTTAGATTACCAATGCATACTATAGACAGTGTGCATCAGGTAGTCAGAGAAGCAGTTCAGCCATCTTTGTTTCTTCAGGTATGTAGGGTCACTTTAAATTTGTCGCTTTGACTGAGGAAATCACCCCTTGCCATACATTAACGCCAATCAATCATGGCACATTCTAATGTTACCAGGGTCCCCCATCTTACTGAGATGTAACACCCATATGAGGAGGTTCATTTTAAATCGGACAGTTAATTAGATACTGTACTAGAGATGAGCGAACGTATTCGTCCGAGCTTGATATTCGTGCGAATATTAGGGTGTTCGGGATGCTCGTTATTCGTAACGAACACCATGCGGTATTCGGGTTACTTTCACTTCCTTCCCTGAGACGTTAGCGCGCTTTTCTGGCCAATTGAAAGACAGGGAAGGCATTACAACTTCCCCCTGTGACGTTCAAGCCCTATACCACCCCCCTGCTGTGAGTGGCTGGGAAGATCAGATGTCACCCGAATATAAAAGTCGGCCCCTCCCGCGGCTCGCCTCAGATGCCTTGTGAGTTAGATGAGGGACAGTGCTGCTGGTACCGGAGCTGCTGTAGGGAGAGAAATAGCAGTTAGTGTAGGCTTCAAGAACCCCAAAGGTCCTTATTAGGGCCAGTAATACCTGTGTGTTGGCTGCTGTTAGCAGTGCCTTTTTTTTTTCTTCTCAAAATCGCCTCTGCAGAGCGTTGCACCCGGAATTAGGGACAGAAGTGTTGGATAGGCAGGGAGAGTGTTAGGAGTGAGTGTAGCCTTCAAGAACCTCAACGGTCCTTTCAAGGGCCATATTTAACCGTGTGCAGTACTGTGCTGGCTGCTGTTAGCAGTGCTGCATTTTTTTTTCTTCTCAAAATCGCCTCTGCAGAGCATTGCACCCTCCATTGATACTACAGGGAAAGAATTGTGTAGGCAGGGCCACAACACAGTTATTATTCATTGAATATACGCAGTGGGTCCTTTTGGTGTAAAAAAAGGGAAAAGAAATCTATTTGTCCTGCCTCTGTCCGTCCTAAGGGCTGTGGACACGTGTGAGCTGCGTGTACAATGTTAAAAAATCAGACGCACCCAGCTACGGTTTACTGCTGGCTTCGCCATTTGCTTTCCTTAATTGGGAAAAAAATACCTGCTCTGCCAGAGTTAATAACTCTGCTACCCTCAAGTTCTGTGACACATTAGCAGGGCCACAGCACAGTTATAAAACTTCTCATGTTCATTGAATATACGCAGTGGGTCCTTTTGGTGTAAAAAAAGGGAAAAGAAATCTATTTGTCCTGCCTCTGTCCGTCCTAAGGGCTGTGGACACGTGTGAGCTGCGTGTACAACGTTAAAAAATCAGATGCACCCAGCTACGGTTTACTGCTGGCTTCGCCATTTGCTTTCCTTAATTGGGAAAAAAATACCTGCTCTGCCAGAGTTAATAACTCTGCTACCCTCAAGTTCTGTGACACATTAGCAGGGCCACAGCACAGTTATTAAACTTAGATTATTCATTCACTAGAGGCAGTGGGGCGTTTCGTTTTCAAAAAAGGGAAAAAAATATATTTGGCCTGCAGTCTTGCGCCAATTTATTTCCTGCCTGTGAAATCAAATCACTGGTAATACAGCATGCTGAGGGGTAGGGGTAGGCCTAGAGGACGTGGACGCGGCCGAGGACGCGGAGGGCCAAGTCAGGGTGTGGGCACAGGCCGAACTCCTGTTCTAGGTGTATCGCAGCCGTCTGCTGCGCGATTAGTAGACAGGCACGTTTCTGGCGTCCCGACAGTCATCGCACAATTCATGGGTCCACGCGGGAGACGGTTATTAGAAAATGAGCAGTGTGAGCAGGTCCTGTCGTGGATGGCAGAAAGTGCTTCGAGCAACCTATCGTCCAGCCACAGTTCTGCGCCGTCCACTGCTGCAAATCCGAATCCTCTGTCTGCTGCTCCTCCTTCCTCCCAGCCTCCTCACTCCACTACAATGACACATGCTCAGGAGCGGGAACACTCCCAGGAACTGTTCTCGGGCCCCTGCTCAGATTGGGCAGCAGTGGTTCCTCTCCCACCAGAGGAGTTTATCGTCACTGATGCCCAACCATTCGAAAGTTCCCGGGGTCCGGGGGATGAGGCTGGGGACTTCCGGCAACTGTCTCAAGACCTTTCAGTGGGTGAGGAGGACGATGACGATGAGACACAGTTGTCTTGCAGTGAGGTAGTAGTAAGGGCAGTAAGTCCGAGGGAGCAGCGCACAGAGGATTCGGAGGAAGAGCAGCAGGACGATGAGGTGACTGACCCCACCTGGTGTGCAACGCCTACTCAGGACAGGTCTTCAGAGGGGGAGGCACGGGCAGCAGCAGGGCAGGTTGCAAGAGGCAGTGCGGTGTCCAGGGGTAGAGGCAGGGCCAGACCGAATAATCCACCAACTGTTTCCCAAAGCGCCCCCTCGCGCCATGCCACCCTGCATAGGCTGAGGTGCTCTAAGGTCTGGCAGTTTTTCACAGAGACGCCTGACGACCGACGAACAGTGGTGTGCAACCTTTGTCGCGCAAAGCTCAGCCGGGGAGCCAACACCAACAGCCTCACCACCACCAGCATGCGCAGACATATGATGGCCAAGCACCCCACAAGGTGGGACGAAGGCCGTTCACCGCCTCCGGTTTGCACCCCTGCCTCTCCCCCTGTGCCCCAACCTGCCACTGAGATCCAACCCCCCTCTCAGGACACGGGCACTACCGCCTCATGGCCTGCACCCACACCCTCACCTCCGCTGTCCTCGGCCCCATCCACCAGTGTAGTTCAGCGCACCGTCCAGCCGTCGCTTGCGCAACTGTTGGAGCGCAAGTGCAAGTACGCCGCCACGCACCCGCACGCTCAAACGTTAACCGTCCGCATAGCAAAATTCATCAGCCTTGAGATGCTGCCGTATAGGGTTGTGGAAACGGAGTCCTTCAAAAGTATCATGGAGGCGGCGGCCCCGCGCTACTCAGTTCCCAGTCGCCACTACTTTTCCCGATGTGCCGTCCCAGCCCTGCACGACCACGTCTCCCGCAACATTGTACGCGCCCTCACCAATGCGGTTAGTGGCAAGGTCCACTTAACTACGGACACGTGGACAAGCACAGGCGGGCAGGGCCACTACATCTCCCTGACGGCACATTGGGTGAATTTAGTGGAGGCTGGGACAGAGTCAGAGCCTGGGACCGCTCACGTCCTACCCACCCCCAGAATTGCGGGCCACAGCTCGGTGGTGGTATCTGCGGAGGTGTATGCTTCCTCCACTAAAGCACCCTCCTCCTCCTCCTCCGCAACCTCTGTCTCGCAATCAAGATGTGTTAGCAGCAGCATGTCGCCAGCAGTCGGTGTCGCGCGGTGTGGCAGCACAGCGGTGGCAAGCGTCAGCAGGCCGTGCTGAAACTACTCAGCTTAGGAGATAAGAGGCACACGGCCCACGAACTGCTGCAGGGTCTGACACAGCAGACCGACCGCTGGCTTGCGCCGCTGAGCCTCCAACCGGGCATGGTCGTGTGTGACAACGGCCGTAACCTGGTGGCGGCTCTGCAGCTCGGCAGCCTCACGCACGTGCCATGCCTGGCCCACGTCTTTAATTTGGTGGTTCAGCGCTTTCTGAAAAGCTACCCACGCTTGTCAGACCTGCTCGTAAAGGCGCGCCGCCTCTGCGCACATTTCCGCAAGTCCCACACGGACGCTGCCACCCTGCGCACCCTGCAACATCGCTTTAAGCTGCCAGTGCACCGACTGCTGTGCGACGTGCCCACACGGTGAAACTCTATGCTCCACATGTTGGCCAGGCTCTATGAACAGCGTAGAGCTATAGTCGAATACCAACTCCAACATGGGCGGCGCAGTGGGAGTCAGCCTCCTCAATTCTTTTCAGAAGAGTGGGCCTGGTTGGCAGACATCTGCCATGTCCTTGGTAATTTTGAGGAGTCTACCCAGGTGGTGAGCGGCGATGCTGCAATCATTAGCGTCACCATTCCTCTGCTATGCATCTTGAGAAATTCCCTGCAAAGCATAAAGGCAGCTGCTTTGCGCTCGGAAACGGCGGCGGGGGAAGACAGTATGCCGCTGGATAGTCAGGGCACCCTCCTGTCTATTTCTCAGCGCGTACAGGAGGAGGAGCATGAGGAGGATGAGGAGGAGGGGGAAGAGACAGCTTGGCCCGCTGCTGACGGTACACCGGCTGATTGCCTGTCATCCTTTCAGCGTGTATGGCCTGAGGAGGAGGAGGAGGAGGAGGAGGAGGATCCTGCAAGTGATCTTCCTAGTGAAGACAGCCATGTGTTGCGTACAGGTACCCTGGCACACATGGCTGACTTCATGTTAGGATGCCTTTCTCGTGACCCTCGCGTTGCACGCATTCTGGCTCAACGGATTACTGGGTGTACACACTGCTCGACCCACGCTATAAGGAGAACCTGCCCACTCTGATTCCCGAAGAGGAAAGGGGTTCGAGAGTGTTGCTATACCACAGGACCCTTGCGGACAAGCTGATGGTAAAATTTCCAGCCGACAGCGCTAGTGGCAGAAGGCGCAGTACCGAGGGCAAGGTAGCAGGGGAGGTGCGGAGATCGAGCAGCATGTACATCCCAGGCAGTGCAACAGTCTTTAAGGGCCTGGACAGCTTTATGGCTCCCCACCAAGACTGTGTCACCGCTCCCCAGTCAAGGCTGAGTCGGCGGGAGCACTGTAAAAGGATGGTGAGGGAGTACGTAGCCGATCGCACGACCGTCCTCTGTGACGCCTCTGCCACCTACAACTACTGGGTGTCGAAGCTGGACACGTGGCCTGAACTAGCGCTGTATGCCCTGGAGGTGCTTGCTTGTCCTGCGGCTAGCGTCTTGTCGGAAAGGGTGTTTAGTGCGGCTGGGGGAATCATCACAGATAAGCGTACCCGCTTGTCAACCGACAGTGCCGACAGGCTAACACTCATCAAGATGAACAAAGCCTGGATTTCCCCAGACTTCTCTTCTCCACCAGCGGACAGCAAGGATACGTAAGCAATACGTAGGCTGCACCCGCGGATGGAAGCTACGTTCTCTCTCACCATCCAAAACGGGGACATTTCTGCTTCATCAATCTGTGTCTAATATTCCTCCTCCTCCTCCTGCTCCTCCTCCTGAAACCTCACGTAATCACGCTGAACGGGCAATTTTTCTTAGGGCCACAAGGCTCACTCAAATAATTTTTCTGAACAATTTTTAAAAGTTTCAATGCGCTTAAAAGCGTTGGAACTTTAACTTGAACCAATTTTTCGTTAAACTGGGCTGCCTCCAGGCCTAGTTACCACTTAAGCCACATTAACCAAAGCGATTAATGGGTTTCACCTGCCCTCTTGGCTGGCCATGGCCAATTTTTTGGATGTACATTAGTACTGTTGATACAGCAATTTTTGTGGGCCCTCGCCTACAGTGTAATCAAATTAATTTTTAGCCCACCTGCATTACAGCTGACGTTACCTCAGCTGTGTTGGGCAATGCAATGGGATATTTTTATGTACCGCCGGTGGGTTCCAGGGAGCCACCCAAGCTGTAGGTGCACACGGAGTTTTTACTACATCTGTACACTTGAAAAGAACCCCAGTCAGACTGGGGCATGCAGTGTGGGCCGAAGCCCACCTGCATTAAGCACGACATTACTACCTCAGCTGTGTTGGGCAATGCAATGGGATATTTTTATGTACCGCCGGTGGCTTCCTGGCACCCACCCATGCTGTGGGTCCACAGAGAATTATAAATGCATCTGAAAGCACATCTAAAGAACCCCAGTCAGACTGGGGCATGCAGTGTGGGCCGAAGCCCACCTGCATTAAGCACGACATTACTACCTAAGCTGTGTTGGGCAATGCAATGGGATATTTTTATGTACCGCCGGTGGCTTCCTGGCACCCACCCATGCTGTGGGTCCACAGGGAGTTGTAAATGCATCTGTTTCCACTTGTAAAGAACCCCAGTCTGACTGGGGCATGCAGTGTGGGCCGAAGCCCACCTGCATTAAGCACGACATTACTACCTCAGCTGTGTTGGGCAATGCAATGGGATATTTTTATGTACCGCCGGTGGGTTCCAGGGAGCCACCCATGCTGTCGGTCCACAGGGACTTCACAATAGGGGGTTGTACCTGCCTGTGTCTATGAATTAAAAAGCCCGGTCTGACTGGGGCATGCAGACACCTTGACAGAATGAATAGTGTGTGGCACATAGGTTCCCCATTGCTATGCCCACGTGTGCAGCTCCTGATGGCGGTGGCACAGGATTATATTTCTCATTGCTTCTGTACAGCATTGTGGGCTATCGCCCCGCCCCTTTTAAAGAGGGTCGCTGCCTAGCCGTGCCAACCCTCTGCAGTGTGTGCCTGCGGTTCCTCCTCATGGCAGACGCACTTATAAATAGACATGAGTGTGGCGTGGCATGAGGGCAGCTGAAGGCTGCGCAGGGACAACTTGGTGTGCGCTGTGGACACTGGGTCGTGCGGGGGGGTTGGTCATGTAACCCAGGAGAAGTGGCAGCGGAGTGTCATGCAGGCAGTGATTGTGCTTTGTTGGAGGTAGTGTGGTGCTTAGCTAAGGTATGCATTGCTAATGAGGGCTTTTCAGAAGTAAAAGTTGTTGGGAGGGGGGGGCCCACTCTTGCCGGTATTGTGGCTTAATAGTGGGACCTGTGAACTTGAGATGCAGCCCAACATGTAGCCCCTCGCCTGCCCTATCCGTTGCTGTGTCGTTCCCATCACTTTCTTGAATTGCCCAGATTTTCACACATGAAAACCTTAGCGAGCATCGGCGATATACAAAAATGCTCGGGTCGCCCATTGACTTCAATGGGGTTCGTTATTCGAAACGAACCCTCGAACATCGCGGGAAGGTCGTTTCGAATAACGAACACCCGAGCATTTTGGTGTTCGCTCATCTTTATACTGTACATATGAATAAGCAAGTCTCAAAATAATTTAAATAAGCAGATGAAAGTCCTCGTATAGAACATGTATCACAAATGACGTAGTTTGATTATAATATAGCAAACTGATCATTGAAACACATTGAAATTGCATTGTTCATTTATCCCCTATGGGCTGAGGGTTTTTCCAGGACTTAAAAATAAAGTTAAAAGAGCTTAAGATGAATAAAAAAATAAAATAATCACCTATCCCAGCCAATCCCCGTCCAGCGCTACAGCCCTGGTGCCTGCTCCATGGAACCAGAAATAAGCAGCTGGTACTTATGTGCCGTACACTGTGCATGTGACAGCTCAGCCACTCACAGCCTTCAGCGACCATAGAAGAATTCTGGCTGGAGCCTGTGAATGGCTGAGTGGTCACATGCACAATGAACGGTATATGATCGTCCGCTTCTTCTTCCGTGTTCTGTGTTGGCGGGCATTGGGAGTGCAGCGCTGAACGGAGAGTGACCGGGATAGGTGAGTATTGTATTTTTATTAATGTTAAGCACTTTTAACTTTATTTTTAGGTCTTGGAAAATCCCTTTATCTGATTTACTTCACACTGAAGCAGTTGCTTCCTAAGTAATTTGGCATTTACATATGCTCCCTGAACGTCCTTCACAATTAAGTTAAAAAAGCTTAGCTACTGTGGTTTCATGAAACGTTGCACCACTATCACCTCCCATTTTGATTTTCTCTGCTTCTTTCTTTCAATAATTAGAGTGGCTAATCTGGGTGAATTCAATAGGGGCTGCTATAATGTTGACAGAGGTGACTGCTTCAGGCTCTGTGTGCGAGTCCACCAAACATAGGATTAACGGGGATTCCTAGTAGCGGATCCTCACCAACAAATGATTGATGACCTAACCTGAAGATAGGTCATCAATAGTTAAGCCAGGGAAAAACTTTTAATATAAAAACACTATGTAATAATATTTCATTTTCTGATTACATATTATTGATACTTACTAAAATCCATAAAGGTTAGATGCTACACTGAGGGATTTCTATGTATTTAATTGATGAGCATCACTTTCTGCTCTGGAGGAAGGTTAAGATGGTCTCCAAAACACATCACTTAAAGGGGTTTTCTCTTAAAGCCCTATTAGGACACATGGATATCATAGATGGAGGGGGTCTCTCAAACCACCCAGGAGCCAAAATGGGGAGCAACTATGTAAAAGAGGCTGCCACAATGGTGGACCCAGCTCTGTATGCATTACATGGGCAACCTGTCATTTGAGTAGTTAGGCCTCATGTCCACGGGGAAAATCAGGACCGCTCCGGATTCTCCATGGAGAATCCGTAGCGGGTCCCTCCTGCCCCGCGGACATGAGCACTGAAAATGAGAATAAATAAGAATATACTTACCTCCCGCCCGCTCCGGATCTCCTTTTTGCCGCGGCGTCATCTTGTCTCCGTTGCGGCCGGATCTTCTTTCTTCGGCTCGGCGGATGCGCAGGATGACGTCTGTGACGTGCCCTGCGCACGCGCCGGCCCGAAGAAAAAAGATCCGTCCGCGACGGAGAGAAGATGGCGCCGCGGCAAAGGGAAGAACCGGAGCGGGTGAGTAAATTCCGATTTTTGTCTCCCGCGGATCCGGACGGCTTCCATAGGCTTCAATAGAAGCCCGCGGGAGCCGTCCCCGCGGGAGACCCGCACAAAAATGGAGCAAGGTCCAGATTTTTTCATGCTCCATTTTTAAAAAAATCACTTTTATTGACCATCCGCGGGTATTTATCTACCTGCGGGTGGTCAATGCATCCCTATGGGGTGCGGATCCGCGGGCAGGAGAAGAGTTAAAATCCGCTGCGGATTTTAATTCTTCTTTTCCCCGTGGACATGAGGCCTTAAGCTCCTGTCAAGAAAATGAACAACCCAATATGGTCTCCCCAATCGCTGAAGTTTAGAGAGGCAAGACTTCTATTCCAAAAGGGCCTGTCTGCATGAAATAACTATTTTAATTTATAATTTTGTAACGATATCTATATATATATATATATATATATATATACACACACACATTATACATATATACATAATGTGTGTCTGTGTCATTATAATACAGTCAAAAGCTATTTTATTTGGCAAATAAGGTAGAACTTAATGTGGCTGATACTAAATACTAAAATATGTAAAATGTAATTTAGTGATGAAAAGTCAATTTTTTGAATAAACTACAGTTAACGTACATATGAATGCTACATTTATGGGAATCTTAGAAGAAACAAAGTTTATTAAACAGATGTCCAGTCTTCTTTTTCACATGATTTCTATCTTGTAGCTATCAGAACAGGCAAACACCAGTATCCATGAGAGACATCCCAAAACAGCTCTAGTTGTTTCCATCAAAGTAAAAAGCAGTTTTATTTGACAGCTGTCCATAACGATTGAAAAGAAACTGTATAATATCAACTATAGATAGACCAAAAGTAGCAGAGAAAAAAGAAAAATGAGCTTGTTAGAAGACTCTGTATTAGAGTTCTTTCCCTTGACAATATATCTGTACCCTAATATGCTCAACAAATTGGCAACCTGCACTTATAGCGCTCCTCTATTTGCATCCAAATTCCCTTCGGGGGAATGTCTATATTATTCAGTTTTGGATAAAAGAAGCAATTTGATATGACAGGTGGGTCAAGTGTTTCTTTAATAAAGCAAACTGGTAGAGGAAGAATTGTGCTATTGTGAGACGCTTGACAAATAGGTAGATTTATCTCCCCTGAGTATACCCAGTGAAAGCTACTAAATAAATCACTCTTGCTACTTTGATTTAACCACTTCAATGTTGATGGAAAAGATGTTTCTTGTAGAACTACAGGATTTGCTGCCTCCAGTTCCACATGTATCACATTCACTCTACATACCTGACGGCTCGGAGTTGTTGAAGTTTTACATCAGCAGTTCATCTCTAGGACACAAGCTAGCATTCAACTTCCTAATTTCTGGGCCCAATAGGAGAGGTCATGGAAATCACTCTCTGGTACCTCGTTGTTATTATTTACATTTTTAATTCAGTGATTGGATTTCACTTTTTTTCATCTTTACAAACATTCATCAATATGAAAAAGGGACATTCAGAACAACCCAAAGGAAAGCTAAGCCTGTTTGAAAAGTACAGCTGTAAGTAGTGTAGGACCATCTTTCTAGTGTCAAAAAGAATGGCAGAAAATATGTTTCTGAAACAATTCCTATAATACTTTGGCTGCTTATTGTATGAAAGCACCTGTACTGCAGGTGCAATATACAAATTCATACCAGTGGATGTCCAGGTATCACGGTGACTGTACTTGTTATAATCAGGAATTCCTTGCTTTAGTTTAATCTATTTTTAATTTCTGATTAAATAAATTCAGTTTAATTATGTGTTTAGCCCGTGAATGACATAGACCCTATTTTTCTTTCTTTACTTTTTCAGTTTTGGTTCTTCCTCCCTAGTGAACTATAGTAAAGCAAAATTTGATCAGCTCAGAATTACTCTCAGCAACATTAATTGGGACAATTGGAAAAAATAACAGTACAGGTGACAAATGGGAGAAGTTTAAAAACATCCTAAATACCTAAGTTCATACCCTTTAAAAATAAAATGCTACAAGTAGAAGGAAGCCAATGTGGCTCGACAAGACTGTAAGGGGGGCAATAAGTGAAAAAAAGAAAGCGTTTAAATTATTAAAACAAGAAGGCAGCGAAGAAGCACTAAAAACATACAGTGAAAAAAACAAAAAATGTAAGGAAAAGATAAAAACTGCCAAAGGAGAGGCAGAGAGAGTGATCGCCAAAGAGAGCAAAAATAAGACTAAACTATTTTTCAGTTATATAAATGGTAAAAGGATTTGCACTGAAAGCACTGTCCCTTTAACAAATAATGCAGGAGAAACCATAGAAGATGATGGTGAGAAGGTGAATCTATTAAATATTTTTTTCTCTATTATTGAAAATACCTATGAATGAATGGCTTGAATTAAACAAAATTCAGCTGAAGCAACCTACTAACACACGTGGTCATACGACTAGAACTTACCAATTCCTAAACAGCCCACTAGATCACAACACCTCCAGAACAGCACTCTCAAAATGGACAGCAGATATCCCAGGACTCACAGTACCACAACTCTTAAAAATGCTAAAATATAGTCTAACTATATTACCCTCAAGTAGATATGTTGAAATGACCTTACAGATATACCATAGAGCATATATTACCCCTCAGCGAGGACAAAAAATGGGATTATACACTAATGACAGATGTTTCAGGTGCCAAATGGCCGGGGCGGGCCTTTGTCACTGTCTGTGGGACTGTGGGATAGTCCAGAATTTTTGGATTAGAGTACACCGCTATACAACAACACATTTGACCTCCGCAGCTCCGTTCGACCCCCTGTGGGCAATTTTTGGCTTTATAGACCTGGATAAATATAGATGCACCCCGGGCAGCCGTAGGCTTCTGCACATGGTCGCCATGGCAGGGATGAAAACCGTTCTGCAGACATGGGTAGATACGACCCCTCCCCCCTTTAAGCTCTTTCTGGAAAAGCTGTCCTTTCTCATGCAAATGGACTGGACTGAGGTGGAGGGATTCTTTGAGGTGTGGGAGAGTTTCATTGATGTCCTACCGCAACGAGTGAAAAGGGCAATCGAGGAATCCTTCAAAACAACCATATGGTATATGGAGAGATCTATATCCGGAGATCCACCAGTTAGTGGGACTTGACCTGACGTGGGAAAAACCTTGGGGGCCTACTCACTGGGACATAAAATAGACATGTTTCTATAAAGAAGATACGACTGGACCGGATATTCGCAGAGGAGGAGAGATGTAAGAAACCGATTTCATAATGTATCAGGTGTCAAAATTGTCTATTTTCAAGGATGTTACTGTAGTGGGTTAAGTAATGTGACTACATATGTTCCCCCCCCCCCCTCCCTACAACCCCCCACTACCTTGATTCTTCGATTCCCCCACCCCTCCCTGAGTACGCTAAGGGAAAAGGAGAAAAATAGAAATCTGGTGAGAAGCGGTGGCTGTCTTGACAAAAGATATAATATGCAACCCTATGATGTAATAATATGTGCAGCTCCGTATAAAAATGTATCCCTTAGTGCATGTCCTGGGTGTAAGCAGAAACCCTGCTCAATGGAAAGATGCTCGATAAAACCTTGTCGAAATAAAACAGATTTTCCACAAGACAAGGCTCCTAACCTTACACCCACCCCCTTCCTTCTACCCTCCCTTTCCTCTCCCCCCACCCCCGTTCTCCGCACATGCTGGGGCAGAAACTCAAAGGAAAGTAATTTTAAAAGCCATAATGGACTTACTGATGGAAGGATATCCTAATACTTTTGTACTATGCAATCTGACAGACAGCCTAATATAAATGCATGATTATTACTGCAAACCCTGTATGTGAATGGAGATCCTGTTTAATTTGAAAAACGTTTAATAAAAACATATTAAATAAACATTTTTTTCTCAAGTATATTCACAAGAGAAAAAGAAATATCACACAAGATGCAAGGGGATAAAATGAACCACCCACTAAATATCACCTGCCTAACACACTAGGAAGGGCAGAGCCGGCTAAGAAAGATTAAAATCAATAAATCGCGGGGCCCATACGGAAAACACCGAAGGGTTCTAAGGGAACTAAGGGCTGTGATAGACAGACCACTGTTTCTTATATTTAGGGACTTTATTGAGACCTGGGTTGTACCACTGGATTATCGTATTGCCAATGTTGTTCCAATATACAAAAAGGTGTCAAGAAGAGAGCCTGGTAACTACATGCCGATAAGTCTCACTTCAATAATTGGAAATATATTCCAGGGGTTTCTGAGAGACGCCATCCTAGAATACCTCAAGGGAAACAATGGTATAACTCCTAATCAGCAAGGGTTAATGAGGGGTCGATCATGTCAGACCAAATTGACCAGCTTCTACAATGAAGCAAGTTCTAGGTTGGACCTGGGAGAGCCTATTAATCTCTTATATCTAGATTTTTCTAAAGCATTTGACACCATGCCGCATAATAGGTTAATATATGAAATGGGACAGCTTGGTCTAGGCAAAAACGTGTGTATCTGAGTAAAGAACTGACTCAGAGATAGAAAGCAGAGGGTGTCAGTTAATGGTTCATACTCTGATTGGGCCACTGTTGCTAGTGGGGTGCCAAAGAGTTCAGTATTGGACCCCATTCTGTTCAATATATTTATCAATGATTTGATAGAAGGACTGCACAGTAAAATATCAGTATTTGCAAACGATATGAAATTATACAAGATGATTAATACAACGGAGGACAATGGGACAATGTATGGCTGCAAATTGACCTAGATAAACTGAGGGCTTGGGTTGGAAAATAGCAAATGAAATTTAATCTTGATAAATGTAAGGTTATGCACATGGGCAGGAGAAACGGATGTCACTAATATACACTAAATTAGGTATTGGGGGGGGGAGGGTACCAGTTGATTGTAGACTTAACTGGAGCAATTAATGCTAGTCAGCTGCTGCAAAGGCAAATAAAGTTTTGGGGTGCATTAAAAGAGGCACAGGGGTGAGGGATGATAACATTAGTCTTCCACTATATAAGGCACTTGTCAGGCCTCATATGGAGTACTGTGTAAAGTTCTGGACACCAGTGCTCAGGAAAGACATTGCAATGCTTGAAGGGGTTCAAAGATGAGCAACTAAATTAATACACAGAATGGGAGGACTGGAATACCCAGATAAACTATCAAAATTGGGATTATTCACCCTAGAAAAAAGACGGTTAAAGGGGCTGTCTCGCAAAAGCAAGTGGGGTTAAGTACTTCTGTATGGCCATATTAATGCACTTTGTAATGTACATCGTGCATTAATTATGAGCCATACAGAAGTTATTCACTTACCTGCTCCGTTGCTGGCGTCCCCGTCTCCATGGCTCCGTCTAATTTCGGTGTTTTCTTGCTTTTTTGGCTGGAATCGGCACATGTGACGGGGGCGGAGCTACGCGATGACGCGTACAAGGGGCGGAGCCAAAACGCCGATGGTGCCGAGCCGAAGGGAGAAGACCCATCTGCGCAAGCGCGTCCAAAAAAGCAAGAAGACACCGAAATTAGATGGAGCCATGGAGACGGGGACGCCAGCAACGGAGCAGGTAAGTGAATAACTTCTGTATGGCTCATATTTAATGCACGATGTATATTACAAAGTGCATTAATATGGCCATACAGAAGTACTTAACCCCACTTGCTTTCGCGAGACAACCCCTTTAAGGGGACAATACAAAGATCTCTCCCATGATTTGTTTATACCCACGACTGTGACGGTAACAAGAGAGCATTCTCTACGTTTAGAGGAAATAAGGTTTCATTACCAATATAGAAGGGGTTTTTTTACTGTAGGAGCAGTGAGACTGTGGAACTTTCTGCCCAAGGGCGTGGTGGTAAAATCGATAGAGTTTAAGAGGGGACTAGACGTCTTTTTAGAGCACTATGACATTACAGGATAAAGACATTAAATAACCAGAAGGGTTGTTGATTTGGGTCTTGGAGTCAGGTAGCAACTTTTTCAAATGTTGATCCAGGGATTATTCTGACTTCCATAATGAAGTCGGGAAGAATTTTTTCCACTCAAAATGGGGTAAATTGGTTTCTGCCTCATTGGGTTTTTTGTTGCCTTCCTCTCGATCAACAGGGGGAACAGGGTAAACTGGATGGACATTTGTCTTTTTTCATGACTGGATAATCGGTCATAACAGCCCTATGGGCTTTCCGAAGGCCCTAGGCTGCCATGGCAACCCAATGTCACTTTAAGATCTCATTTAGGGTGGTTAGGGGGCATTTAGGAACAGCCTTTGGTGCATTTGAATGCTATTGTGATAAGTGACAGCAGAATTTAAACAGGTAACAGGCAGAGCAAGTGTTCACACTGATCGCAATTATTGCAATCTAGCTCCATACAAATCCCCTCACCCAGGATGTAACTGTACACCCTAGGACATGAAGGGGTTAAATTTATATCTAATGACACTAATGTGGCAGTTAAAAGTGTGGTAGGAAATAAAATGTTAACCTTACATAAGTGAAAGAGTTTATGGCAGCAATTGAGGAAAAATATTATAAGAACAGCTACAGTATTTGTAGCCTTAAATGGGCTTTCCCACGTCTACCTGCAGCGTGTTCCATACACTGCGTAGTGGCCCAGTTTGGTACCGCAGGCTGAGTCCTATTGAAGTGAATTGAACACAGCCTGCAGTATCTACTCAGGCAACTGCACAATGCATGCAGCAACAAAATAGCTAGAAGTAGAACAACCCCTTTAATCCCTTAACAACCGCCGATGCACCTTTTGACAGCCTGCAGCGTCGCGGCATGTATGAAGGGAGATCGAGCAGCAACACCCGGTGCTAACAGCATCGATAAGCCACGTGGCTCATCTGAGCTGTTAACCCTTCTAATGCCAATGCCAATTCTGACAGCTGCATTTAAATTCCATGAACGATATTCAAGGGGTCCCGTACAGGTGTCATGGCAGCCGGGGGAGGGGCCTGATGGGGCACAGGGCTGTCATGGCAGAATGATGTAATGCTATGGTATTACATCATACTGCAGGAGCGATCAAAGCATCGCAAGTTGTTGTCCCCTTTGGGACTAAAAACAAAAGTTAAGAGAAGATCAATATATCAATATAAATGTTTTACTAATTTTAAATAAAGTAATAAAAGTAAAAAAAAATTTTTTTTGCCATATTTATAAAAAAAAAATAATCCAACTAATAAAACTAAAACACATATTTGGTATTGCCGCATCTGTAAAAGTCTGATCTAACAAACTAATACATTATTTACCCTGCACGATGAATAGCCTCCAAAAAATAACTTCCACTATGCAACCTGGTGATCAGGTAACCCCCGGGTCCTCTCTGTTACAGCAGAGCTGCAGGATCCTAACAGACCCTGATCAGCTCTGTTAATGACTGATGTCAGTACAGGGGGATGTTTTCCCCTGTAACTGGAGCTCAAAAGGATGACCCAGCTATAGTAGAAAAGTGTAAAATAAAAAAAAACTATGTGAATAACCCCTAGATGTCTTATATGATGTCATAGAGGTCATAGATGGTTAAGAAAATAGTTCCAAAAATAAGTTTAAAAAAAATTACAGAATAAAATAAATACATAAAAAGAAAATGACCCACCACGATGCCAACCAAAATGTCACCATAAGCACTCTGTAATCCAAAACTATACAAATTTTATATCAAAACGTCCAAAACAAAATGAGGAACCCATTCCCATACTTTATTTTAGCGTAAATATACAATTTTTTATTAAACTATAAATTTAAAAAATCTTTTCTTTTTAGCTTTTTACCCCAATATAACTAAAAAAGGGCAAAAAAGTCAGTGAAAAAAAGAAACAATAAAATAGCCCTATATGTAACGGGGAAAAAAACAGCAAAAATAATTATGGTAGCTGAAGAAAAACAAGTAGGCAGTAAAACCAACACATGGGTATAAATCCCTAAAAAGTGTCTGGTCCTTTAACCCATTCCCGCTGCAGGGCGTAAGTTTACGTCCTGGGAGCGGGGTACTTCCCGCAACAGGGCGTAAACTTACGTCCTGGAGATAGCGCGGGATCACATATGATCCAGCGCTATCCCGCAGCGGGAGCCGGCTGTCAGTCACAGCCGGCGCCTCGCTGCAACAGCGGGGGGACATCAGAGATGCGCCCGCCACTGTTAACCCCTTCCCTGCCGCGATCTAAGTAGATCGCGGCAGGGAAAGAGTTCACAAAGGGAGCGCGGCTCCCTCTGTGTCTCCGGCCGGAACTCGCGATGACATCGCGAGAGCCCGGCCTGTCACCATGGCAACAGGACGCCAGACACTGGCGTCCTGTATTGCCTATGCCTGAGATCGCTGTATGAGCGATAAGGCATGGGAGAGCAGTAGCTCTGCCATGCCTTATGACAGCGATCATCAGGGCAGTGGTTAAAGTCCCTCAGAGGGACACAAACAGTGTAAAACAAAGAAAGATTTAAAAAATGAATTAAAAAAATGTAAAAAATAAAAATAAAAAAAACATTTTTTTATGCTTTTTCTCAGATTAGCATAAAAAAAGGTAAAAAAAAAAATAAAACCCCACATATTTGGTATTGTCGCATCCGTAACGATGCGTACAATAAGTTGCACATGCTTTTGACTGTGCACGGAAAAAGACGCTAAAAAAAAAGCTAAAAAACTGAGGCAAAATGCTCATTTTTAGCATTTTGCCTCACTAAAAATGCAATAAAAGTGATCAAAAAAGCCGTATGTACGCCACAATGGTACCAATAAAATCTACAGCTCGTCTCGCAAAAAATAAGCCCTCATAGAGCTCTGTACATCAAAAAATAAAAAACTTACGGGACTTTGAATGCAACAATTTAGAAAATAGAAAAAGATTTCCAAAAAAAAGGGTTTTTATTGCAGAAAAGTGGGAAAACCTAAAAAAAAAGTTAGAATTTTGGTATCATTGTAACCGTACCGGTCTGCAGAAAAAATGGAAAGTCTCATTTATGCTGCATGATTTACGGTTAGAGATGATCGAACATGTTCGGCCCCGCCCCTTTTCGCCCGAACACCGAACTTTGCGAGTACTTCCGTGTTCGGGCGAAAAATGTTCGGCGGTCGCCGTGGCAGCGCGGGGGGGTGCGGCGGGGAGTGGGGGGGAGAGGGAGAGAGAGAGGGCTCCCCCCTGTTCCCCGCTGCTGCCGCCCGCGCTGCCACGGCGACCCCCGCCCCCCGGCGGCCCCCGAACATTTATGCCCGAACACTGAAGTGTTCGGGAAAGCCGGTGTCCGGGTGCGTAAGTGTCCGTAACGGACACGTTCGATCATCTCTATTAACGGTGTAAAAAAAAAATTAAAAAATCTATGGCAGAATTGATGCATTTTCTCTCTCTGCTATCATTAAAAAAAAAATAAAAAAATTTACAATATAGTCTATGTACCCAAAATTGGCATCGATAAAAACTACAGTTCGCCACGCAAAAAACAAGCCCTCATACGGCCGCGTCGACGGAAAAATAAAAAAGTTATGGCTTTTGATAAACGGAGAAGAAAATCCGCCAAAAATTGTTGCGTCCTTAAGCCCAAAATAGGCCATGTCATGAAGGGGTTAAGACCAAAACAGGCTGGTCCTCAATACGTTAATGCCATCAAAGGTGGCCTAATCTTTGACACATACATGTCTGTAAAGGCTTTGAATGAAGAATTCTATTTTGGTTTTGTGTCTTTGACCATTCATATGTGCCCACAATGCTTGAATGGCGCGACCCATGTTACAAGAGACTACAGACTACAGACACAGTTCAACAGATAGAGGAAAAAATCAGAACTACAATCAAGATGGCATTTTAATGAGAACAACCCTTTATTCGCATAAGATTTAAAACTGTTGACTTACCGTGCTATATAAGAAGGTCTAGAGGAAGTAGTTCATGGTACTGCAAAACTCCCCGAATATTTGTGGCAGGGTTTGGTTATATATTTTCCCAAAAGCAGTAATAATTACTAAAAGTTTTAGTTTTCAGCCAAGTGGGATCTTCCAACAGCTCTTCAGTACTGGTCATCTCATGGAAGAACATGAACCAGGGTGTAGATGTTTCCTCCGCAATTTTTCCAGTTTCTTGTTTTTCTTTTAAATGTGGTCAAATAAACTATACCAAACAGTTTTTATCTTTTAATAGGCAGATTTTTTTCCAGTCACTTTTGCTGCCACATTTGTTCTTTTATTGGGTCTTTTACATTAAATAAGCTTTTGCACTGGAAAAAAAAACTTTCAAAAAATAGTTATGTGATTCTATTCTCATCTTAAAACCTCTTCGCATTTGAATACACAAGTCTTATTTCATCAAGTACATAATGGATTTCATCTTTATTTCACTGGTTGTAACAAATCACCAGTGCATCAAGGAATATTTTGAAAGTTATTGTAACCATTTATGTCTTACTGGATTTGAGAATGAAGAATTACTATTCCTTGAAAAAACATACACTAAACAGCTACTAAATGTATGTATCCTCCAGACTGGACAGCTGCATCTCTCCTGCGAGTCTCAGCCCTCAGGCGAATTGTGTCAAAGTAACTTGATTCACAGTAGCCCTGTCCAGCCGTACAAGCCAGACAGCTGGGATAATTTTGTATTATGATGCTTAATCAGGAATGTTAACAATGGACAGGAAGCTTTTATAAGGGTCTAGGGATAAAATGTTAGCAACATTATTCAAAGGGTTTGTTTCAGTTCTGTTACCATTTTGTAAAACAAATGTCACCAGATAAAAAGTGAAAAGAAGAAAGAGTGAATATCAGGCCAGGAGGTTTCCTTTATGAATTATGTAGACATAATAAGTAATTGTGAAGATACTTATCTAAACATGTTGTGCAATACATGACATATAGCATTGCTGTACATGTCTTTTCTGCATTAGTTCTAATCTCTGTCTCCCGTATTAGTTACAACATATGGCATAGACCTCATGTTATTGCTCTCAGCAAGAGAAACAAAGTAATCTTGTAGATATGATATCTTTTAATGACTAACAAAAAGAAATAATGTTCCAGCAAGCTTTTGAGACTACTTAGGTTTCTTCAGCACGGTACCAAACTTTTTTTTTTATAGAGCTCATGCACATGGCTATACTAGGGCAGTGTTTAACCTATGAGTTGTACGCAACCATAACAAGACACTCATAGACTTTTCTGGGAAGCTAATGCATTACAATACGCTTCTAACCTTATGTGATGCATACAAACATTTTGCAAGAATCTAACATGTCGCCATTCTCTATTTTATGCCACATGGCAAAGCTATTCTCAACTAGAAGTATAATTCTGATGATAGAAGTAGGTTGCTTGATTGAAGTATCATCTGGTCAACATTCATTATACAGACAGAATCATACACATTTTAGTCCATATAGGCCATCACAGTTGTTCAAACCGGCCATATATGTTCAATATCACAGGGCAACGGTCAAAAGATATTTGCAGACTTTGAGAACATTCTTTGAATGAAAGAGCATTCACAGACAAAAGATTTTTATATGAACAAAAGATAAAAAAAAGGCTTCAGCCCTTTGCTAGTCACTGCACTGGCTGCCCGTCAAATAAAGAATTCAATTTAAACTTACTACCCTCATCCACAAAGCTCTCCACAGCACTGCCCCGCCCTACATTGCCTCATTCATCTCAATCCACCACCCAGCCCGCACCTTTCGCTCTGCAAACGAAACCAGATTAAGTGACCCTTTAACTTGAACCTCTCTTTCCCTCCTCCAAGACTTTTCGAAAGCTGCTCCTGTCCTCTGGAACGTATTACCCCAAACTATCCGGGCAATCCCTTACTCACACAACTTCAGACATGCTCTAAAAATGCATCTCTTCAGGAAGGCATACCAAATACCCTAAACCAAACACTTCTGTACTCCACCTGATAACATGCTCTGTGTCCTACCGATTGTAATAACTGCTAGCCATAATCAAGCGCCCCCTGAAGTCATACCAATTCAGCAACTATACCGCTCAACCTGACCATTGTTTAAGTGCATAACATCCCACACGCTTCACCTCACCATACCTTGCACATCTCCACCTTATTACCTTCTGTATCACCCCATTATTTGTTGTATGTAAGCTCGTTGGAGCAGGACCCGCACCCTTACTGTTTCCATCAACTGATTACTAAATGTAACTGTTGTTTTGTTTCTTTTACCCCTGTCTTGTAAGCACTGCGGTATATGTTGGCACTATATAAATAAAGATTATTATTATCATTCACTCGACTTGGATGAAAATTTCAAATTTCTTTCGAGATGATGACATTCTATCACCGGTAGGCTAAAATGATTATTCCTTGTTAAATTCCACCTGATGAATGATCATTTTGGTTGAATTAATCCATTTTCATCAACTTTAGTCTAATGTGTATGGCCACCTTTAGTTCTAATGGAGAATATCTGTAACACATATCACCATATAACAGTATGCAGAGGACGGCACATCCCATAGTACAATATCTAACATGGTAATAAAGCCTAATGCTACAGAACACAACATGCCATATAACATGATTGGAGAAATGATTCTATGTGAGGCCCCACATAAAAGAATTCCAGTAGTATAAATGGCACATGGTAGTTAAGGGGCCCAGTTGTAGATTTTGCATCAGGAACTTTAAGTAACAAATCTGGTCTTCTAAGAATATTAGCTGTTATAGTTAAAGACAATAATTCATATGGGAACTGGAAGAGAACAGGTCAAGAAGCTTTAACTATATAGCCAGGAGCAGTTATGGAACATTAATAGAGATGAGCGAACGTACTCGGATAAGCACTACTCGTCCGAGTAATGTGCTTTATCCGAGTATCTCTCCGCTCGTCCTGAAAGATTCGGGGAGCGCCGCTGCTGACAGGTGAGTCGCAGCGGGGAGCGGGGCAGAGCGGGCGGGAGAGAAGGAGAGAAAGATCTCCCCTCCGTTCCTCCCCGCTCTCCCCTGCAGCTCCCCGCTCCGCAGCGCGTCCCGAATCTTTCAGGACGAGCGGGGAGGTACTCGGATAAAGCACATTACTCGGACGAGTAGTGCTTATCCGAGTACGTTCGCTCATCTCTAAACATTAAACATTACTTCTAACTTTCGGCTATGATATATGCATGGAATTAGGGGATAAAAGGTGGATATATATAAATGTGTATAGACCTGTGGATTTTTCATAGCTTCATTAAAGGAGTTTTTGAAGAGTTCAAGAAATTAATCTAGCTACAGGAAATATTCTAAAATTGAAAACATAATTAGTTACCTTTAAAACTCCCTACTTCAATGCCAATGCTCCAGTGGTCCCTGTCAATCTTTTTTTAAATTTTCCTGGACAATGATGGGCCATACCGGATAAACTATTTGCTCCATGCTCCATACAGGATGACAGCTGTATAGGCAAGCAGCCATGGCCTTAGGCGGCAGACTCCCATCCAATCAGCTATTGATGACTTCTCTTGTGGATAGGTCGTCAATTTTTAGGAACTGGAAACTTCAAACTATCTGTAGGAAATGCTGTGGAAAATTTATTTAATTACTTCAACACTTGGATAACCTCTTTAAACACTGCCTTAAAAATATGCAAATAGTTATTTACTAATGGGAAATAAGGTTTTTCTAAAAAGCTGTTTACATGGCTTCACATGGAGTGAGGCATTGCCTCCATTGACTTGAGCCAGAGACATTGACTCCACTGACTTGAGCCAGAGACATTGATTCTAAGGATGTGAGCCAGGCAAAAGACATTTAAGATATTTTCTTCTTCCTTTTGAAGTGGAACTATTAACAATTTAAAAGTGGAAAACACTATATTACAAGTAATAAGTGGAAAACACTATATACAGTGGTTCATATCAACATCTATTATGTATAATCTAAATCAAATGTAAATAAGGATGGCTATTAAGAATGATAAATATGAGCTAATGTAACACATTTCTAATTTTCCCCAAATAATAGTAACATGCCCTACTTAAAGTAACAATTGCTTGGTCTGATTTACCTAAATAAATTGCATTTACTGTAGGAGCACTAAATAATATATATGAAGGCTGGTTTAACTTGACCTTTTATGAAACCAACCCTGATTTCATCCTAATTTTTATCCTTCCTAGAGAAAACTGCATGGGAAATGGAAACCATGGTGGAACCTGAACAGCACCATAGGGGAGAACATGTGAGATGGAGACTAGAGAAGAGCGAGCACCAAAATGCTCGGGTGCTCGTTACTCGGGACGAAATTTTTGCAATGCTCGAGGGTTCGTTTCGAGTAACGAACGCCATTGAAGTCAATGGGCGACCCGAGCATTTTTGTATATCGCCGATGCTCGCTAAGGTTTCCATTTGTGAAAATCTGGGCAATTCAAGAAAGTGATGGGAACGACACAACAACGGATAGGGCAGGCGAGGGGCTACATGTTGGGCTGCATCTCAAGTTCACAGGTCCCACTATTAAGCCACAATAGCAGCAAGAGTGGGCCCCCCCCTCCCAACAACTTTTACTCCTGAAAAGCCCTCATTAGCAATGCATACCTTAGCTAAGCACCACACTACCTCCAACAAAGCACAATCACTGCCTGCATGACACTCCGCTGCCACTTCTCCTGGGTTACATGCTGGCCAACACCCCTCCCCCCCCCCCACGACGCAGTATCCACAGCGCACACCAAAGTGTCCCTGCGCAGCCTTCAGCTGCACTCATGCCACACGCTGGCCTCATAGCCACACCACCCTCATGTCTATTTATAAGTGCGTCTGCCATGAGGAGGAACCGCAGGCACACACTACAGAGGGTTGGCACGACTAGGCAGCGACCCTCTTTAAAAGGGGCGGGGCGATAGCCCACAATGCTGTACAGAAGCAATGAGAAATATAATCCTGTGCCACCGCCATCAGGAGCTGCACACGTGGGCATAGCAATGGGGAACCTATGTGCCACACACTATTCATTCTGTCAAGGTGTCTGCATGCCCCAGTCAGACCGCGGTTTTTTATAAATAGTCACAGGCAGGTACAACTCCGCAATGGGAATTCCATGTGCACCCACAGCATGGGTGGCTCCCTGGAACCCACCGGCTGTACATAAATGTATCCCATTGCAGTGCCCTGGACAGTAGAGCTAACGTCCGATTAAATGCAGGTGGGCTTCGGCCCACACTGCATGCCCCAACCTGACCGGGGTTTTTAATTCATAGACACAGGCAGGTACAACTCCCTATTGTGAAGTCCCTGTGGACCGACAGCATGGGTGGGTGCCATAAAGCCACTGGCGGTACATAAATATATCCCATTGCATTGCCCATCACAGCTGAGGTAATGTCATGTTTAATGCAGGTGGGCTTCAGCCCACACTGCATGCCCCAGTCAGACTGGGGTTCTTTAGAAGTGGACACATGCAGTTACAACTCCGTGTGGACCGACAGCATGGGTGGGTGCCAGGAAGCCACCGGCGGTACATAAATATATCCCATTGCATTGCCCATCACAGCTGAGGTAATGTCATGTTTAATGCAGGTGGGCTTCGGCCCACACTGCATGCCCCAGTCAGACTGGGGTTCCTTAGAAGTGGACACATGCAGTTACAACTCCGTGTGGACCCACAGCATGGGTGGCTCCCTGGAACCCACAGGCGGTACATAAATATATCCCATTGCAGTGCCCAGCACAGCTGAGGTAATGTCATGTTTAATGCAAGTGGGCTTCGGCCCACACTGCATGCCCCAGTCAGACTGGGGTTCTTTAGAAGTGGACACATGCAGTTACAACTCCGTGTGGACCGACAGCATATGTGGGTGCCAGGAAGCCACCGGCGGTACATAAATATATCCCATTGCAGTGCCCATCACAGCTGATGTAACGTCAGCTTTAATGCAGGTGGGCAAAAAATTAATTGGATTACACTGTAGGCGAGGGCCCCAAAAAATTGGTGTACCAACAGTACTAATGTACGTCAGAAAAATTGCCCATGCCCAACCAAGAGGGCAGGTGAAACCCATTAATCGCTTTGGTTAATGTGGCTTAATTTGTAACTAGGCCTGGAGGCAGCCCAGTTAAAATAAAAATTGGTTCAGGTGCAAGTTTCAACACTTTAATGAGCATTGAAACGTATAAAAATTGTTTACAAAAATTATATGACTGAGCCTTGTGGGACTAAGAAAAATTGCCCGTTCGGCGTGATTACGTCAGGTTTCAGGAGGAGGAGGATGAATATTATACACAGTTTGATGAAGCTAAAAGGTCCACGTTTTTGATGGTGATAGAGAACAATGCTTCCATCCGCGGGTGCAGCCTACGTATTGTTTAGGTATCGCTGCTGTCCGCTGGTGGAGAAGAGAAGTCTGGGGAAATCCAGGCTTTGTTCTTCTTGATGAGTGTAAGCCTGTCGGCACTGTCGGTTGACAGGCGGGTACGCTTATCTGTGATGATTCCCCCAGCCGCACTAAACACCCTCTCTGACAAGACGCTAGCCGCAGGACAAGCAAGCACCTCCAGGGCATATAGCGTGAGTTCAGGCCACGTGTCCAGCTTCGACACCTAGTAGTTGTAGGGGGCAGAGGCGTCACGGAGGACGGTCGTGCGATCGGCTACGTACTCCCTCACCATCCTTTTACAGTGCTCCCGCCGACTCAGCCTTGACTGGAGAGCGGTGACACAGTCTTGCTGGGGAGCCATAAAGCTGTCAAAGGCCTTAGAGAGTGTTCCCCTGCCTGTGCTGTACATGCTGCCTAATCTCCGTGCCTCCCCTGCTACCTGGCCCTCGGAACTGCGGCTTCGGCCACTTGCGCTGTCGGATGGGAATTTTACCATCAGTTTGTCCGCCAGGGTCCTGTGGTATAGCATCACTCTCGAACCCCTTTCCTCTTTGGGTATGACAGTGGAAAGGTTCTCCTTATACCGTGGGTCGAGCAGTGTGTACACCCAGTAATCCGTAGTGGCCAGAATGCATGTAACGCGAGGGTCACGAGAAAGGCATCCTAACATGAAGTCAGCCATGTGTGCCAGGGTACCTGTACACAACACATGGCTGTCCTCACCAGGAAGATCACTTTCAGGATCCTCCTCCTCCTCCTCAGGCAATACACGCTGAAAGGATGACAGGGAAGCAGCATGGGTACCCTCAGCAGTGGACCAAGCTGTCTCTTCCCCCTCCTCCTCATCCTCCTCCCCCTCCTCCTCCTCCTCCTCAACGCGCTGAGATATAGACAGGAGGGTGCTCTGACTATCCAGCGACATATTGTCTTCCCCCGCCTCTGTTTCCGACCGCAAAGCGTCTGCCTTTATGCTTTGCAGGGAACTTCTCAAGAGGCATAGCAGAGGAATGGTGATGCTAATGATTGCAGCATCGCCGCTCACCATCTGGGTAGACTCCTCAAAGTTTCCAAGGACCTGGCAGATGTCTGCCAACCAGGCCCACTCTTCTGTAAAGAATTGAGGAGGCTGACTCCCACTGCGCCGCCCATGTTGGAGTTGGTATTCCACTATAGCTCTACGCTGCCCATAAAGCCTGGCCAACATGTGGAGCGTAGAGTTCCACCGTGTGGGCACATCGCACAGCAGTCGGTGCACTGGCAGATGAAACCGATGTTGCAGGGTGCGCAGGGTGGCAGCGTCCGTGTGGGACTTGCGGAAATGTGCGCAGAGGCGGCGCACCTTTCCAAGCAGGTCTGACAAGCGTGGGTAGCTTTTCAGAAAGCGCTGAACCACCAAATTAAAGACGTGGGCCAGGCATGGCACGTGCGTGAGGCTGCCGAGCTGCAGAGCCGCCACCAGGTTACGGCCGTTGTCACAAACGACCATGGCCGGTTGGAGGCTCAGCGGCGCAAGCCAGCGGTCGGTCTGCTCTGTCAGACCCTGCAGCAGTTCGTGGGCCGTGGGCCTCTTCTCTCCTAAGCTGAGTAGTTTCAGCACGGCCTGCTGACGCTTGCCCACCGCTGTGCTGCCGTGCCGCGCGACACCGACTGCTGGCGACGTGCTGCTGCTGACACATCTTGATTGCGAGACAGAGGTTGCGGAGGAGGAGGGTGGTTTAGTGGAGGAAGCATACACCACCGCAGATACCACCACCGAGCTGGGGCCCGCAATTCTGGGGGTGGGTAGGACGTGAGCGGTCCCAGGCTCTGACTCTGTCCCAGCCTCCACTAAATTCACCCAATGTGCCGTCAGGGAGATATAGTGGCCCTGCCCACCTGTGCTTGTCCACGTGTCCGTTGTTAAGTGGACCTTGGCAGTAACCGCGTTGGTGAGGGCGCGTACAATGTTGCGGGAGACGTGGTCGTGCAGGGCTGGGACGGCACATCGGGAATAGTAGTGGTGACTGGGAACTGAGTAGCGCGGGGCCGCCGCCGCCATCATACCTTTGAAAGCCTCCATTTCCACAACCCTATACGGTAGCATCTCCAGGCTGATAAATTTGGCTATGTGCACGTTTAACGCTTGAGCGTGCGGGTGCGTGGCGGCGTACTTGCGCTTGCGTTCCAACAGTTGCGCTAGTGATGGCTAGATGGTGCGCTGAGAGACATTGGTGGATGGGGCCGAGCACAGCGGAGGTGAGGGTGTGGGCGCAGGCCAGGAGACGGTAGTGCCTGTGTCCTGAGAGGGGTGTTGGATCTCAGTGGCAGGTTGGGTCACAGGGGGAGAGGCAGCGGTGCAAATCGGAGGTGGTGAACAGCCTTCGTCCTACCTTGTGGGGTGCTTGACCATCATATGTCTGCGCATGCTGGTGGTGGTGAGGCTGGTGGTGGTGGCTCCCCAGCTGATCTTGGTGCGACAAAGGTTGCACACCACTGTTTGTCGGTCGTCTGCACTCTCAGTGAAAAACTGCCAGACCTTTGAGCACCTCGGCCTCTGCAGGGTGGCATGGCGCGAGAGGGCGCTTTGGGAAACAGTTGGTGGATTATTCGGTCTGGCCCTGCCTCTACCCCTGGCCACCGCACTGCCTCTTCCAACCTGCCCTGCTGCTGCACTTGCCTCCCCCTCTGAAGACCTGTCCTCAGTAGGCGTAGCAAACCAGGTGGGGTCAGTCACCTCATCGTCCTGCTGCTCTTCCTCCGAATCCTCTGTGCGCTCCTCCCTCGGACTTACTCCAATTACTACTACCTGAGTGATAGACAACTGTGTCTCATCGTCATCGTCCTCCTCACCCACTGAAAGCTCTTGAGACAGTTGCCGGAAGTCCCCAGCCTCATCCCCCGGACCCCGGGAACTTTCGAAAGGTTGGGCATCGGTCACGACAAACTCCTCCGGTGGGAGAGGAACCATTGCTGGCCATTCTGGGCAGGGGCCCGGGAACAGTTCCTGGGAGTCTGCCTGCTCCTCAGAATGTGTCATTGTAATGGAGTGAGGAGGCTGGGAGGAAGGAGGAGCAGGAGCCAGAGGATTCAGAGTTGCAGCAGTGGACGGCGCAGAATTCTGGGTGGTCGATAAATTGCTGGATGCACTTTCTGCCATCCACGACAGGACCTGCTCACACTGCTCATTTTCTAATAAAGGTCTACCGCGTGGACCCATTAATTGTGAGATGAATGTGGGGACGCCAGAAACGTGCCTCTCTCCTAATCCCGCAGCAGTCGGCTGCGATACACCTGGATAAGGAGCTCGGCCTGTGCCCACACCCTGACTTGGGCCTCCGCGTCCTCGCCTGCGTCCACGTCCTCTAGGCCTACCCCTACCCCTCAGCATGTTGTATTACCAGTAGTGCAGAAACAGAATGCTGTAATTAAATGTGCCGCTTATTGGCCTGTGGTTGGAGGCTGACTTCCCTTATGGAACGCACAGCAGAGCCAGGAAACAATTTTGCGCACGCCTGTAGTGAGACGTAGGTGCGTATAACTAAGCTAGTGGAATTCACAGCGCAGAAGCAGTCAAGTGGCCACAGGCCAGTAGTAGGCCTTAAGTATTTAGCTTCTATTTTTTTAAAATCCTGAGCTGATACAGCAGACAGATACTGTAGGCAGCATATAATATTATGTATACTGTTTCCCTCAGGCGGGATGACGGCGCTGATGTAACAGAGACAGCAGATTCAGGAAACAATTTTGCGCAAGTCTGCTGTAACGCTTAGCTGCGTATTAATTAGGACTACTACCCCCAGCAGATAGAGACTGTAGGCAGCGTATAATATTATGTATACTGTTTCCCTCTGGCGGGATGACGGCGCTGATGTAACAGAGACAGCAGATCCAGGAAACAATTTTGCGCAAGCCTGCTGTAACGCTAGGACTACTTCCCCCAGCAGATAGATACTGTAGGGAGCGTATAATATTATGTATACTGTTTCCCTCTGGCGGGATGACGGCGCTGATGTAACAGAGACAGCAGATCCAGGAAACGATTTTGCGCAAGCCTGCTGTAACGCTTAGCTGCGTATTAATTAGGACTACTACCCCCAGCAGATAGATACTGTAGGCAGCGTATAATATTATGTATACTGTTTCCCTCTGGCGGGATGACGTTGCTGATGTAACAGAGACAGCAGATCCAGGAAACAATTTTGCGCAAGCCTGCTGTAACGATAGGACTACTTCCCCCAGCAGATTGATACTGTAGGCAGTTTATAATATTATGTATACTGTTTCCCTCTGGCGGGATGACGGCGCTGATGTAATAGAGACAGCAGATCCAGGAAACAATTTTGCGCAAGTCTGCTGTAACGCTTAGCTGCGTATTAATTAGGACTACTACCCCCAGCAGATAGAGACTGTAGGCAGCGTATAATATTATGTATACTGTTTCCCTCTGGCGGGATGACGGCGCTGATGTAAAAGAGACAGCAGATCCAGGAAACGATTTTGCGCAAGCCTGCTGTAACGCTTAGCTGCGTATTAATTAGGACTACTACCCCCAGCAGATAGATACTGTAGGCAGCGTATAATATTATGTATACTGTTTCCCTCTGGTGGGATGACGGTGCTGATGTAACAGAGACAGCAGATCCAGGAAACAATTTTGCGCAAGCCTGCTGTAACGATAGGATTACTTCCCCCAGCAGATAGATACTGTAGGCAGCGTATAATATTATGTATACTGTTTCCCTCTGGCAGGATGACGGCGCTGATGTAACAGAGCCAGCAGATCCAGGAAACAATTTTGCGCAAGCCTGCTGTAACGCTTAGCTGCGTATTAATTAGGACTACTACCCCCAGCAGATAGATACTGTAGGCAGTGTATAATATTATGTATACTGTTTCCCTCTGGCGGGATGACAGCGCTGATATAACAGAGACCGCAGATCCAGGAAACAATTTTGCGCAAGTCTGCTGTAACGCTTAGCTGCATATTAATTATCACTACTACCCCCAGCAGATAGATACTGTAGGCAGCGTATAATATTATGTATACTGTTTCCCTCTGGCGGGATGACGGCGCTGATGTAACAGAGACAGCAGATCCAGGAAACAATTTTGCACAAGCCTGCTGTAACGCTTAGCTGCGTATTAATTAGGACTACTACCCCCAGCAGATAGATACTGTAGGCAACGTATAATATTATGTATACTGTTTCCCTCTGGCAGGATGACGGCGCTGATGTAACAGAGACAGCAGATCCAGGAAACAATTTTGCGCAAGCCTGCTGTAACGCTTAGCTGCGTATTAATTAGGACTACTACCCCCAGCAGATAGATACTGTAGGCAGCGTATAATATTATGTATACTGTTTCCCTCTGGCGGGATGACGGCGCTGATGTAACAGAGACAGCAGATCCAGGAAACAATTTTGCGCAAGCCTGCTGTAACGCTTAGCTGCGTATTAATTAGGACTACTACCCCCAGCAGATAGATACTGTAGGCAACGTATAATATTATGTATACTGTTTCCCTCTTGCAGGATGACAGCGCTGATGTAACAGAGACAGCAGATCCAGGAAACAATTTTGCGCAAGCCTGCTGTAACGCTTAGCTGCGTATTAATTAGGACTACTACCCCCAGCAGATAGATACTGTAGGCAGCGTATAATATTATGTATACTGTTTCCCTCTGGCGGGATGACAGCGCTGATGTAGCAGAGACAGCAGATCCAGGAAACAATTTTGCGCAAGCCTGCTGTAACGCTAGGACTACTTCCCCCAGCAGATAGATACTGTAGGCAGCGTATAATATTATGTATACTGTTTCCCTCTGGCGGGATGACGGCACTGATGTAACAGAGACAGCAGATCCAGGAAACAATTTTGCGCAAGCCTGCTGTAACGCTTAGCTGCGTATTAATTAGGACTACTACCCCCAGCAGATAGATACTGTAGGCAGCGTATAATATTATGTAGACTGTTTCTCTCTGGCGGGATGACGGCGCTGATGTAACAGAGACAGCAGATCCAGGAAACAATTTTGCGCAAGCCTGCTGTAATGCTTAGCTGCGTATTAATTAGGACTACTACCCCCAGCAGATAGATACTGTAGGCAGCGTATAATATTATGTATACTGTTTCCCTCTGGCTGGATGACGGCGCTGATGTAACAGAGACAGCAGAGCCAGGAAACAATTTTGCGCAAGCCTGCTGTAACGCTTAGCTGGCTATTAATTAGGACTACTAACCCCAGCAGACACGCAGTTAACTGAAGAAGGTCACAGGCAGCTCATATATAGTATTTTTCCCCAATTTTTTGGGAAAAGCCCACTGCCTATATAGCCTGAATATCTCTTTCCCTGCCTCACCAGTACTGGCCCTATACTCTGTACAATGACTGCAGACTGCGGACGCAATGCTCTGCACGCCCGATATACAAAAAAAAATGGTGCAACACTGCTAAAAGCAGCCTCAACAGTACTGCAAACGGTCAGATGTGGCCCTAAGAAGGACCGTTGGGGTTCTTGAAGCCTAAAATCACTCCTAACGCTCTCCCTATAGCAGCTCCGGCACCAGCAGCACTTTCCCTGATCTCTGTCAGAATGCATCTGTGGCGAGCCGCGGGAGGGGCCGATTTATATACTCGGGTGACACCTGATCTCGCCAGCCACTCACTGCAGGGGGGTGGTATAGGGCTTGAACGTCGCAGGGGGAAGTTGTAATGCCTTCCCTGTCTTTCGATTGGCCAGAAAAGCGCGCTAACGTCTCAGAGATGAAAGTGAAAGTAACTTGAACATTGCGTGGTGCTCGCCTCTAGTAACGAGCATCTCGAACACGCTAATACTCGAACGAGTATCAAGCTCGGACGAGTACGTTCACTCATCTCTAATGGAGACCTCTCTGGTCTCCATCTCACAGTTTCCGTTCCTGTCAGGCTTATATACTGGTTAGAAAAGCTTTGTCTTCAGCACTTTTTTATCCAGGGTAAAAAGACTGACAGATAGCTGGCATGTTCTTCTTTGGACAAAGCACGTTTGTTATAAACATTCCAGACAATAAGGTGAATACATAGAGTCCCATTGTTGAGACTACCAGTCAATAGTTGTAATGTAGGTGGCGAAATGCACATCACACAGTACCAATTAAGTCAGGATTCTCCATAGTATAAGAAGTTCTTTGCAGCTGTTCCCAGACCTGGCTAGGATTTTGGAGAACCCTTCTGTTATTAACTCATAAGGGTTCCTTCACATGGATGATTTTGCTCACATAAACCACATCCAAAAGAACCCATTGATTTATATTGGTTTCCTCACATGGAGCGTTTTTGTGCCTATATTTCAGTCGGGTGAAAAAATATGTGACATGGCTTACTTTCTGTGCACACCCAAGGCTCAAAGGAGTCTATGAGGATGCAAAATGCTCACCCCATCTGCACAAAATCAAACACTGAATGGCACAATTTCGCAGGGAAGATTGATTACACCTGGGACGAAGTAGGCTGCCCTGCCTATTCAAACATGGTATGAGTAGACAGCGGAAAAAAGTAGACAAAGGAGCATGGATCCACTCGCAAAAGGACATGATAGCACTCCATTCAGAGCGCAATCACATCACGCGCTCGCGAGCGTTAAGAAGTCATGCTCGTCTGCAGAAGCCCTAACAGTGTATTTTGTAAATAGGTTTCCTAAACTAGACAAAACCTTAATTTTAAATTTCCACAATTTCACTATGTGTTCTCATAAGGAGAATAGAAATTGTTTGACGCTGGCTGACTTTCTGTATGAGCTACAGTACATTTACAATAACTAAAAAAGTCATGAAACGTGTACTCTTCATCATATTGAAAATGTGCCAGTTAACACCCATGGTGATACCTAGATCAATCTCTAATTGCTTTTGTGGCTTTGGCAAAACATTGCTCTTTCAATGAGACTGCTCATTATTACTCATCATGATTTTGCAAAAGCTAAGAACTTGTTAGTACTTTACTGTTGAGAGAAAAAGAAAAACTTTCAAGTTAGTAAATATGTACAGTTCAAAGTTAGGTAATCTAATACAAGTCTTCAGAATAAGTATTGTTCCTCTATTAACCATGTGTGTAGAAACTAATAGCAATTCCATAAGATGCTTGTTATCATTTTATAATTAGAGATGAGCGAGCACCAAAATGCTCGGGTGCTCGTTACTCGGGACGAAATTTTCGCGATGCTCGAGGGTTCGTTTCGAGTAACGAACCCCATTGAAGTCAATGGGCGACTCGAGCATTTTTGTATATCGCCGATGCTCGCTAAGGTTTCCATTTGTGAAAATCTAGGCAATTCAAGAAAGTGATGGGAACGACACAGCAACGGATAGGGCAGGCGAGGGGCTACATGTTGGGCTGCATCTCAAGTTCCCAGGTCCCACTATTAAGCCACAATAGCGGCAAGAGTGGGCCCCCCCTCCCAACAACTTTTACTTCTGAAAAGCCCTCATTAGCAATGCATACCTTAGCTAAGCACCACACTACCTCCAACAAAGCACAATCACTGCCTGCATGACACTGAGCTGCCACTTCTCCTGGGTTACATGCTGCCCAACCCCCCCGCACGACGCAGTGTCCACAGCGTACACCAAAGTGTCCCTGCGCAGCCTTCAGCTGCACTCATGCCGCACGCTGGCCTCATAGCCAGACCACCCTCATGTCTATTTATAAGTGCGTCTGCCATGAGGAGGAACCGCAGGCACACACTGCAGAGGGTTGGCACGACTAGGCAGCGACCCTCTTTAAAAGGGGTGGGGCGATAGCCCACAATGCTGTACAGAAGCAATGAGAAATATAATCCTGTGCCACCGCCATCAGGAGCTGCACATGTGGGCATAGCAATGGGGAACCTATGTGCCACACACTATTCATTCTGTCAAGGTGTCTGCATGCCCCAGTCAGACCGCGTTTTTTTATAAATAGTCACAGGCAGGTACAACTCCGCAATGGGAATTCCGTGTGCACCCACAGCATAGGTGGCTCCCTGGAACCCACCGACTGTACATAAATGTATCCCATTGCAGTGCCCATCACAGCTGAGGTAACGTCCGATTAAATGCAGGTGGGCTTCGGCCCACACTGCATGCCCCAACCTGACCGGGGTTTTTAATTCATAGACACAGGCAGGTACAACTCCCTATTGTGAAGTCCCTGTGGACCGACAGCATGGGTGGGTGCCAGGAAGCCACCGGTGGTACATAAATATATCCCATTGCATTGCCCATCACAGCTGAGGTAATGTCATGTTTAATGCAGGTGGGCTTCGGCCCACACTGCATGCCCCAGTTAGACTGGGGTTCTTTTGAAGTGGACACATGCAGTTACAACTCCGTGTGGACCGACAGCATGGGTGGCTCCCTGGAACCCACCGACGGTACATAAATATATCCCATTGCAGTGCCCAGCACAGCTGAGGTAATGTCATGTTTAATGCAGGTGGGCTTCGGCCCACACTGCATGCCCCAGTCAGACTGGGGTTCTTTAGAAGTGGACACATGCAGTTACAACTCCGTGTGGACCGACAGCATGGGTGGGTGCCAGGAAGCCACCAGCGGTACATAAATATATCCCATTGCATTGCCCATCACAGCAGAGATAATGTCATGTTTAATGCAGGTGGGCTTCGGCCCACACTGCATGCCCCAGTCAGACTGGGGTTCTTTAGAAGTGGACACATGCAGTTACAACTCCGTGTGGACTGACAGCATGGGTGGCTCCCTGGAACCCACCGCCTGTACATAAATGTATCCCATTGCAGTGCCCATCACAGCTGATGTAACGTCAGCTTTAATGCAGGTGGGCAAAAAATTAATTGGATTACACTGTAGGCGAGGGCCCCAAAAAATTGGTGTACCAACAGTACTAATGTACATCAGAAAAATTGCCCATGCCCAACCAAGAGGGCAGGTGATACCCATTAATCGCTTTGGTTAATGTGGCTTAATTTGTAACTAGACCTGGAGGCAGCCCAGTTAAATAAAAAATTGGTTCAGGTGCAAGTTTCAACGCTTTTATGAGCATTGAAACGTATAAAAATTGTTTACAAAAATTATATGACAGGTTTCAGGAGGAGGAGCAGGAGGAGGAGGATGAATATTATACACAGATTGATGAAGCTAAAAGGTCCACGTTTTTGATGGTGATAGAGAACAATGCTTCCATCCGCGGGTGAAGCCTACGTATTGTTTAGGTATCGCTGCTGTCCGCTGGTGGAGAAGAGAAGTCTGGGGAAATCCACGCTTTGTTCATCTTGATGAGTGTAAGCCTGTCGGCACTGTCGGTTGACAGGCGGGTACGCTTATCTGTGATGATTCCCCCAGCCGCACTAAACACCCTCTCTGACAAGACGCTAGCGGCAGGCCAGGTAAGCACCTCCAGGGCATACAGCGCGAGTTCAGGCCACGTGTCCAGCTTCGACACCCAGTAGTTGTAGGGGGCAGAGGCGTCACGGATGACGGTCGTGCGATCGGCTACGTACTCCCTCACCATCCTTTTACAGTGCTCCCGCCGACTCAGCCTTGACTAGGGAGCGGTGACACAGTCTTGCTGGGGAGCCAGAAAGCTGTCAAAGGCCTTAGAGAGTGTTCCCCTGCCTGTGCTGTACATGCTGCCTGATCTCCGCGCCTCCCCTGCTACCTGGCCCTCGGAACTGCGCCTTCGGCCACTAGCGCTGTCGGATGGGAATTTTACCATCAGTTTGTCCGCCAGGGTCCTGTGGTATAGCATCACTCTCGAACCCCTTTCCTCTTCGGGTATGAAAGTGGAAAGGTTCTCCTTATACCGTGGGTCGAGCAGTGTGTACACCCAGTAATCCGTAGTGGCCAGAATGCGTGTAACGCGAGGGTCACGAGAAAGGCATCCTAACATGAAGTCAGCCATGTGTGCCAGGGTACCTGTATGCAACACATGGCTGTCCTCATTAGGAAGATCACTTTCAGGATCCTCCTCCTCCTCAGGCCATACACGCTGAAAGGATGACAGGCAAGCAGCATGGGTACCCTCAGCAGTGGGCCAAGCTGTCTCTTCCCCCTCCTCCTCATCCTCCTCCCCCTCCTCCTCCTCCTCCTCCTCAACGCGCTGAGATATAGACAGGAGGGTGCTCTGACTATCCAGCGACATACTGTCTTCCCCCGCCTCTGTTTCCGACCGCAAAGCGTCTGCCTTTATGCTTTGCAAGGAACTTCTCAAGAGGCATAGCAGAGGAATGGTGACGCTAATGATTGCAGCATCGCCGCTCACCATCTGGGTAGACTCCTCAAAGTTTCCAAGGACCTGGCAGATGTCTGCCAACCAGGCCCACTATTCTGTAAAGAATTGAGGAGGCTGACTCCCACTGCGCCGCCCATGTTGGAGTTGGTATTCCACTATAGCTCTACGCTGCTCATAGAGCCTGGCCAACATGTGGAGCATAGAGTTCCACCGTGTGGGCATGTCGCACAACAGTCGGTGCACTGGCAGATGAAACTGATCTTGCAGGGTGCGCAGGGTGGCAGCGTCCGTGTGGGACTTGCGGAAATGTGCGCAGAGCCGGCGCTCCTTTCCGAGCAGGTCTGACAAGTGTGGGTAGCTTTCCAGAAAGCGCTGAACCACCAAATTAAAGACGTGGGCCAGGCATGGCACGTGCGTGAGGCTGCCAAGCTGCAGAGCCGCCACCAGGTTACGGCCGTTGTCACACACGACCATGCCCGGTTGGAGGCTCAGCGGCGCAAGCCAGCGGTCGGTCTGCTCTGTCAGACCCTGCAGCAGTTCGTGGGCCGTGTGCCTCTTCTCTCCTAAGCTGAGTAGTTTCAGCACGGCCTGCTGACGCTTGCCCACCGCTGTGCTGCCACTACGCGCGACACCGACTGCTGGCGACGTGCTGCTGCTGACACATCTTGATTGCGAGACAGAGGTTGCGTAGGAGGAGGAGGGTGGTTTAGTGGAGGAAGCATACACCGCCGCAGATACCACCACCGAGCTGGGGCCCGCAATTCTGGGGGTGGGTAGGACGTGAGCGGTCCCAGGCTCTGACTCTGTCCCAGCCTCCACTAAATTTACCCAATGTGCCATCAGGGAGATATAGTGGCCCTGCCCGCCTGTGCTTGTCCACGTGTCCGTTGTTAAGTGGACCTTGCCAGTAACCGCGTTGGTGAGGGCGCATACAATGTTGCGGGAGACGTGGTCGTGCAGGGCTGGGACGGCACATCGGGAAAAGTAGTGGTGACTGGGAACTGAGTAGCGCGGGGCCGCCGCCGCCATCATACCTTTGAACGCCTCCGTTTCCACAACCCTATACGGCAGCATCTCCAGGCTGATAAATTTGGCTATGTGCACGTTTAACGCTTGAGCGTGCGGGTGCGTGGCGGCGTACTTGCGCTTGCGCTCCAACACTTGCGCTAGCGACGGCTGGACGGTGCGCTGAGAGACATTGGTGGATGGGGCCGAGCACAGCGGAGGTGAGGGTGTGGGTGCAGGCCAGGAGATGGTAGTGCCTGTGTCCTGAGAGGGGGGTTGGATCTCAGTGGCAGGTTGGGGCGCAGGGGGAGAGGCAGCGGTGCAAACCGGAGACGGTGAACGGCCTTCGTCCCACCTTGTGGGGTGCTTGGCCATCATATGTCTGCGCATGCTGGTGGTGGTGAGGCTGGTGGTGGTGGCTCCCTGGCTGATCTTGGCGCGACAAAGGTTGCATACCACTGTTCGTCAGTCGTCTGCACTCTCAGTGAAAAACTGCCAGACCTTTGAGCACCTCGGCCTCTGCAGGGTGGCATGGCGCAAGGGGGCGCTTTGGGAAACAGTTGGTGGATTATTCGGTCTGGCCCTGCCTCTACCCCTGGCCACCGCACTGCCTCTTCCAACCTGCCCTGCTGCTGCACTTGCCTCCCCCTCTGAAGACCTGTCCTCAGTAGGCGTAGCAAACCAGGTGGGGTCAGTCACCTCATCGTCCTGCTGCTCTTCCTCCGAATCCTCTGTGCGCTCCTCCCTCGGACTTACTCCAATTACTACTACCTGAGTGATAGACAACTGTGTCTCATCGTCATCGTCCTCCTCACCCACTGAAAGCTCTTGAGACAGTTGCCGGAAGTCCCCAGCCTCATCCCCCGGACCCCGGGAACTTTCGAAAGGTTGGGCATCGGTCACGACAAACTCCTCCGGTGGGAGAGGAACCATTGCTGGCCATTCTGGGCAGGGGCCCGGGAACAGTTCCTGGGAGTCTGCCTGCTCCTCAGAATGTGTCATTGTAATGGAGTGAGGAGGCTGGGAGGAAGGAGGAGCAGCAGCCAGAGGATTCAAAGTTGCAGCAGTGGACGGCGCAGAATTCTGGGTGGTCGATAGATTGCTGGATGCACTTTCTGCCATCCACGACAGGACCTGCTCACACTGCTCATTTTCTAATAAAGGTCTACCGCGTGGACCCATTAATTGTGAGATGAATGTGGGGATGCCAGAAACGTGCCTCTCTCCTAATCCCGCAGCAGTCGGCTGCGATACACCTGGATCAGGAGCTCAGCCTGTGCCCACACCCTGACTTGGGCCTCCGCGTCCTCGCCCGCATCCACGTCCTCTAGGCCTACCCCTACCCCTCAGCATGCTGTATTACGAGTAGAGCAGAAACAGAACGCTGTAATTAAATGTGCCGCTTATTGGCCTGTGGTTGGAGGCTGACTTCCCTTACGGAACGCACAGCAGATCCAGGAAACAATTTTGCGCAAGCCTGCTGTAACGCTTAGCTGCGTATTAATTAGGACTACTACCCCCAGCAGATAGATACTGTAGGCAGCGTATAATATTATGTATACTGTTTCCCTCTGGCGGGATGATGGCGCTGATGTAACAGAGACAGCAGATCCAGGAAACAATTTTGCGCAAGCCTGCTGTAACGCTTAGCTGCGTATTAATTAGGACTACTACCCCCAGCAGATAGATACTGTAGGCAGCGTATAATATTATGTATACTGTTCCCCTCTGGCGGGATGACGGCGCTGATGTAACAGAGACAGCAGATCCAGGAAACAATTTTGCGCAAGCCTGCTGTAACGCTTAGCTGCGTATTAATTAGGACTAGTACCCCCAGCAGACACGCAGTAAACTGAAGACGGTCACAGGCAGCCCAAATATAGTATTTTTCCCCAATTTTTTGGAAAAAGCCCACTGCCTATATAGCCTGAATATCTCTTTCCCTGCCTCACCAGTACTGGCCCTATACTCTGTACAATGACTGCAGACTGCGTACGCAATGCTCTACACGGCCGATATACAAAAAAAAAAAATTGTGCAACACTGCTAAAAGCAGCCTCAACAGTACTGCACACGGTCAGATGTGGCCCTAAGAAGGACCGTTGGGGTTCTTGAAGCCTAACATCACTCCTAACGCTCTCCCTATAGCAGCTCCGGCACCAGCAGCACTTTCCCTGATCTCTGTCAGAATGCATCTGTGGCAAGCCACGGGAGGGGCCGATTTATATACTCGGGTGACACCTGATCTCGCCAGCCACTCACTGCAGGGGGGTGGTATAGGGCTTGAAGGTCGCAGGGGGAAGTTGTAATGCCTTCCCTGTCTTTCTATTGGTCAGACGCGCTAACGTCTCAGAGATGAAAGTGAAAGTACCTCGAACATCGCGTGGTGCTCGCCTCTAGTAACGAGCATCTCGAACACGCTAATACTCGAACGAGTATCAAGCTCGGACGAGTACGTTCGCTCATCTCTATTTATAATCTTATTATAACTATAACTACCTATTGTAATGCTAGAAAAACACTGAAATACATTGACTTTAGGGAAGTTTTTGTTTTTGATAATTACTCTGTTTTGTTTGGAATCTGAAACCTTATGTATTGTGAAATGTGTGATTATATTATATATACATTTCAATTTGCTGAAATATATACTTTATAAATAAAAATCTTTAAACATCAGAAGTTCCCCAATGCAATCAAATCCTCCCAAATTGCATGGGAATACAGCCACTTATCTAGGGAAAACTGTGCTTCTCCAAAAAAGTTGGTCAAAATAGTGTAGAGTGGTGTAGAGGTCAATCATAGAACAGGGGTGTCACTGAAAACAAAAGAAGGCGCATATACGGTCTCTTAGATCAAAAATTGCACCAAGGTAGACAGCTGCTTGTTTTAAAAGCAATGTCATAAATTTCATAAGGAGAAATTCTGCTAGGTGAAAACCACACTCAAGTACGGGCCTGCTCCAAGGAACAGAAGTAGAGGTACCAAAAGCTTCACTATGCAAGACAGCAGATGTGCTGCTTGTTTTAAAAGCAATGTCATAAAGTTTTCAAAGGATAAATTCCAACAGGTGAGCAGAAGAGCCAAGCATGGGCCTTCTCCAAGGAAAAGCTTTAGAGTTGCAGCTGCTTCTTGTGTTTTAGTAAATTTTTGTTTTTGGAAAAGAAGGAGGGAACATGGCGAAAGCAGGAGAAGGAGAGCAGCAACAACTCCACCAGCAACAGTATCTTGAGAACACAATGTGCTCCTCATGGAAACATGAGAGCTGTGGTTCAGTATTTTCAGATTGACATATTTTTTTATTTGGGGGAAAGGAGAAGGAGAAAGCATGATGGAAGCAGGAGAAGGGCAGCAGCACCACCAGAAACAACACCTTGAGGTGTGGTCTTTGATATAAATCTATGCTCAGTAATATGTGAGTCTAAATTGCCAGAATGCTAAGTAATTAGTGAAATCTACCATGGGGGTTCAGAAATTAAAGGGGTTGTCCCGCGCCGAAACGGGTTTTTTTTTTTTTTTTTTTAACCCCCCCCCCCCCCCCGTTCGGCGCGAGACAACCCCGATGCAGGGGTTAAAAAAACAAACCGCTCAGCGCTTACCTGAATCCCGGCGGTCTGGCGTCTTCATACTTACCTGCTGAAGATGGCCGCCGGGGTCTGCTCCCTCCGTGGACCGCAGCTCTTCTGTGCGGTCCATTGCCGATTCCAGCCTCCTGATTGGCTGGAATCGGCACGTGACGGGGCGGAGCTACACGGAGCCGGCATTCTGCACGAGCGGCTCCATTGAAGAGAGCAGAAGACCCGGACTGCGCAAGCGCGGCTAATTTGGCCATCGGAGGGCGAAAATTAGTCGGCTCCATGGGAACGAGGACGCTAGCAATGGAGCAGGTAAGTAAAAAACGTTTTATAACTTCTGTATGGCTCATAATTAATGCACAATGTACATTACAAAGTGCATTAATATGGCCATACAGAAGTGTATAGACCCACTTGCTGCCGCGGGACAACCCCTTTAAGTGAAACCCATGCCTACTTCACTTTTATAAATGTCAAGCAATGAACATTGTCTGTGGACAGGTAAAAATGTATGTCAGTTGTCATACACCCAACTGTGCTGAACACCCTTTCTGATAGCACAATGGCAAGCATCTCTAAAGTATGTTGTGCAAGACTTGCCCATTCATCCATATTAAAGACCCAGAAGTCAAAGGGGCCAATGCAGGAGGTGACATACTATTGGACCATCATGGATAAGTGTTGCCTGTGACTGTCAGTCCTACTCTGTTGCTTTTGCTGCAGGCTGCAATGGGCTGAAGAAATGATGGCACACCTCTGTAAGACTTTCCCTACCACAAAAGTTAATGCTGTGGTAGTTTCCTGCTCCTCTGCCATGAGCTGCAATCCATAGTGAATGCATCCCTGCCATGGAGAAATGCTGTACTCATGCTGCTTTTAGTGGTCCCTCTCCACTCCTGGATTGAAAGTTGATACTTTGGCCTTTAAGCAGGGATCAAGTAGGGGAGCAACCCAGTAATGATTTGATGTTTTGATGTAGGCTAAGCGATGGTCCTTCTGCAAGCACTGCAGCATAAAAGCACACATATGCCTTAAAGTGTCTAAGGGTGATGGCCCATATTACTCAGGGTCAGGCCTATGAGTATTCCGCTATCCATGCAGAAAAGTTGGGGTTACTGATGGAGAGAAGGAAAGTTGCTTAGCCCCTCCCCTTGCCTGTGGAACCATATTATCGCCCTCCTTTTTCTCCTCTTACTACTCTATACTTCTCCTATGGTCGGAGAAATGTGTTGGAGAAGACACCCCCCTTTCTTTCACAAAGCCACCCTTCCCTCAGTGTTGACCAATGGCAGACTGACCAGACAATTGGATGACTGGTATACCCTCCTCTTCATCCTGTGACAAAAACACATCATTGACCTTGAGGCCCTGTTCTAGCAGGCATTCAACAGGGATAGTTATACTGATCAGTATGTCATTACGAATGACCATTTTGGTTGCTTCCTCACAAGTATTTGATCTGCAGCCACTCCACAGGCAACAAGTGACTTACCTCCATACAATGTCTGCTATTGGAATACATAATCTGGTACTCTGTGATCACTCTCTGCTCCTGCTTTAGCCTTTTAAACATATGCCATGTGGAATTTCACTGTCTAGGCACGTCACAGATGAGACAGTTGGGTGGCGGCTGGATGTGAATGCTGAAAATGTGAGCACAGTATCCTGGACTTTTCCAGTACTGGACGTAAACCTGAGTAATTGTTTAGAAAGTGCTATACTATCAGGTTCACCACATGGGCCAGGCAAGGTACATGTGTGAAATTGCCAAGGCAAAGGCCTGCCAGCAGGTTGGCCCCATTGTCACTCACAACCTTGCCTGGCTGCACCCCCCTAGACATATTTTAGGACAGCATTTTGGCATTTACCATATGCACTGCTGAATGGAGATCGGATTTTGTCACATATTTATATTTGTGCTAATATTGAAGTTTTTGAAAGGCAGTATAAAGAGGTGGAGGTAGAGAAGAAGGAGAAAGAAGAGGGGATTGAAAAGGGGAAAGACAAGGATGAAGGTTCCACAACTCTTGCGGTTACTATGAAATATGAACCACCACTTTTGGCTTCATGATCCACCTGCAGGATTTCAAAGTCCAGTGTGTTGTTAAGGATTTGTAATGTAATTTAATGCTCCCAGTCATGCTTGCTAGACCTCATGTCCGTGGTCAAGTATACCTTGCCACTGACAGTTTTCCTGAATGCTGATGCATAATGCTGCTGCTGCGACTAGTAGTAGCTGTGGGTGGTAGCACTGCGACACCCTGCTTGCTTCCTCGGTAGAGTGCTGCCTCGCAAAGTCAGTCTCTTCCTCCTTCTCCTGCGAGCTAGTAGTATGGCTCTCCCTGCCTGTCCATGTTAGATCAAGTACTTCATCCTCTTCCACCTCCTTCCCTTTTTGTTGTCTTTCTCCTCTTGAGTGGACCCTGTGTTACAGTGAGCACCAGGACCTGGCACCTTCGTTTCCACATTGCCTGATAATTTACAGAATTATTTTTACAGAATTTCACATAGACACAATGAAAGTGACATTTATTTTTCCTTGATACTGTATATGATTCAGTATACAGATAAAATGCTTCAGTTATGAAATACTTCAACTGTCCTGTTTCTTGAAGCATGTTTTTAATACAGCCCAGAGACAGACGGATATGGTAAGAAAATCGGGAAGAATAATTATAGACCCAATAGGCCTGAAGTGCATAAGCAGAGCAATTGCCACTTCTATTTCTGTTTGGATGTTTTTAAACTATCTAATAAAGAAGAAGCTTGGCAAGGCATTATTGAGTGTTGGCCCTTACTTTTGATTTTGGATCCACTATAGAGCCTTGGGAGGATAGTCACAGACGCGCACCACTGAGGAGGTGAACTGGTTTTCTTCTTTGATGGGTTTCTTTCATGCAAAATGAGAAGACACAAAAAAGATTAAAAGAAGAAAAAAGATCAAATATTGTATGTGATGGCTACTAGTATAAAGACAATTATTTATGAATAACATATACAGGACAAAGACTAATGGGAGCAATGATGTGTGTGTAACGCTGAATGAACAAGAAATGAAAAATAATTGGATAAATATATATTACCTTCTGATTTAGTAATGTATTTGATCCAATACAATTGAGTAATACAAATGGGCAGATTTATTAATACTGTTTGATACACTATAAACGCAGACTAGACAGTCTAAACATGCATCAACTTTATCATAGCAACTTATGCTGTATGATACATTTTAGACATATTTGGTGCATATTGGTTGGCCTAAGTTGTACCAGTATTTTGCGGCAAAGTTTTATTGCACAGTGTTGCATTTAAGCCACGCCCCTAAGTTACACTCCTCGCCAAGTGGTGAAAGGCATATGCAAACATAGCCCTTGTACTGTAATGGCCCATTTACCTGTAACGATTATCGCTTAAAATTGGTTCAAATCAATCGTTCTGTGTAAATAAATAAAAAAACTCACTATTCGTTCGCAAGTTATTGCTGACATTTTTAGTCAGCATAAAACAATCGCTGGATCATGGGATTCTTGTTCAGAGTAAATGCTTCTGGCTCAGCGCTTTACCTAGAAGGTGAAGTGCTGAGTGACAAATCAGCAATAACCCAGCGATCCAGCAGCGAAGCTGTCTCTCTAAACCCTCTGCACGAGTGCTAACGACCTTAGCAGTGACATCAGCACTTGTGCAGTCGTTTACTCAACTGTCCTCCGGTGTAAAAGGGCCATACGATGACTGCATTTCTGAGATTTCTCTGATGCAACTAAAAAAGGTACTAATCAGTATCCCCAGAGAAGCAGGGCATTGGCCTGGAGACCCTAGACATATTCCTCTTGTGCCTTAATGTTAAAATGCTAATATATGTATTAGCTGTCAGATAATATCATGTAATACTTATGACATCAGGCTTTCCCTTAGTTTAAGGTATCTCATTACCAAGTAAAAGGTCACACAAGCAATTAAAGCACTAGCTGTTAAGGGCACTGGGTAATTGCTAGAGAAGTAATGCTAAGTAATTATGAATAACTTAAAACCAGTGATTTTAGAAAGTATGGATTTTGGTTACAAATAGTAATACATCATTATGTGCTGGTCGTAAAGTCATTAATCCATATGAATAAAGCTTAGTGAGATTAAATGTGCACACACTCTTATTACTACACAAACCATACATTCTCAGTTGTACGGCAAATTTCTTAATTAGGGACTGGGATTAAAATGATAGATAGAGAGTTAGAGATAGATAGATACAGATAGATATGCGATGGATGGATAGATATGAGATAGATAGGCAGATAGATATGAAATAGATAGATAGATAGATAGATAGATAGATAGATAGATAGATAGATAGATAGATAGATAGATAGATAGATAGATAGATATGAGATAGATAGGCAGATAGATATGAAATAGATAGATAGATAGATAGATAGATAGATAGATAGATAGATAGATAGATAGATATGAGATAGATAAATATGAGATGGCTGGATGGATATATGATGGATAGATAGATATGAGATAAGGAGATATGAGATAGATAGAGAGATAGAAAGAGATAATATTGATAGATATGAAATAGATAGATAGATTTGAGATAGATAAATATGAGATGAATGACTAGATAGATACATAGATAGATATGAGATAGATAGATAGATAGATAGATAGATAGATAGATAGATAGATATGGTAAAGATAGATAGATATAGATACAGTATGAGATAAAGAGATATGAGATAGAGAGAGATAATATAGATAGATATGAAATAGATAGATAGGTAGATAGAAGTGAGATAGATAGATAGATAGATAGATAGATAGATAGATAGATAGATAGATATGAGATAGATAGATATGAGATAGATAGATAGATAGATATGAGATAGATAGATAGTACACTGTAAGATACATATTTTTAACTAATGAACTTTATATTTGATACATTTAATACAGTACATGAATATGTATATAAAAAAATAATTTGTGTGACAATTATAAAAGGGTGTGTTAAACTGTCACTGTTTTAGCTGGGTAAGTACACCCTTGCCGTAATTAACTTCAAGAGACAAGGGATAACTAAATAAATAAATATAGAGATACGTTCATGCTAGAACTAAATCAGAAAATCCGTCTCTATATCAGTCTAAGTGACAAGCGGAGTTATGGGAGGCATCTTATACAGTTGTCTAACTAATTCCTGCAGTATCTTCTGTCAATCCCTGGGATGTCAGAGTGAATTACAATCTAGTGCACTGGCATTGTTCATTGTGTCTTTCATAGCAATCTGGATGAAGTTGTCCATGGTATTTCCCTGCTCTCGATATACAAATACATTCTTTCTCTAGTAAAAGCTTATTAGCCTTATATTATGTTTGATTCCAGTGCAGGAATTTAGTCTGCATAACAATAATACCACAAACAAAAATGCTAAATCTTAGGGAGATCCTTATGACACGAGTGATTAATTGTCAAGTGTCGAAGTTGTAGAATCACTCTGCTGTTTGATATTGAAATAATTTGCTGAGATAGACTCTTGAGATACTGCAAATAAATCCACTGACAACACTCATATCTGGCGTCCTTTAAATTGGGAGCTTATATGTTTATAACATTTTTAAGACTCATTGACATACAGTATACAGTATGCACTTATGCAAGTGGAACATATAAAATAATCAGTGTAAGGTTGCAGTCACATTCAAATGCATACACTAATCAGCCATGACATTGAAACAACTGACAGGTGAAGTGAATCATATTAATTATCTCATTGCAATAGCACCTGTCAGGGGATGGCATATATTTAGCAGCAAGTGAACAGTCAGTTTGTGAAGTCATACGGTCTTAAAATGTGTTAGCTTCATCATGTTAGATGGCAAATGTATCGAATTTTAAGACTGTCTAGTCTACGTTTATACCACCTATCAGTTGGCTTAGTTTACACCAAAAATTGTGCCAAAATTTTAGGTACAATTGTCAGGCAGACAGATGTGGATCTTCCTTGCCACATACCAGATTGGCTACGGGCTAACTGAGGTGGCAGCATTTGGAGCACCCTTGTTTTCACACTTAACTACTGCAAGTGATATACTGGCTTTGCTACATGGTCCCCATGACATAACACGCACAGATAGTCCCAGTTGTGTGGCTGTGAATGTTACACTGGGCCAATGTACAGTACCTGAAGGCCTGAACAGACGTGTAGTAGAAAGACAGGTTATAGGTCAGGGCAAGAAAGCAGACAAAGCAGAATCCAAGATACAGAGCCGAAGTCAGGAAGGACAAATGTTGGAATCATAGAATCGTAAACTTGGAAGAACCTCCAGGGTCATTGGGTTCAAACTCCTGCTCAATACAGGATCACTAAATCATCCTGAACAGATATCTGTCCAGTCTCTGTTTTAAGACTTGCATTGAAGGAGAACTCATCACCTCCTGTGGGAAACTGTTGCACTCATTGATAACCCTTATGGTCAAAAAGGTTTTTCTAATATCTAATCTGTGTCTTCTCCCTTTCAGTTTCATCCCAATTAAAATCAAAACAAGCACTGGTCAGAACCAGGAATACAAAAACTGGGGCTTTGTCACAATGGCAAAGAGACCAATTGCATGGGCATTTATCCTAGGGGTTGGATGCCTAATATAACAGATAAAGATATTGGATTGGAGGGGGTCCGGTGTAGGGAGTGTACAATGGTCCTTTGAGAGAGAGGGTGGGTGCATGCACAAGACCTATGGGCAGACACCAGGAATGTAAAAAAGAGCAGAGCACGGCATGCAGGATGGCGACACTTTGAAACAGAGGAGCAGTGATAACACACTGGAACAACAATTTCCCAAAATTTGGCACATTTTAGCCCATGCCTCTCTCCATTCAGGTCGAAAACATTGTCCAAAAATGTCTAAAAACATATAGTAAATGCGGTGCAAAGCATGTAAGACAGTTTTCTGGCACAATGTGAATATTAAGTCTTCCCCGACTTGTTGAAAGCAGTAAAAATTAATAGTGGCTATGATAGAAAAGTTTCAGAGGACAAAATGCATCACAACTTGCTGAATTTGGGGCTGTGTGGATGCGGACAACTTATAGTACCCATGCTGATCACTGTCTATAGTCAAAAGTGCCTACAGTCTGGTCTAATTATTCACATTTCTTTGCAAATTATGTGGATGACCAGGTGCTTATGCATCTTACTTGAGGAAGAGATGGTACTTGAATGTACTATAGGAAGAAGGCAAGCTAGGGAAGGCAATGTGATGCTCTGTACAATGTTCTACTGGAAGACCTTGAGTTCTGGCATTCATGTGGATGGTACTTTAACATGTACCACTTACCTAAACATTGTTCCAGGCCAAGTACACCCATTCATGACAATGGTATTCCCTAATGGCAGTGACCACTTTTGGCAGAAAATTGAGTCCTGCCACCATGCAAAAGTTGTTGTTGACATGGACTCCAAATTCCTTATTATCTCAATCTGATCAATCATTTGTGGCATGTGTTAGAAAAACATATACGATTCATAGAGGCCCTACCTTACAACTTACAGGACTTAAAAAAAATCAGCTGCTAACATCCTGATGTCAGATATCACAGGACACCTTCAGATGTCCTGTGGAGTCCATGTCTCAATAAGTCGGAGCTGCTTTAGTGGCACAAGGGGAACCTACACCATACTTCCCAACCTTTTAGCAATGAAAATAGGTAAAACTATAGCGGCAAATTTTTAGGACATGCCAGCGGGGGAGAGCGGGGAGGAACGGGGGGGGGGGATCTCTCCCTCACTCTCTCCCCCCCACTCCTCCCTGCTCACTCCCACAACTCAACGCTCTCCCCCGCCGACACCCGAATCTTTGGAGACGAGCGGGCAGGTACTTGCATAAGGCACTACTCGCTCAAGTAGTTTGCCTTAGTGAGTGCGCTCGCTCATCTCTATTTACCACCCTACCCGTGCTTTCCATTCTGCTAATGACCTTATGCTTCGTTCCTATTTAATCCAATCCTTATATCCCTGTCTTCAACATTGTTCCTGAGCTTCTCCAGTTTTCTGGAATACACTATGCTAGACCATCAGGTTAATGCCTAAGACCCAGTTTCAAGTGTGCCCAAAAAGCACACATTGCCCAATCTAACGCCTCTTCATTTATCTTGCCTCCCTTCCCTACAGAACTCCTGTTCCCTAACCCATGCCCGCAAATTGGCATGCTGTTACATCCTTACTTCGGTCTTCTAGCATAATGGTAAGTCCTGATAACTGCAAGGGCGCAAAAGTCATTGTAAAAGCAGGTGTGTGATTGACAGTCTCCTTCCCTCTACAATTGTCTGAATCAGAGAAACCTACAATTTCTTAACCCCTTAGTTTCACCTTCATCTGCACCTGCATGGTGTATACTGTAGAAGCTCGTTTTGACATGACAGCCTAGAGTCACTATGATATGGAATATGCTCCTCTGACATCAGTAATGTATTAAAATATACAAATGTTCTAATACATTACAGCTAAAATAAAAGATTGAAAAATATATATTTTTTAATTGAATACATCTTTTTAATATTTTTTTATTAAATACAAAAAATATATAGATATTTCTCATTTCTGAACCTTTCACAATTCATACTTTAAAGCTAATGCGTGAAAGGTGAATGGCATAAAAGAAAGCAAAATAGTCCTTAGGCCTTAGTCAGACGGGCGTTTTTTCGCACGATTTGCGGATCGCATGACGGATGCGCATCCGCAAATCGCGTGACCGGTGCGTGCAAGTCGCCCGCAAATCGCCCGAAAATCTGCTCCTAGCCGCGTTTCATTAGAAACGGGCCGGAGCTGTCCAGCGCATTGCATTCAATGGAGACGGCAATAGAGCCGCCTTCATTTAAAACAATGCGCTGCGGGCGAGCCCGGGATGAATTGTCGGTAAGGGCTTAAATATATAAGCCCTTCCCTGCAATTCATCCTAAAATGTGTTAAAATAAAAAAAAATTGTATACTCACCTTCTCCCGGCAGCCGGAGCTCAGCGCGGCCGTCCTGCAGTGGGTGTGAAGGGGGTGTGAGTCAGACCTGCCCCCTGATTGGCTCAGCGCTGAGCCAATCAGAGGCATGCCTCACTCACACCCATTCATGAATTCATGAATGGATGTGAGTCAGACCTGCCCCTGATTGGCTCAGCGCTGAGAGGCAGCAGTCACTCACCCATTCATGAATTCATGAATGGGTGTGTGAGTGAAACCGGCCTCTGATTGGTCAGGGCTGTGACCAATCAGAGGCAGATCATTCAGCAGGCGGGGATTTTAAAGCCCCGCCGGCTGAATAGTGCCGAAAAGCAGTTCAGGAGAACTGATAGCGGCCGCGGCTGGACTCCGGCTGCAGCGGAAAGGTGAGTATACAATTTTTTTTTATTTTAACACATTTTAGGATGAATTACAGGGAAGGGCTTATATATTTAACCCCTTCCCGACAATTCACCCCGCGCACGCCGGCAGCCCATTGCTTTCAATGGAGCGGCTGTATTGCCGCTCCATTGAATTCAATGGGCAAACATCGTTCTTCTCTGCCACAGCTGTTACAGCTGTGGCAGAGAAGAATGATTTGTCTTCTATATGTTCTCAATGGGGTCGGCGCTGCTGCCGCCGGCCCCATTGAGCGCATATACAGATTTTTTGTTCTATAATTTATCGGACGAGCGCATAAAAAGCGCTCATGTGTCCGATACCATTGCAAAGCAATGGTTTTATAAAATCGCCGGACGCATGCGCATGCGCAAATCGCGGCTAAAAACGCCCGTTTGACTAAGGCCTTATTATGTATTTGCCCTTTATAAAACAAATATATAAATGTAATGCTAATTTATATGTACCCTAAAATAATGCCTAGAAATTCTTTAAGACCTCTTGCAAGAAAAAAAACCTCATGCAGCTATAGAAAAATAAAAACGTTATGGTGATCAGACTTTAAAGAAATAAAATTGGTTCTCCTCCTATATATGCTCCCCCATCCTCATATGTCATATGATCTGTGTATCAAACCAAAGTCAAAAACTCTAGTTGCTACTGTAGTATGATGTTTTTTGAGAATCTACTACACATATAATGAAAAAAAGTAACAGCTCCCTATGCATATGAGTTTACGCTCTGATAGATGTAATTTCCTGCCTTATTAACTGTGTAATTTATTTAATGTACCTGTCAACAGAGAAAGGAAGTTTAATGAAGATCAATCAATTGCAGCATTGGCTTACAATACAGTAGTTCAGTTTAAAGTGAGTTTACAGGACTCAGTGATCTGAAAATGTAATCTGATTCTAGAGGGAAAGTATCTACACCTAGCAACAGCTGCTATGTTTCGTGCGAGATTCATGGAACGTCGCCTAAAACTAGTCATGTCTTTTTTAAGAACTTAAAATATATCCTATAGTCTGTAAAGGTTATTATTCCAGCACACAATCACCCTCTTAAGCTGTTTATATTTTCTGCAAATATGAATTGAATAAATATCAATTGAAAGATAGTGGGGCATACAAAGAAGGTAATGTACTAAATGAATAACTGCATAACTATCTAGAGAAATATCAATGATATAATAGAATACAGTAAATACGTTGTAATTAGAGATGAGCGAACACCAAAATGTTCGGGTGTTCGTTATTCGGAACGAACTTCCCGCGATGCTCGAGGGTTCGTTTCGAACAACGAACCCCATTGAAGTCAATGGGCGACCAGAGCATTTTTGTATTTCGCCGATGCTCGCTAAGGTTTTCATGTGTGAAAATCTGGGCAATTCAAGAAAGTGATGGGAATGACACAGAAACGGATAGGGCAGGCGAGGGGCTACATGTTGGGCTGCATCTCAAGTTCACAGGTCCCACTATTAAGCCACAAAACCGGCAAGAGTGCCCCCCCCCCTCCCAACAACTTTTACTTCTGAAAAGCCCTCATTAGCATGGCATACCTTTGCTAAGCACCACACTACCTCCAACAAAGCACAATCACTGCCTGCATGACACTCCACTGACACTTCTCCTGGGTTACATGCTGCCCAACCGCACCCCCTCCCCCCCACAGCGCACACCAAAGTGTCCCTGGGCAGCCTTTAGCTGCCCTCATGCCACACCACGCTCATGTCTATTTAGAATTGCGTCTGCCCTGACGAGGGACCGCAGGCACACACTGCAGAGGTTGGCACGGCTAGGCAGCGACCCTCTTTAAAAGTGGCGGAGCGATAGCCCACAATGCTGTACAGAAGCAATGAGAAATAGAATCCTGTGTCACCGCCATCAGGAGCTGCACACGTGGGCATAGCAATGGGGAACCTATGTGCCACACACTATTCATTCTGTCAAGGTGTCTGCATGCCCCAGTCAGACCGGGCTTTTTAATTCATAGACACAGGCAGGTACAACTCCCTATTGTGAAGTCCCTGTCGACCCACAGCATGGGTGGCTCCCTGGAACCCACCGGCGGTACACAGAAATATCCCATTGCATTGCCCAACACAGCTGAGGTAGTAATGTCGTGCTTAATGCAGGTGGGCTTCGGCCCACACTGCATGCCCCAGTCTGACTGGGGTTCTTTATAAGTGTACAGATGTAGTAAAAACTCCGTGTGCACCTACAGCATGGGTGGGTGCCAGGAAGCCACCGGCGGTACATAGAAATATCCCATTGCATTGCCCAACACAGCTGAGGTAGTAATGTTGTGCTTAACCCTTTCCAATCCAATTTGTATATGGTTTTCCTAGGGGGCTTACTCTTTTTCTGCCGTTATACAACGGCGCTATATGCTGGCTAAAGCCAGTACTGCATGAGCTGACACGTAGGATAGGCTCCGACAGCAGAGAGGCTGGCAATATACAGTAAGAGAACCCCGACGGACGTCTACCAACAACGGAGCTGTACAGCCTTAAACCCTAATGTCTTCACAGGTCACACAGTGGACTGGAAAGGGTTAATGCAGGTGGGTTTCGGCCCACACTGCATGCCCCAGTCAGACTGGGTTTCTTTATAAGTGGAAACAGATGCATTTATAATTCCCTGTGGACCCACAGCATGGGTGGGTGCCAGGAAGCCACCGGCGGTACATAGAAATATCCCATTGCATTGCCCAACACAGCTGAGGTAGTAATGTCGTGCGTAATACAGGTGGGCTTCGGCCCACACTGCATGCCCCAGTCTGACCGGGGTTCTTTACAAATGGACACATGTAGGTTAAACTCCCTGTGGACCCACTGCCTGGGTGGGTGCCAGGAAGCCACCGGCGGTACATAGAAATATCCCATTGCATTGCCCAACACAGCTGAGGTAGTAATGTCGTGCGTAATACAGGTGGGCTTCGGCCCACACTGCATGCCCCAGTCAGACCGGGGTTCTTTACAAGTGGACACATGTAGGTTAAACTCCCTGTGGACCCACTGCCTGGGTGGGTGCCAGGAAGCCACCGGCGGTACATAGAAATATCCCATTGCATTGCCCAACACAGCTGAGGTAGTAATGTCGTGCGTAATACAGGTGGGCTTCGGCCCACACTGCATGCCCCAGTCAGACTGGGGTTCTTTAGAAGTGGACACATGTATTAAAAACTCTGTGTGCACCTACAGCATGGGTGGCTCCCTGGAACCCACCGGCGGTACATAAAAATATCCCATTGCATTGCCCAACACAGCTGAGGTAACGTCAGCTGTAATGCAGGTGGGCTAAAAATTAATTTGATTACACTGTAGGCGAGGGCCCACAAAAATTGCTGTATCAACAGTACTAATGTACATCCCAAAAATTGGCCATGGCCAGCCAAGAGGGCAGGTGAAACCCATTAACCGCTTTGGTTAATGTGGCTTAAGTGGTAACTAGGCCTGGAGGCAGCCCAGTGTAACGAAAAATTGGTTCAAGTTAAAGTTCCAACGCTTTTAAGCGCATTGAAACTTATAAAAATTGTTCAGAAAAATTATTTGAGTGAGCCTTGTGGCCCTAAGAAAAATTGCCCGTTCAGCGTGATTACGTGAGGTTTCAGGAGGAGGAGCAGGAGGAGGAGGAGGAATATTAGACACAGATTGATGAAGCAGAAATGTCCCCGTTTTGGATGGTGAGAGAGAACGTAGCTTCCATCCGCGGGTGCAGCCTACGTATTGCTTACGTATCGCTGCTGTCCGCTGGTGGAGAACAGAAGTCTGGCGAAATCCAGCCTTTGTTCATCTTGATGAGTGTTAGCCTGTCGGCACTGTCGGTTGACAAGCGGCTACGCTTATCTGTGATGATTCCCCCAGCCGCACTAAACACCCTCTCCGACAAGACGCTAGCCGCAGGACAAGCAAGCGCCTCCAGGGCATACAGCGCTAGTTCAGGCCACGTGTCCAGCTTCGACACCCAGTAGTTGTAGGGGGCAGAGGCGTCACCAAGGATGGTCGTGCGATCCGCTACGTACTCCCTCACCATCCTTTTACAGTGCTCCCGCCGACTCAGCCGTGACTGGGGAGCGGTGACACAGTCTTGGTGGGGAGCCATAAAGCTGGCCAGGCCCTTAAAGACTGTTGCACTGCCTGGGATGTACATGCTGCTCGATCTACGCACATCCCCTGCTACCTTGCCCTCGGTACTGCGCCTTCTGCCACTAGCGCTGTCGGCTGGGAATTTTACCATCAGCTTGTCCGCAAGGGTCCTGTGGTATAGCAACACTCTCGAACCCCTTTCCTCTTCGGGAATCAGAGTGGGCAGGTTCTCCTTATACCGTGGATTGAGCAGTGTGTACACCCAGTAATCCGTCGTGGCCAGAATGCGTGCAACGCGAGGGTCACGAGAAAGGCATCCTAACATGAAGTCAGCCATGTGTGCCAGGGTACCTGTACGCAACACATGGCTGTCGTCACTAGGAAGATCACTTTCAGGATCCTCCTCCTCCTCCTCCTCCTCCTCCTCAGGCCATACACGCTGAAAGGATGACAGGCAATCAGCCGGTGTACCGTCAGCAGCGGCCCAAGCTGTCTCTTCCCCCTCCTCCTCATCCTCCTCATGCTCCTCCTCCTCCTGTACGCGCTGAGAAATAGACAGGAGGGTGCCCTGACTATCCAGCGGCATACTGTCTTCCCCCGCCCCCGTTTCCGAGCGCAAAGCAGCTGCCTTTATGGTTTGCAGGGAATTTCTCAAGATGCATAGCAGAGGAATGGTGACGCTAATGATTGTAGCATCGCCGCTCACCACCTGGGTAGACTCCTCAAAATTACCAAGGACATGGCAGATGTCTGCCAACCAGGCCCACTCTTCTGAAAGGAATTGAGGAGGCTGACTCCCACTGCGCCGCCCATGTTGGAGTTGGTATTCGACTATAGCTCTACGTTGTTCATAGAGCCTGGCCAACATGTGGAGCGTAGAGTTCCACCGTGTGGGCACGTCGCACAGCAGTCGGTGCACTGGCAGCTTAAAGTGATGTTGCAGGGTGCGCAGGGTGGCAGCGTCCGTGTGGGACTTGCGAAAATGTGCACAGAGCCGGCGCGCCTTTACGAGCAGGTCTGACAAGCGTGGGTAGCTTTTCAGAAAGCGCTGAACCACCAAATTAAAGACGTGGGCCAGGCATGGCACGTGCGTGAGGCTGCCGAGCTGCAGAGCCGCCACCTGGTTACGGCCGTTGTCACACACGACCATGCCCGGTTGGAGGCTCAGCGGCGCAAGCCAGCGGTCGGTCTGCTGTGTCAGACCCTGCAGCAGTTCGTGGGCCGTGTGCCTCTTATCGCCTAAGCTGAGTAGTTTCAGCACGGCCTGCTGACGCTTGCCCACCGCTGTGCTGCCACACCGCGCGACACCGACTGCTGGCGACATGCTGCTGCTAACACATCTTGATTGCGAGACAGAGGAGGAGGAGGAGGAGGAGGAGGGTGCTTTAGTGGAGGAAGCATACACCTCCGCAGATACCACCACCGAGCTGGGGCCCGCAATTCTGGGGGTGGGTAGGACGTGAGCGGTCCCAGGCTCTGACTCTGTCCCAGCCTCCACTAAATTCACCCAATGTGCCGTCAGGGAGATGTAGTGGCCCTGCCCGCCTGTGCTTGTCCACGTGTCCGTAGTTAAGTGGACCGTGGCAGTAACCGCGTTGGTGAGGGCGCGTACAATGTTGCGGGAGACGTGGTCGTGCAGGGCTGGGACGGCACATCGGGAAAAGTAGTGGCGACTGGGAACTGAGTAGCGCGGGGCCGCCGCCTCCATGATACTTTTGAAGGACTCCGTTTCCACAACCCTATACGGCAGCATCTCAAGTCTGATGAATTTTGCTATGCGGACGGTTAACGTTTGAGCGTGCGGGTGCGTGGCGGCGTACTTGCGCTTGCGCTCCAACAGTTGCGCAAGCGACGGCTGGACGGTGCGCTGAACTACACTGCTGGATGGGGCCGAGCACAGCGGAGGTGAGGGTGTGGGTGCAGGCCAGGAGACGGTAGTGCCTGTGTCCTGAGAGGGGGGTTGCATCTCAGTGGCAGGTTGGGGCACAGGGGGAGAGGCAGGGGTGCAAACCGGAGGCGCTGAACGGCCTTCGTCCCACCTTGCGGGGTGCTTGGCCATCATATGTCTGCGCATGGTGGTGGTGGTGAGGCTGTTGGTGTTGGCTCCCCGGCTGAGCTTTGCGCGACAAAGGTTGCACACCACTGTTCGTCGGTCGTCAGGCGTCTCTGTGAAAAACTGCCAGACCTTAGAGCACCTCGGCCTCTGCAGGGTGGCATGGCGCGAGGGGGCGCTTTGGGAAACACTTGGTGGATTATTCGGTCTGGCCCTGCCTCTACCCCTGGCCACCGCACTGCCTCTTGCAACCTGCCCTGCTGATGCCCTTGACTCCCCCTCTGAAGACCTGTCCTCCTGAGTAAGCGTTGCACACCAGGTGGGGTCAGTCACCTCATCGTCCTGCTGCTCTTCCTCCGAATCCTCTGTGCGCTGCTCCCTCGGACTTACTGCCCTTACTACTACCTCACTGCAAGACAACTGTGTCTGATCGTCATCGTCCTCCTCACCCACAGAAAGTTGTTGAGACAGTTGACGGAAGTCCCCAGCCTCTTCCCCCGGACCCCGGGAACTTTCGAATGGTTGGGCATCAGTGACGATAAACTCCTCTGGTGGGAGAGGAACCGCTGCTGCCCAATCTAAGCAGGGGCCCGAGAACAGTTCCTGGGAGTGCTCCCGCTCCTGAGCAGGTGTTATTGTAGTGGAGTGAGGAGGCTGGGAGGAAGGAGGAGCAGCAGACAGAGGATTCGGATTGGCAGCAGTGGACGGCGCAGAACTGCGGGTAGACGATAGGTTGCTCGAAGCACTTTCTGCCATCCAGGACAGGACCTGCTCACACTGCTCATTTTCTAATAACCGTCTCCCGCGTGGACCCATTAATTGGGCGATGAATGTGGGGACGCCAGAAACGTGCCTCTCTCCTAATCGCGCAGCAGTCGGCTGCGACACACCTGGATCAGGAGCTTGGCCTGTGCCCACACCCTGACTTGGCCCTCCGCGTCCTCGGCCGCGTCCACGTCCTCTAGGCCTACCCCTACCCCTCAGCATGCTGTATTACCAGTGATTTGATTTCACAGGCAGGAAATAAATTGGCGCAAGACTGCAGGCCAAATATAATTTTTTCCCTTTTTTGAAAACGAAAGGCCCCACTGCCTCTAGTGAATGAATAATCTAAGTTTAATAACTGTGCTGTTTTCCTGCTAATGTGTCACAGAACGTGAGGGTAGCAGAGTTATTAACTGTGGCAGAGCAGGTATTTTTTTTCCCAATTAAGGAAAGCAAATGGCGAAGCCAGGAGTAAAACGTAGCTGGGTGCGTATGATTTTTAAAGGTGTCACACGCAGCCGACACGTGTCCACCGCCCTTAGGACGGACAGAGGCCGGACAAATAGAATTATTTTCACTTGTTTTACAAGCAAAAGGCAGCACTGCATATATTCAATGAATAATAACTGTGTTGTGGCCCTGCCTATACAATTCTTTCCCTGCAGTATCAATGGAGGGTGCAATGCTCTGCAGAAGCGATTTTGAGAAGCAAAAAAAAATGCAGCACAGCTAACAGCAGCCTGGACAGTACTGCACACGGATAAATATGGCCCTAGAAAGGACCGTTGAGGTTCTTGAAGGCTACACTCACTCCTAACACTCTCCCTGCCTATGCAGCACTTCTGTCCCTAATGCCAGGTGCAACGGTCTGCAGAGGCGATTTTGAGAAAAAAAAAATTGCCACTGCTAACAGCAGCCAACACACAGCTATCAGTGGCCCTAATAAGGACCTTTGGGGGGTCTTGAAGCCTACACTAACTACCAATTCTTTCCCTACAGCAGCTCCGGTACAAACACTGTCCCTCATCTAAATCACACGGCATCTGAGGCGAACCGCGGGAGGGGCCGACTTTTATGTTCGGGTGACACCTGATCTTCCCAGCCACTCACAGCAGGGGGGTGGTATAGGGCTTGAACGTCACAGGGGGAAGTTGTAATGCCTTCCCTGTCTTTCAATTGGCCAGAAAAGCGCGCTAACGTCTCAGGGAAGGAAGTGAAAATAACCAGAACACCGCATGGTGTTCGTTACGAATAACGAACATCCCGAACACCCTAATATTCGCACGAATATCAAGCTCGGAAGAACACGTTCGCTCATCTCTAGTTGTAATATATGAAATATATCATAAAGATGTAAAAATATATGGATTACAAAAAATGACTACATACTTTGACAAGTGAAAAATAATTATAGTTGCTCTATAGAAGATAACTTTTTCCCTTTCTTTATCTCTTTACTTTTACTACTGCCATTTTGAATTCCATATTGCTTCTACTTGAATATTAGAAATTTCAAATTCGTTTTAGACAACTTTAAAAATATATAAATGTTTATTTCTCTTCTTCTAAGTCTCTTTCTATATTCTGTGGTATAAGTGATTTAAGGTTCCACGGCAACTATGTCCCCTCCTGTCCGGTTGACCACCATTTGAATGCATAAGGTTACTTGTACAACAATGGTCACATCAAGTTGTTGAACAGCTTATTATAAGAGAAAACTCTGATACATTAAAGATGTGTTTAAAACTCAGGGCCTTGGATTTAATTGACATTTCCATCAGTATCATTTTTGCCTTAGGCCTTGGTCAGATGAGCGTTTTTTCCGTGCATCAATAGGCACGCAAAAAGATCACCCCTCGCTTGTGGAAAAGATTGCGTGAACGAGTGAATTTCAGCTATTTGAAGTAGCCCGTTCACATGATCGGAGGTGCGTGGTACGTGTTTTCCAGCTCCCATAGGAGTCTATGGAAAGCACATTCCAAAGATAGGACAGGTCCTATCTTTGCGTGCACCATGGACCTTAGATGCGCGTTGCACTCCCATGTCCTATCTTTGGCAGATGCGAGTATTTTGCACGTCTAAAAATCGTTCATGCGAGCTCTTCTATAGTAACCTATTGGTTCTTTTAGAAGCGCTCTTTTCGCGCGCCTATTCATGTGTGAAAAAAACGCTTGTCTGACCGAGGCCTTATGGTGGCTCTTGAATTTGCTCAACTGATAGCAATAATTTTAAGCAGTCTGTTGATAAAGATAAAAATTTCCTCCTCCATTCACATTAGACAATTATCAATACATTCATTTACAAATAAGCAAATAGTGAAGATGATTAGCCAGTGTAAATGGGACATGATTCGTACAGACTTTCAGCATCTAAAGAATGAATGTTTTATTGACAGAAAAGAGAATTCTTGAATATGGTGTGAGATTGAACACCATTCCAGAGATGTACTAAGCAAGATGTACTGTAAGTTTGTCACAAAGCATGAAAAAGGAGAATAAATAAGATGGTCCAAATGTTTTATGTGTTTTAGACACTTTTTAAACCAAGCTCAACTGTTTAAAAAAAAAAAGTCCAGTAGGAGGATGTGGCTAAGAGTCATAAAATGTGGAAAATTTGCTAGAGACTGGTATAGCCACTGGTCGCCACAGACAATCTCTGTCATGTCTCTTCCCATTGGTGATGACCAGTAGTACCTGCTAGGCCTTCTTTGGCACAGATGCTGCACCATCTTCCCCACTGTAAGTGACACCTGTAGGGTGCATATGCATGCCTATAAAAAGGGCAAACACATTCACTCATCTTTCCCATTTCCAGCTAATCTGGATATTACCCTGGCTATTTAAAGCACCTACCCCTACTGGAGGGTGCTTGAAAAATAAATTCTATTAGGTTCTGCAAAAGTTTTGACAGTTCTGTTTGACTCTGGGTTTGACCTGTATTTGTATAACCACCTTTCCCACCCCATCCTTTCCTGTCCTAACTTCAGCTTGTACCTTCACCAAAATGTATCAAATTGCTTCCTCCCCTGAGCCTCTGCCTGTCTCTCCATTTCTGACCTCTCTGTGTCAGCTGCCAGTGTGCAAAGACAACTCTTGGGACAACGGCCTCGGTACCCCTGTAGTTAAGGCCAGATCTTGTTTGGAGGGGTTAAAGGGGGAAAAGCAGGTGTTCCCTTATTGCTGCCTTCAGCAGTAGCCCAAAGCCAAATCCATCAGTGGCACAGTGGCTCAGCACCAAAAGATTTAGTGTAAATGAATGCCAGCCCTGAGGTTGTGAGGATGCTCGAAACAAACTTCCAGCAGATGTGGTTGGAAAATTAGCAATTAATTAATTCAAGCTGCCTGGGATAACCATAGAGCTATCCTAAGAGAGAGTAGAAAGGAAATAATATAAGGGCAGACTAGAGAAGACATGTGGTCTGCTTCTGCTGTTAATTTTATGTGATTCTAAAACGAGAAGTGTGTTTAACTTGACTAGCAAATTGTGCCGAATTTGTCATGCAATATGTGAACTTTATACGTATTTGGTGCAAATACAGCCATTTTGTTAACTTACACGTTATTTAAGGGTCATTCCAGGAGATAATATTGTTCACTGCTGGATGCATATGTTCAATATAATGCACTTATGGTCCATTTACCCAGGCCAATTATCAGGCATGCGCACTCCTCAAAATGCTTGTTTACCCTACAGTCAGGCTATGTAATGGGACCAATGGTCAGTGGCTGAACAATCAAATGCTCATTCGTTGGCTGATTGGCTTGTTTATAAACGCTTGCTGATCAGAAGTACATCTCTTTGTGTGAACAGAATGATATACAGCCGGCCTATGAGGGAGAACTATTGCATTAGTGATCATTCCTCCCCATGAACTGATTCTCTGGCCTAGTGAAATAAATTTAAATCAGCACTGATTGGCATGCATGTGATTGAAGCTCATTACATTTGGCCAAGAACTTGACCTGTGTAAACCACGCATTACTAATATATGTAGATGCTTTACTGTAACCATGTTCATCTGTTAGATTTTTATTTTATCCACCCCCTGACGGAAGTTGAGTGTTACATGCCTACAGGTCCCAAGTAGATGAATACAAATGTAACTGCTGACATGAGCCAGAGGGAAGGGAGCCCAGTGAGACCTGACATAGCAACCCTGAAGGCTCTTATCAGCTACACAACGTCTGACAGATTGAGTAAGAGAACTCAATTACCATACAGTGCTATATTAGTAAGTACAACACATTTTACTATACATTTAAAATATATATCCAGCAGTGAACAATTTTATCTGCAAGCAATACCCCATTAATAAATTATGGTAATTTCTTGACGGTAATAACTTATTGGTAATTTCTGGTTAGTAAACTAAACAAATAGTTGGAATTTTGCTTTATACCTACAATATTGTTTAAAAAATGTCCTTCTTGGTCAGGGTCCCACAGATGAGGTCACTTAACCAGATGTTCAGGAGACTCTTAACTAGATTTTTTTTGGTTCATTGTATGACGTATTACAAATGTGCTTTGGGTTATGGTTTCAGGGTTTGACATTGGATGAGAATGTTATGTGCTATCTAACACATGAAATAAAAAAATAATGATTATAGAAAATGTTCCTACAAGTTTCATACAGGACATCACCTACAGAAATATAAAGTGAGCCAAATAAAATACAATGACTCTATGCCCTTTAACCATTAGGGAGAGTTGCCAATCTGCCAATTCATCGCACTGAACTTCATTTATTGACTTATGATGACTCAGACTACTATTATTGTTGCTGCCCCATGGTTGGCACAGTATTTTGGCAGAGACTTAGAAAAAAGGTCTCCTACTGATACACAGTTTATATTTGCTTTGTGACAACAGAAAACTTTTGAGATAATTTGTATCATAGCTTGCATAGGACTAAGGGGCTTGTTCAATTGGTTCTTTAGCAGCCAACCATATCTAAAAGCATTCAGGTCAAAAGGAGTTTATGTGCTGTAGAGCACTTGAGAAAACATTCAATAGGCTGCATATTGAACATATCCACTTAAAGGGGTTGTCTCGCGAAACCAAGTGGGGGTATACACTTCCGTATGGCCATATTAATGCACTTTGTAATGTACATCGTGCATTAAATATGAGCCATACAGAAGTTATTCCACTTACCTGTTCCGTTGCTAGCGTCCCCGTCTCCATGGTTCCGTCTAAAATCGCTGGCAGCTTGCTTTTTTAGACGCGCTTGCGCAGTCCGGTCTTCTCCTTTCAGCACGAGCCGCTTCAGTGTGCTCCCCGCTACAGCTCTTCTGCGCATGCGCAGACGAGCTGTCACTGCTCGGGAGCGCGCTGGAGCGGCCATTCTGTACCATCCTCTGTTAGAGGAAGGTGCAGAAACTGGAGCTGCCGTCCTGAGAAGCCGCCCAGGTGTCCAGCTGTCCCGAGAAGCCGCCCAGGTAAGTGATGGGTCGGGGGTGATGTTCACTGACAGGTGAAGGCCCCGGAGCCCAGCTTTGGGCTCCGGGGCCTTCACCTGGGCTCCGGAACCTAGCGCTGGGCTCCGGGGCCTAGCGCTGGGCTCCGGAACCTAGCGCTGGGCTCCGGAACCTAGCGCTGGGCTCCGGGGCCTTCACCTGGGCTCCGGGGCCTAGCGCTGGGCTCCGGGGCCTTCACCTGGGCTGAGGGTCTAGCGCTGGGGAGCCGGGAGCGTAGCGCTGGGGAGCCGGGAGCGTAGCGCTGGGGAGCCGGGGGCTAGCGCCGGTTACCTGCTGCCTGGCGGTGGGTGACTGGTCGGCGGCTGCGGTGGGTCCGGTCGGCGGCTGCGGGGCGTCGTGTTGTCATGGAGACACAGCTGGCAGCGTCTCGGGAGCGCGCACGTCGGGCTGCAGCGAGCGACGGGAAAAGAGCCGGCGGCCATCTTGGGGAAACTTTTATAAGTTGCTGAAACGCTGGAACGGTAAGTACGAACCAGCTAGAAATGTCATTTACAGGGGGGCTTAGTAATGTGTACTTAATGGGGGGGACTGGGCAAAAAAAAAAATTCACTGCTTCCTCGAGACATCTCCTTTAAATGTGTAAGTATGGACTAGGTACAGTGGAAACACCCATTCACTTTAATGAGACTGCAATTTCATTTTTTGATTTTTTTCAAGAAAAAGGTAAGATTGAGTCCAGGTCATTGAGAGAAGCATGGCATAATAATGAAAATATAAAGCCATCTATATTATGCCAGAAAATATATTATATTCACCAGAATTGCAAAGGGTAAACTGTACTGCAAGTACGGGAAAAAACTGTAACGTGTACAGAATGCATTTATTAAACTCCATTCACTTGCACTGTACATTACTTTGGTGAGAATTTTCGGGGTGGATTTCTCATCAAAACATCTGCCATACTTTGCATGAACATGGCTCTAAACTGTTCACTAACATTAGATGTTTCTCAAAGTATCCCTAGTTAGCCTACGACCACACTTACGTTTGGGCATTCTGTTCCGTCATCGTGAAAATAGAATGCTAGCCAGGAATGGATCCATCCTACCGTAGAAACAAATGGCGCACAGCAGATTTTGTACCCTTGAAGAAAACAATTAAAGTTTCAAAACTTTGATACCAAACATGGGCTTAACAAAAGCAGTAGAGTCCCGCCTGCGGGATCACTTCCCCTTCAGGTGGGTGGACAAAACACTTCCTTATTTGCGAATAGACATCATATCCACTAAGTGATCTTTATGAAGCTAACTATCTGCCACTACTAAAAAATCTCAGACAAGGTCTTTCCAAGCTAAATGTTCAGGGACTTTCATGGTTGGTTAGAATTGCGGTAATCAAAAAAATCCCCAAAATTCTCTAACTATTTAGAAATATCCCAATATATCTCCCATATCTTATTTATAACAAATTCAAACAATAATAATGCAGTTTACCTGGAAAAAATCTAAATCAAGAGTTAAAGCTGCAAAATTATTCAAACTAGTAAAAGATGGAGGTTTGAGTTGTCCTTCTATCTTGCAATATTACTATGCCACCTTGTTATATCAAACAAAATCCATATGGTACGGTGACACTTCCAAGATTTTGGTACAATTTTTTAGGCAAATTCCCCCAGTCAGATTTTTTATATGGCACAATGGTTTGTAAGAAGACGATTGAAACAAATCACCCCACTATCAAGGCTATTCTAAGTATGTGAAGCAATAAGATTAATAAAAGTAACCTATTTCTATGTAATTACTTACATTGCAATGTGGCAATTTTGGAAATACACGTCCCAATTCTAATTTTGGATATGTGGAAAGCCAATGGCATATCAAAAATTTCTGAGTTATGGTTAGAGGAAAGTATGATGGATTTTGTAGTATGGAAAAATTTTCTTTTAAACAAACAAGGCTCTTCAGAATTCCACCATGCAAATTACCTCTCAACTCCAAAATTGGTTTACATATATCGTGATATGGAAAGGAGGTATATCTTCTTGTTATAAAATGCTACTAAATTTTTATCCAGATGATATATCATCATATGAATCAAAATGGGAAGGGGGCTTAAGGCCCATTTACACGGAGCGATGATCGCTCAAAAATCACTAAAAAATGATCGTTTGAGCGATAATCATTGCATCTAAACGTGCGGCCATCACGCACTTTTCGTGCACTGCTAGCTGATCGTTAAATTCAGTCCAACCTAAAAATCATCATTCAGCCTTATCAGCAGTTCTCCGCGGGTGGTGCTGATAACATTGTTTCCTGCTGGAGAACAAAAGAACTGAAAGTTGATATGGGCCCTCAGGCTATTAACTGCTTTCAGCTAAGGCTTTATTTGCACACTTAATTGCTATTAAGTAGCTAATTAAAAGTTTATGCAAAATGATCGCTCAAAGCTGTCACTCAAACTGTCGTTTGAGCAATCTTTGAGCGATCATCACTCCATTTAAATGGGCCTTTAGATGAGCAATTCCTACCTTCACAATGGTCTATGTCCTTTGCGATTAAGCTAAATATCCAAATGTAACTCACTTAAAAATGAATAGAAAAATACTATACCATTGGTATTATACTCCTAAATTAGCCTCTGTTTATATTACCTTTAATAAATGTTGGAGATGCCCATCAGTGGGCACTATGATTCATATATAGTGGGACTGTTCCCCAATATTGAAACTATGGAAAAAAATAGGAAAATTACTTTCAAACTAGAGATGAGCGAGCACCAAAATGCTCGGGTGCTCGTTACTCGGGACGAACTTTTCGCGATGCTCGAGGGTTCGTTTCGAGTAACGAACCCCATTGAAGTCAATGGGCGACCCGAGCATTTTTGTATTTCGCCGATGCTCGCTAAGGTTTCCTTGTGTGAAAATCTGGGCAATTCAAGAAAGTGATGGGAACGACACAGCAACGGATAGGGCAGGCGAGGGGCTACATGTTGGGCTGCATCTCAAGTTCACAGGTCCCACTATTAAGCCACAATAGCGGCAAGAGTGGGCCCCCCCCCCTCCCAAAAACTTTTACTTCTGAAAAGCCCTCATTAGCATGGCATACCTTAGCTAAGCACCACACTACCTCCAACAAAGCACAATCACTGCCTGCATGATACTCCACTGCCACTTCTCCTGGGTTACATGCTGCCCAACCGCCCCCCCTCCCCCCCACAGCGCACACCAAAGTGTCCCTGCGCAGCCTTCAGCTGCCCTCATGCCACACCACCCTCATGTCTATTTAGAAGTGCGTCTGCCATGAGGAGGAACCGCAGGCACACACTGCAGAGGTTGGCACGGCTAGGCAGCGACCCTCTTTAAAAGGGGCGGGGCGATAGCCCACAATGCTGTACAGAAGCAATGAGAAAAAGAATCCTGTGCCACCGCCATCAGGAGCTGCACACGTGGGCATAGCAATGGGGAACCTATGTGCCACACACTATTCATTCTGTCAAGGTGTCTCTGCATGCCCCAGTCAGACCGGGCTTTTTAATTCATAGACACAGGCAGGTACAACTCCCTATTGTGAAGTCCCTGTCGACCGACAGCATGGGTGGCTCCCTGGAACCCACCGGCGATACACAAAAATATCCCATTGCATTGCCCAACACAGCTGAGGTAGTAATGTCGTGCTTAATGCAGGTGGGCTTCGGCCAACACTGCATGCCCCAGTCTGACTGGTAATATGTACCTTAACAGTAACCGCGTTGGTGGGAAATGGCCTCGCCGCCATCATGTCTTTGGGAAGCCTCTGTTTCCACACCCCAGAGACATACCATTAGCAGCGGTATAGGCAGAGCCCATAATTAGTAACATTTCAGCCGTAGCATTAGCGACAGGCCCCACTAACATATCACTAGCAGCATTATAGGGGGAGCACAGTCTTAGTTCCATTTCAGTAATAGCAGCAGCCTACACAGGCCCCAGTAACAATTCCGAAGCAGCAGTATAGGAGGAGCACAGTCTTAGTTCCATTTCAGTAATAGTAGCAGTCTACACAGGCCCCAGTAACAATTCCGAAGCAGCAGTATAGTGGGAGCGCAGTCTTCGTTCCATTTCAGTAATAGTAGCAGCCTACACAGGCCCCAGGAACAATTCCGAAGCAGCAGTATAGGAGGAGAGTAGTCTTAGTTCCATTTAAGTCATTGTAGCAGCCTACACAGGCCCCAGGAACAATTCCGAAGCAGCAGTTCAGTGGGAGCGCAGTCTTAGTTCCATTTCAGTAGCTGCAGTATAGCCAAGGCCCAAGTTACATTTATGTAGCTAAAGTGTAGGCGAACCCCACACACACTTCTGTACCATGAGTGCAGGCGAAGAACATACAAATTGCTATGATTACACTGTAGGTGAGGGCCCAAAAAAATTGGTGTACCAACAGTACTAATGTACCTCAGTAAAAATTGGCCATGCCCAACCAAGATGGCAGGTGAAACCCATTAATCGCTTTGGTTAATGTGGCTTAAGTGGTAACTAGGCCTGGAGGCAGCCCAGTTTAACAAAAAATTGGTTCAAGTTAAAGTTTCAACGCTTTTAAGAGCATTAAAACATATAAAAATTGTTTAGAAAAATTAGATGAGTGAGCCTTGTGGCCCTAAGAAAAATTGCCCGTTCAGCGTCATTACGTGAGGTTTCAGGAGGAGGAGCAGGAGGAGGAGGAGGAATATTAGACACAGATTGATGAAGCAGAAATGTCCCCGTTTTGGATGGTGAGAGAGAACGTAGCTTCCATCCGTGGGTGAAGCCTACGTATTGCTTACGTATCGCTGCTGTCCGCTGGTGGAGAAGAGAAGTCTGGGGAAATCCAGGCTTTGTTCATCTTGATGAGTGTTAGCCTGTCGGCACTGTCGGTTGACAGGCGGGTACGCTTATCTGTGATGATTCCCCCAGCCGCACTAAACACCCTCTCCGACAAGACGCTAGCCGCAGGACAAGCAAGCACCTCCAGGGCATACAGCGCGAGTTCAGGCCACGTGTCCAGCTTCGACACCCAGTAGTTGTAGGTAGCAGAGGCGTCACGGAGGACGGTCATGCGATCGGCTACGTACTCCCTCACCATCCTTTTACAGTGCTCCCGCCGACTCAGCCTTGACTGGGGAGCGGTGACACAGTCTTGGTGGGGAGCCATAAAGCTGTCCAGGCCCTTAAAGACTGTTGCACTGCCTGGGCTGTACATGCTGCTCGATCTCCGCACCTCCCCTGCTACCTGGCCCTCGGAACTGCGCCTTCTGCCACTAGCGCTGTCGGATGGGAATTTTACCATCAGCTTGTCTGCCAGGGTCCTGTGGTATAGCAACACTCTCGAACCCCTTTCCTCTTCGGGAATGAGAGTGGGAAGGTTCTCCTTATAGCGTGGGTCGAGCAGTGTGTACACCCAGTAATCCGTAGTGGCCAGAATGCGTACAACGCGAGGGTCACGAGAAAGGCATCCTAACATGAAGTCAGCCATGTGTGCCAGGGTACCTGTACGCAACACATGGCTGTCTTCACTAGGAAGATCACTTTCAGGATCCTCCTCCTCCTCCTCCTCCTCCTCATCCTCCTCAGGCCATACACGCTAAAAGGATGACAGGCAAGTAGCAGGGGCACCGTCAGCAGTGGGCCAAGCTGTCTCTTCCCCCTCCTCCTCATCCTCCTCCCCCTCCTCCTCCTCCTCCTCAACGCGCTGAGATATAGACAGGAGGGTGCTCTGACTATCCAGCGACATACTGTCTTCCCCCGCCTCCGTTTCCGAACGCAAAGCATCTGCCTTTATGGTTTGCAGGGAACTTCTCAAGATGCATAGCAGAGGAATGGTGACGCTAATGATTGCAGCATCGCCGCTCACCACCTGGGTAGACTGCTCAAAGTTTCCAAGGACCTGGAAGATGTCTGCCAACCAGGCCCACTCTTCTGAAAATAATTGAGGAGGCTGACTCCCACTGCGCCGCCCATGTTGGAGTTGGTATTCCACGATAGCTCTACGCTGCTCATATAGCCTGGCCAACATGTGGAGCGTAGAGTTCCACCGTGTGGGCACGTCGCACAGCAGTCGGTGCACTGGCAGATTAAAGCGATGTTGCAGGGTGCGCAGGGTGGCAGCGTCCGTGTGGGACTTGCGGAAATGTGCGCAGAGCCGGCGCACCTTTACGAGCAGGTCTGACAAGCATGGGTAGCTTTTCAGAAAGCGCTGAACCACCAAATTAAAGATGTGGGCCAGGCATGGCACGTGCGTGAGGCTGCCGAGCTGCAGAACCGCCACCAGGTTACGGCCGTTGTCACACACGACCATGCCCGGTTGGAGGCTCAGCGGAGCAAGCCAGCGGTCGGTCTGCTCTGTCAGACCCTGCAGCAGTTCGTGGGCCGTGTGCCTCCTATCTCCTAAGCTGAGTAGTTTCAGCACGGCCTGCTGACGCTTGCCCACCGCTGTGCTGCCACGCCGCGCGACACCGACTGCTGGCGACGTCCTGCTGCTGCTGACACATCTAGATTGCGAGACAGAGGTTGAGGAGGAGGAGGAGGGTGCTTTAGTGGAGGAAGCATACACCGCCGCAGATACCACCACCGAGCTGGGGCCCGCAATTCTGGGGGTGGGTAGGACGTGAGCGGTCCCAGGCTCTGACTCTGTCCCAGCCTCCACTAAATTCACCCAATGTGCCGTCAGGGAGATGTAGTGGCCCTGCCCGCCTGTGCTTGTCCACGTGTCCGTAGTTAAGTGGAGCTTGCCACTAACCGCATTGGTGAGGGCGCGTACAATGTTGCGGGAGACGTGGTCGTGCAGGGCTGGGACGGCACATCGGGAAAAGTAGTGGCGACTGGGAACTGAGTAGCGCGGGGCCGCCGCCGCCATCATAGCTTTGAAAGCCTCCGTTTCCACAACCCTATACGGCAGCATCTAAAGGCTGATAAATTTGGCTATGTGGACGGTTAACGATTGAGCGTGCGGGTGCATGGCGGCGTACTTGCGCTTGCGCTCCAACAGTTGCGCTAGCGACGGCTGGACGGTGCGCTGAACTACACTGGTGGATGGGGCCGAGGACAGCGGAGGTGAGGGTGTGGGTGCAGGCCATGAGACGGTAGTGCCTGTGTCCTGAGAGGGGGGTTGTATCTCAGTGGCAGGTTGGGGCACAGGGGGAGAGGCAGCGGTGCAAACCGGAGGCGGTGAACGGCCTTCGTCCCACCTTGTGGGGTGCTTGGCCATCATATGTCTGCGCATGCTGGTGGTGGTGAGGCTGTTGGTGGTGGCTCCCCGGCGGATCTTGGCGCGACAAAGGTTGCACACCACTGTTCGTCGGTCGTCAGGCGTCTCTGTGAAAAACTGCCAGACCTTAGAGCACCTCGGCCTCTGCAGGGTGGCATGGCGCGAGGGTGCGCTTTGGGAAACAGTTGGTGGATTATTCGGTCTGGCCCTGCCTCTACCCCTGGCCACCGCACTGCCTCTTGCAACCTGCCCTGCTGCTGCCCGTGCCTCCCCCTCTGAAGACCTGTCCTGTGTAGGTGTTGCACACCAGGTGGGGTCAGTCACCTCATCGTCCTGCTGCTCTTCCTCCGAATCCTCTGTGCGCTCCTCCCTCGGACTTACTGCCCTTACTACTACCTCACTGCAAGACAACTGTGTCTCATCGTCATCGTCCTCCTCACCCACAGAAAGTTCTTGAGACAGTTGGCGGAAGTCCCCAGCCTCATCCCCCGGACCCCGGGAACTTTCCAATGGTTGTGCATCAGTGACGATAAACTGCTCTGGTGGGAGAGGAACCACTGCTGCCCAATCTGAGCAGGGGCCCGAGAACAGTTCCTGGGAGTCTTCCCGCTCCTGAGCATGTGTCATTGTAGTGGAGTGAGGAGGCTGGGAGGAAGGAGGAGCAGCAGACAGAGGATTCGGATTTGCAGCAGTGGACGGCGCAGAACTGTGGCTGGACGATAGGTTGCTCGAAGCACTTTCTGCCATCCAGGACAGGACCTGCTCACACTGCTCATTTTCTAATAAAGGTCTCCCGCGTGGACCCATTAATTGGGCGATGAATGTGGGGACGCCAGAAACGTGCCTCTCTCCTAATCGCGCAGCAGTCGGCTGCGACACACCTGGATCAGGAGCTCGGCCTGTGCCCACACCCTCACTTGGCCCTCCGCGTCCTCGGCCGCGTCCACGTCCTCTAGGCTTACCCCTATCCCTCAGCATGCTGTATTACCAGTGATTTGATTTCACAGGCAGGAAATAAATTGGTGCAAGCCTGCAGGCCAAATATAATTTTTTAACTTTTTTTAAAAAGGAAAGGCCCACTGCCTCTAGTGAATGAATAATAAGTTTAATAACTGTGTTGCGGCCCTGCAAAAGTGTCACAGAACTTTACTGTTGCAGAGTTATTAACTGTGGCAGAGCAGGTATTTCCCAGGCAGGAAAGAAATTGGCGCAAGCCTGCACTCAACCGTAGCTGGTTGCGTCTGATTTTTTTACGTTCTCCACGCAGCACACACGTACACAGAGCCCTTAGGACTGACAGAGGCAGGGCAAATATACTTTTTTCCCTTTTGTTTAAAAGGAAAGGCCCACTGTGCCTATTCAATGACTAATATAACTGTGTTGCGGCCCTGCAAAAGTGTCACAGAACTTTACTGTTGCAGAGTTATTAACTGTGGCAGAGCAGGTATTTCCCAGGCAGGAAAGAAATTGGCGCAAGCCTGCACTCAACCGTAGCTGGTTGCGTCTGATTTTTTTACGTTCTCCACGCAGCACACACGTACACAGAGCCCTTAGGACTGACAGAGGCAGGGCAAATATACTTTTTTCCCTTTTGTTTAAAAGGAAAGGCCCACTGTGCCTATTCAATGACTAATAACTGTGTTGTGGCCCTGCCTACACAATTCTGTGCCTGTAGTATCAATGCAGGGTGCAATGCTCTGCACCGCCGATTTTGAGAAAAAAAAAAAAAAGCAACACAGCTAACAGCAGCCTGCACAGTACTCCACACGGTTAAATGTGGCCCTAGAAAGGACCGTTGAGGTTCTTGAAGGCTACACTCACTCCTAACACTCTCCCTGCCTAAGCACCACTTCTGTCCCTAATGCCGGGTGCAATGCTCTGCACTGCCGATTTTGAGAAAGAAAAAAAATTTCTCCACTGCTAACAGCAGCCTGCACACAGGTAGATGTGGCCCTAAGAAGGACCGTTGGGGTTCTTGAAGCCTACACTCACTACAAACACTCTCCCTACAGCAACTCCAATACAACAGCACTTTCCCTCAGCTAACTCACACGGCATCTGAGGCGAGCCGCGGGAGGGGCCGATTTTTATACTCGGGTGACATCTGATCTCCCCAGCCACTCACAGCAGGGGGGTGGTATAGGGCTGGAACAACACAGGAGGAAGTTGTAATGCCTTCCCTGTCTTTCAATTGGCCAGAAAAGCGCGCTAACGTCTCACAGAGGAAAGTGAAAGTAACCCGAACACTGCGTGGTGCTCGTTACGAGTAACGAGCATCCCGAACACGCTAATATTCGCCCGAGCATCAAGCTCGGACGAGTACGTTCGCTCATCTCTATTTCAAACATATGCAGTTTCCCAATACTTATAAAAGCCCATCTGGCTCTATTAGCTTTGAACATAGATAATTATCCAAGAAACTGTCAAACTCAGATTTTACACTGTACTCTGGTAATCAAAACTAAGATAGCTAAATATTGGAAAACTGATGAAGTCACCACATTGAAAGAAATCAGGTATGTATCAGAAATCAGTAGGTATGAATTAAAATTGCTGGTATGAATCTATGATTGCATCCTCCAATGATAATAATTCATCCTTTTTCAATAAATGGGATATATGGATATCAAGTAGACATAACACACTAATGTACTAAAAATCACCAATTAGTGGCTATGTATAAAATTGAAATGAAGAATTTGGTCAATAAATATGATTTCTCTCTTTTATTGTCTCTATTCCTATTTTCCCTAGTCCATACTGAAGGCTAAATTATCTAGTTTGTTCATTTTAGTTATAAATTGTTACATGATATTTTAACATGTCTATAAATTTCTTGAGAACTATGCTGAACAAATTGATCGCATGGAATTTGAAGTTATTACCTTAATGACATAGTTCAATGCATATATATGTATAATCTGTGATTTTTGTTTTCTTTTCTGTTGCTCCTGTTATATTTGGAAAAAGTTTCTACTGTATCAAGGAGAGATCTGAAAAATGGTCAGGAATTGATACAGAAATTGTATCGTTAAAATGAATAACTTGACTTTACACAAGAAAAACTTAGGCCTCATGTCCACGGGCAAAAGAAGAATTAAAATCCGCAGCAGATTTTAACTCTTCTCCTGCCCGCGGATCCGTATCCCATAGGGATGCATTGACCACCCGTGGGTAGATAAATACCCGCGGATGGTCAATAAAAGTGATTTTTAAAAAAATGGAGCATGAAAAAATCTGGACCATGCTCCATTTTCGTGCGGGTCTCCTGCGGGAGACAAAAATCGGAATTTACTCACCCGCTCCGTTTCTTCTCTTCGCCGCGGCGCCATCTTCTCTCCATTGCGGCCAAATCTTTTTTCTTCGGGCCGGCGCATGCGCGGGGCACGTCACCGACGTCATCCTGCGCATCCGCCGGGCCGAAGAAAGAAGATCCGGCCGCGACGCAGAGAAGATGACGCCGCAGCGAAGGAAGGATCCGGAGCGTGCGGGAGGTAAGTTTATTCTTATTTATTCTTATTTTCAGCCCTCATGTCCGCGGGGCAGGAGGGACCCGCTACGGATTCTCCATGGAGAATTCGGAGCGGGCCTGATTTTCCCCGTGGACATGAGGCCTTAATTTGCTAAAACTGGAAAATGCCACTGAGTTCAGCATTGGCGCCTTTGACTGGCCATGCATAAAAGATGTATATTGGCTGAACCTACCGATTTTGGCGGGACTGGACACCCTCTAATGTGTGTGAGGGCCTCCAAACTCTTCCCTGATATTTAAATGTCAGGAGAGACAAGAATCAGGCAGTTTGATATCCACTCTCCAATCCTTCATTCTTGGACATATAAGCCATTGTCACAAGTGTCTGGCTGCTTTCTCTTCTCTCTGCATTCAGAGCAGATGTACACTCAGCCAGGCATGCATGTCCATAGTGAAGATTGGGCGAGATAGCTCTCAAGTGAAGGATCATCCCACTGACAGCTACTGTAATTTATATGGCCAACCTTATATCAAATACTATATATGACAAATACAGTAACCCCACTTCCCCACCCCCACACATATCTAAGTCTAAATCAATAGGTGCTATTCTCTGAGTATTGCATGTGCAAATACATCAATGTGAAGCCATCACCGGATGCTTCATTTCCATTCCAGCATTGTGTCCCCACAGAGTTGACACACAAGCAGCTTGATACTTTCTGCACACAAAATCTCCCATTTCTCCCTATGGGAAATACACACAGGAGCACAATGCTGGAACGAGGCACCCATTCCTTTACCCTTGAGTCCTATAAGTTACTTTATAGAGCTCAAGGCTGATGCAAAGTTCCCCTTAAAAGATCTGTTTAGTCAAATGTCCCCTACACACAAACAAAAACTATGTGGGAGGTTCATTACTAGTGTCCAAAAGTTAGACAGGTTAAGACTAGAATACACGGGCAGAAACTTATCACGCTGACAGTATATGATAAATGTGGCGTAACATGCAAGACATGTTAGACACTTTTTCTCCTTCTTGTGCCACCTCGACTGCTGTGCTTTACAGCAATATTTTGTGCCAAAATAATGATGGATGCCATTATAAGTGTGATACATTTCAGAAATACTCCTAGCCATAAAATAAATCTAAAACACATAATAAATTTGACGCACGGCACATATACTATTTTCTTTTACACAATTTGTGCCAGGATTTTGGCACCTTTTACTTAGTAAATCTCCACCAATGTATTGGTCAGTCAATAGAAATGGCTGAATTGTTAGCTGCACTGTATATACGGTATATCGACATATCAAATGTAAAGCTGCATACTCCATGAACTACTGATTTATAAAAACAATGCTGATATGCAATAAAATACAAATAGACTACATACGTGCCATTCCAGCGTGAAATAAGTATCCTTAATCCCGAGTAATAAAGGATGGCTTTACCCTGAACGAACACACCTACTGTGGTTTTCCACGTCAATGAGAAATGAATTCGGCAAAGGGAAACATTTTTTACATGTACATCAAAAATAATTATGTAATTGAATACAGACAGGCCTTGCAGCAGTAACTAATGTAGATATGTAAAATAGAAAATCAACTAGATTGTTAGACCTGAGAGTTAACTTTATTAACCACTCTTGATATTAACATTAGCCCAAAATTAAACTATATGTCTTTCTCATCTGTCATTCAGGCTCAGGTTAATCTGGTTACACCCAGCATCTTCCACGTACTCTTGCACATATTTACATAAATTATCTCATTTTTCTTTCAAATTAATATAGAAGAATGCCGTTTAAACAAGCCTTCCTTGCCTATTTGTCCATTATATCCTTCTGAAGCATCTCTATTAGTGTATGTACCACTATTCACATATCCATGCATAAATATTCCAGTAATAAATAGGCAAGGCGCCAAACTGAGAGGCCAAGAGTCAAATAAGGACAATAGAGTATAATAGCTAGACACCCACCAGCTTCCCCTACTTACCGTCTTCCAAAAATACCCACTTGTACCATTTATAAATTACCACTTCACTGCACTAGACCACCAGGAATACTGACATTTGCCTCTCACTACCTTATATTACTAAAGATATTAGTGAAACTATAGAAAAAGTAGAAGCCTAACCTACATTTTTTTTTATCTTGAAAGACAAGGAAGTCCTACAGAAAGCTCCGCCTTGACCTTGACCTTATATTTGTCAACCACAAATAGTTTTGACATGACCATTCTAAATGACCGTTGGAGCATAAAAGAATAACTCTGTGCAAAGAGCCTGATTGCCAATCACCCCAAAAATAAAGTAATACACACACTTACACACACATTCATATTGATCAGAAACATCTGGATAACCGCCGAACATCAACATTTACTATTCACATGTAAAAGTTCAGGTAATGAGAAGTTTTCCTGCCAAGTTGCAATAGAGAAAAAAGTAGGCCACTAAGTACACCCTTACCTTTACAGATTAGAAATAGTGCAACAAACAATTAAGTATCGATACATGTATGCTACCCAAGATCAGACCATGAAATAATATTACATGCTGTATATAAAAGGTACAAATATTATCCCTATTCATATCACCTCCATACTGTTTAGGAACAAAACCCACTATACTAAGACCAACAGTTCCAATAACAAAGCTGAATTAGGGCCAAATAATACTACCACAACACAATCACATATTAGTACTACATAGTGATAGAATAATACCACCATAGTGGTACTGAATAAAACCACTACAAAGATCAATCTTACCAAAAACAATATAAGGGCCAAATTATACCACCACATAGTAATAGCAAGTAATGCCAAAGCCAATGTTACCATTATACAATGACCATGTAGTAGTAGATACTATCTACATAGGTGTTCTGAGATCATATAAGTGAATGAAATACCGCTGTATTCAGTGATCATAGATGACATCTTCTCTAACTGCAGTCATTACCATATGTTCCTATTCAGTAATAATGGCTCTCCCATGTATTAACTCAGTATGCCTCACCCATTGGCTCTCCCATGTCTCACTCAGTATTAATGCCCCCAAATGCCCTCACTCAATAATATTGGCCTCACATGCCCCATAAGTACTATTGGCCCCACAAACTCCCTTTCAGTTATTCTGGTTCCACATGCCCCACATTGATATTGGCTCCACATACTCCTATCAGTATTTAACAACAGTTTAATGCTGTAATATAAAAAATGGTACATACCTCATCTTTCACTCCCCCACCAGTCAATGTCCACAGCTTTGTGAAGACCCCTTGGGCAGCTATGTTTTTCTGCCTATTAAACTGTGCCCGTGGCAGGGATTAATAGAATGCCTAAAAAAATATAATATAAAAGAATATATATTTGGTATCAATATGTCTGTATCAATCCCATCTATTAAAATAATGTATTACGGTATTTATCCCACACGGTGAGTACCACCAGTAATACACAAAGATTTCTGGAAAAAGCAACCAAAAAGTTGCATGTACCCCAAAATGGTAACAATAGAAACAATAGGTCATCCAACAACAAAAAACAAGCCTTCACACAACCCTATCAACGTAAAAATAGAAAAGTTATGATGCAATTGCAAGTTATAAAAGCAATTACATTTTTTTTAAAGTAGTACAGCAAGAAAACTACATAGATCTGACTATGTCCTTTTTGTAGTGATCCACAGATTTGAGCTAAGACGTCACTTTTGCCACACCATGTACGCCATGAAAAAAAAAACACACATCCAAAAAAAAAAAGAAAAACTGGAGGGCGGGTGTGATTCACTTCTCTTTGAAATATTTCAGTAGATTTTATGGTACATTAAATGGTACCGTTGAAAAAGCTCTCAGATGCTATGCTGACATAAAAATAAAGATGCTATGTGTTTTTTTAAGCAGGGAGGAAAACAAAAATGAAAAATGGCTTAGAAGTGAAGGTACTAAAAATTGCCTATGCATTTATACTCCCTCAACCTTTATGAAATATCAATGTCTTCTAGACTGGGTTCACATGTTTCGGACACATTGTGGTTGAGACACATCTGGGATGTGGCCAAAAGCCACGATGACTTGGAGATTGGAGTGATTTTCAAATACAGCCAAAATCCCTTAAATGAACGTGAGGTTATGCAGCAAAAACAGCGATTCACTGCACAGGCATTAGCCAAGAAGGAGTTTTTAGCTTTAATTATTTGAAACCATAGCAATTTCCATTTTCAGCTGCATCCCAGGCGTTCATTGACTGCAATGTATCCTGAATGTGTGAACCCAGTCCTATAAATAGTTTATGCCCCCTTGGTAATAAGTGACTACTGTGCAGTCATTTACTGTCCCTGTGTGCATTGCTGCATCATTCAAGGTAATTTGCAAAGAAAGGGTTAACTCAACCATGGAGTGTAAACTGTCTGGAAGAGTTGGGATGCATAAAGTGGGTAGCTCAGTAGCTTACAGTCTGATACAAGATGAGAGGGGATTATCTCATCATGGCTCACAGTAGAGGGGAGGAGTGCAACATCGAAGCACTCGATTTATTGATTGACTCTGGCTGGTCACCCAGCAGCCCACAACTGACGTTGGGGAGGGTAAAAGCGGGATACTGTTCAATGATGCTGTCAGTGCTGATCAGTCACATGTGATTGTTGGCTGGAAGATCCAGCCAATCAGCATGTACCTTTTAGTCAGAACATGCACATGATTTACTGGATTTTAAAATGTCCCATCAGAGGCCATCGTAACTTGAATATATAGTAATCTGGGGCCATCCCACTGTATATACATAACACAAAATCCATCATTCACAATAGGTGCTGATCACAGTTTATCAACTCCCCTTTCTGCACAATGACTTTTGCCCAGGGAACAGAACATGCCTAGAACAGTCTGCCATAAAAGTCAATGAAAAAAGGATGTGAAAAGAACTGGTATGGAGGCGCAACACTCTAAGCTACTAGAAGATGTAGATCAAAGTCCAATGTGTGATGGTGAAAGCACTTCTTTTTTATTATTTTTTCAGAAATTAAAAACCAGCAATGGAATACGCGTTTCGGGGAAGAACCCCTTTGTCAGTTCGGCTGGATAGGACAACAGGATGCCTAGGGGTGACACGATTCCAAAGATATATAAGATGTGTCGGAGGTCCTGTGTGCAGGAGGACAGGGGAGAAAAAAGTGCTTTAACACTTTTTCTCCCCTGTCCTCCTGCACACAGGACCTCCGACACATCTTATATATCTTTGGAATCGTGTCACCCCTAGGCATCCTGTTGTCCTATCCAGCCGAACTGATGAAGGGGTTCTTCCCCGAAACGCGTATTCCATTGCTGGTTTTTAATTTCTGAAAAAATAATAAAAAAGAAGTGCTTTCACCATCACACATTGGACTTTGATCTACATCTTCTAGTAGCTTAGAGTGTTGCGCCTCCATACCAGTTCTTTTCACATCCTTTTTGCTACACTTACGCCCACACTGATGGAGCGTCATCTGGTTGGCAGCACCTCCACCATTCAAAATACTCAATCATTGAAAACTCTGTGTACTCCATAAATATTCCACTACCCTCACTGGGTCTTGCTCCACCCTCCTTTTTCATTTCTTTTACTCATAAAAGTCAATGAGTCCCCTCCTATCCATTGTGTTAATGTCCCATAATTTTTGCTGTAAAACATCTCCAAATGCTGTTAAATGCAGTTCAGACAGGATGGCAGCCTCTATATCCATGTACAGACAGTGGAATAATAAATTATGTGACTAGATAATAAAAACAGAATAGAAAAACGGAATTTGGTGTCACTATCTGGTTTTAATCATTTATATATGGCACACACTTTTTAACAGATACAAGATAATATGGCTTTGAAAGGACAGCATCTACTCTTCAGTGCTTATTCACTCTAGTAGTAGATGACTGATGCTGTTGGACTTACTAAACTACCTAGTGAATTATACGTCATCCTTAAGCTATTCATTCTTTCCCCAAACGAGCTGCACTGATGCTGTATTTCTGTACTTCCTCTACTAGGTGCTATATTAACAGGAGTGAAGGGCATGGCCTGTGAACACATGACTGGTGGTTGACTTACATTCAATTGCGATTTCCGCTCGTGGAGGAAAAATCGCAGCATGTTCTATTTTTGCGTGGATTCCGCGCGGATGGCTTCCATTGAAGTTAATGGAAGCTGTCCGATCTGCGCCCCATCTGCAATTGACATTGTGGAAAGGTTGCACAATCCGCGTCCTCGCCTAGCGACAGCGCGAGTAAAGCAGGGATTAAAAAAAACAAACTGTACTGCGCATGTCCGACGGCGAGCCGTGCAGATCATCCGCAGTACAGATAAAAAGACTTCAGGACAGGTACATGCGGACGCTTATATGGCTAACTGCTAAAGTAGTAATGGCTAATAAATTAAATTCCTGAATAGGGAACCCATCTAATAACTGAATTTTATAATTCTGTGCTTGAAAAGGGCAGAAAAAAACCTGATGCTCTAATTAGGACTAACATTGTCATAGTCAACAAATGGAAAATCTCATAGCATTTCAATATTCACTAATTTTCCAGTTTGTTTTTACCATGCAATCTGAGAAATATTGCTTTCAACAAGCAGGGGGTTTTCAGTCGCAGATTTATATCTTAAAGCATACCTGAGTTTCCAACAGGTTTTCTAAAATACACCAGGTTCTCCTTGCCTACTCATTTGCTGCTGTTTGCACCCTGTTTCATGTTTTTAAATTCCGATTTCATGTGGTCTTCCCATTTTTCTGCTGTTCTGCTATTTGCAATCCACTTTCAGGGACAATTATGTAGCAAGCCTAGCATTCTGCCAGTAGTTCATTGTCCTGCACTTCCTTGCCTTGACTTCCCTTGCAGCATTGTACAGTCTGTGGTCCAATCAGCAGGGGGCAGTATGTGAATGTCTGCCTCTCTGCTCTCCCAGAACATTTCAGGCATTCTGGCCAAATGTTGAGTAAACCCAATATAATGCACACACACAGGAGAGGCAGAAATTGTAGAGATCGTTATCACAGTGTCTGCAGAACTGTCAGTCTGCAGCCTCTGAATGCACGGGAGTACAAGTATGAAGATAACTCTTTCCCCCATTGTTAAGCAATTATCCCTGTGTCCTTGTTACTACAGAGGCTATGTACCTAAGGACAGTCAGTGGATTGCAGAGGAGCTGGAAAGGAGTCCCCTAGTGGCAGCTACTTCAAACATGCTTTACAGTGCTAAAGCAATAACATTTTTAATGCAGGTATATTACAGAAATGATGAGGCTAACACAAGCTAATAGATGAGGAGAAGTTGTCTGAAAAGTTAGTGCCACTTTACATTATATGTTCAACTTTTAACTCCATGTCAATTTTGGGTCCAACATTTTATGCTGATTATTTTTAAAAAAAGATAACTTTTGAGTAATCGGAGGTTAGAGTTCCAAACCCCTAGAAATAGAATGCCAACCATATGAAGATATATAATGAAATTAAAAAGTATCTCTTTTAGTACCTTCATCAAGCAAGCTGGCAGAGACTTTATCAATTCACAAATAAATTGTCATGAAGTCAAGAACATGAAAAGCATTGCTAATTACTGTGAAGCAAGCGCAATGCTCCAGCTTCATTTTTCCAATCCCTGATGCCCCAGTAGATGATGTCATGGGAGATTTTCACCTGTCAGCTGGCCACTTTAGACTTCAGCTGGATACAGCTGTAAGAAATCCCTTCAAAGCAGACGACTTCCTATAATTAGCTACTTGATAGTTAAGAACAGACTAATGGCTTCTGTTTTAAAACTATTACAGTTTTTTTGCACTTTGATATACTGTAAATATGATTTTCGATACATCTGATGAAGCACCAAAAAAATTGCCTCAGCGTGGTATGCACATTACTTTGAGTAGATAATTTAATCAGTGACCATTACCAAAATGGGACAAGTACAAACTGTAGCAGGCACCAGAATGCCAACCACATGCATGCTCCTACACTTCAGGAAGCAGACGTATTGTCTGTTCAGTTGCACAGAGGCCGGGATAGGCGAGGCCATACTTTGTCCACAGGATGGCTTCTTTATACTATCCTGTTTGTTGCTCACTTGTATCTGCCTAGGGCCAGCTTCACACAACTGGATTTCTATTGCGGAATCCACGCAGAGGATCTGCAGCAAATCGCATGCATTGAAAGGTATATAACGAAGTGCGTATTCCGAGAGTGGAAGAAAAATCACAGCATGTTCTATTTTGCTGCGAACTTCACGCAGATGGCCTCCATTACAGTCAATGGAGGCCAGCCAACCTGCAGCCCATTTGCAATTGACATTGTAGATGGGCTGCGGGTATCCGCATCATTGCCTAGTGATGGCGTGGAAAATACAAGTATTTAGAAAAAACATCTGTGTTGCCCATGATCAATGGTGAGCATCTGCAGTCATCCACAATACTGAACTAGCAGGGGTCGCCGGCTGGGGTCACAGCCGGATCTGCTGCGGGTTCCCGCATGTGGAATCTGGATTGTTTGTGTGCAGCCGGCCTGAGACTACCTCCACATGGCAAAAACGCCTCCCATCACTTCTGTGAAGTGGTGATGCTCCGGCGCAGGGGCGTACCTAAGGGCTATGGGGCCCGGGTGCAAAAGTTCAGCTTGGGGCCCCCCCTGGGCTTCCACTCCACACTCCCCCGCACCAATACCTAGATCGTGCTGCATACACGATCTCCCCCTCAGCGTAATCTTTCCAAACATGACGCATTTTCTGCACATGAACATTTGTTTGTAGCCCCACAGGCCACTCTCACACACACCGCTTTTTACCGCTATTAGCGCGGTGTCCCGAGCGCCGTACTAACCGAATGTACAACACTCCCATAGATTTTAATGAGCTTACTTAAACCTGCGCTCGAATGCGGTGTTTCTAACGCTGTGATTTTCGAGAGCTGTCTGTTCTATTTTTGCGTTGTCGTGGTTTTTAACACACCTCCTCACAACGATGGGGTGCATTAAAAAGCGCAGTCAGACGCTGTAACCTGTGTTCAAAAATGCTGCACGAAATCCTGCTAAAAATGCCACGATTTCAAGCTGCGTTTTCTGAACACGTGTCTATCTATCTATATACTATCTATCCCATATCTATCTATATACTATCTATCCCATATCTATCTATATACTATTTATCTATCTATCTATCCCATATCTATCTATATACTATCTATCTATCCCATATCTATCTATATACTATCTATCTATCCCATATCTATCTATATACTATTCATCTATCTATCCCATATCTAGCTATATACTATCTATCTATCCCATATCTATCTATATACTATCTATCTATCCCATATCTATCTATATACTATCTATCTATCCCATATCTATCTATACACTATCTATCTCATATCTATCCCATATCTATCTATATACTATCTATCTATACACTATCTATCTCATATCTATCTATACACTATCTATCTCATATCTATCCCATATCTATCTATATACTATCTATCTATACACTATCTATCTCATATCTATCTATACACTATCTATCTATACACTGTCTATCTATCTATCCCATATCTATCTATATACTATCTATCTGCTATCTATATACTATCTATCTATCTGCTATCTATATACTATCTATCTATCTGCTATCTATATACTATCTATGTATCCCATATCTATCTATATACTATCTATGTATCCCATATCTATCTATATACTATCTATAGATAGATAGTAGATAGATAGATAGATAGATAGATAGTAGATAGATAGATAGTAGATAGATAGATAGATAGATAGATAGATAGTAGATAGATGGATAGTAGATAGATAGATAGATAGATAGATAGATAGATAGATAGATAGATAGATAGATAGATAGATAGTAGATAGATAGATAGATAGTAGATAGATAGATAGATAGATAGATAGTAGATAGATAGTAGATAGATAGATAGTAGATAGATAGAGAGATAGATAGTAGATAGATAGAGAGATAGATAGTAGAGAGATAGAGAGATAGATAGTAGAGAGATAGAGAGATAGATAGCAGATAGAGAGAGAGATAGATAGCAGATAGATAGAGAGATAGATAGCAGATAGATAGATAGATAGATAGATAGATAGATAGCAGATAGATAGATAAAGGAGGGAGACAGACACACACACACACACACACACACATATGCACTTACCCCAGGGCCCGGTCCACTTCTCCTTCATGTGACAGCAGCAGCAAGCCAGCAACTCAGAAGCTTCCCGTCCAGCAGCAAGCAGGGGGCAGCACATGATCACTGTGCTCTGCCGCCCCATGTGACTTCTTCCCTCCTCCCCTGCCATCCCATGTGACTTCCTCCCTCCTCCTCCCTGCTCTGCCGAGCCTTCCTCTCACGCTGGCCGTTCCGGCTGCCACATGATGAGAATTTTGCTGCAGTCAGAACGGCTAGTGATTAATACACTAAATGTGCATGTTGGTATTGCAGAGGGGGCGGCCACGGGGCCCTCTGAGCTCAGGGGCCGGGTCGCCATGGCGACCCCAGCACCCCCTGACGCTACGCCTATGCTCCAGCGTGACTTTCAGGTATATTATAGAACCGACAAGTGTTTTCCATTGTTTTTAAGGGGAAACCTCGCATCACAATTGTGGCCACATTGGACGCTGTGCAATGTGCTTTACTATCCTATTAAAAACAATGGTCAATGCATTTCAAGGAACTCGAAAAGATAGGACGCGCCACTATTTTTTCCCCACACCGTAACGCGGTGCCGGAAGAACATCGCTCATGTACATGACTCCATTCAAAAGAATAGTTTTCATATTCGTGCAACGAAAAATCACATGAGTTTCTCATCTGCGTGAAACCGGCCTGAGGGTACATGCAAATAGATAATATTTCCGTCAAATTTTTGGACTGAAAAAAATGGTCTAAAAATTGGGTAGCATTTGAATAGGTTTACCCATATGAGCTTTTTTTTACTGATAAATAGAAAGAATAAAAAAATGCTGCATGTCCTATTTTTGTAAGATTTTTGGACAGGAATGGCACAAGTACATGGTCTCCCACACATCGGACAGCACACGGATGGGATGTCTATATGCTGACCGATGTGAGTTGCACAGAATCTCTGGCACAACTTTTTATTCATCCATGTGCATGTACCCTTAGACTGCATCCATACATGGTAGTTTTTGTTGCAGTTTTCAACCGCAATTAAAAAATGCTTCAAAAAACCCAATGCTTAGTGTATAGAGGCAGATCGGGTCTGAGATAACTCCAGCTACCTGCCTCCATTCACAGTAAACAGGTACCAGGCTTCTATGTTTTTGACTACTGCAGCTAATTCCTGGCCTCAGCATTGGTACAAAAGCCTGAGCCCAGGGATTGGTCATAGTGTAACCTGGTGTTGAAAAGCAACTGGTGAGGTAGGGGAGCAGAAGAGGTGAATATAGTTTGTTGCTTTTTTTTTCACTTTACAGCATTATTGCTAAAGTGGGGACATAAAGGGGGCATTATTACTAAAGTGGGGCTAATGATGCATTATTACTGTGTGGGGGCACGAAAAGTGGCACTTACTAGAGGCTCTTTGTGGAGTCTATCCAATAAAATCCAGATGGCACCAGGCCCAGACCATCAGGTGGCCAGTTTTTTGGTTCTATATGGATGACAAGACCATCTTCTGTACAATAAGTAAAGAATCATCCTGGCTTGTGAAGAATGCAGCCAGGCTTCAGGAACTAAGGTCAGCTGCAGGAAGTCCATGCTCCTTACAGGGCGGAAATATGATTTGAGAAAGAAGGAGCAGTACTAATGTCTTGGCAAGATGACTTACCCCAAATCAACCAACTGATCGAACCATGGAGCCTCACACAGTTTATCAACAAGGCAAAAGACGTCTGTGCTACATAATTAGATCATTCTGATGCTTCAAAAAACAGCACAAGCCCAGCCAACTCATGTCACTGTTCAACAAGCTATTATCAGACTATCCTTCATTTTGCTTGGGCCTCTAAAATTAACAGTGTGTTGCATGGTTACATTCAAGAAGCCTTGCAATGGTGGAAAGGAAATCTCCAATATCCCAACACTGCTGCTGGCCTAGGTCTGCAGGACTCTGGAAATAGCTATATGTTGCTTGGTAGGCTGGTCCCACTTCTTTTTGCTGCCTTTCTGGAGGTAACCAGGTTGGGTCAAATAGAACAGCTCCAACCCCTACGACCGGGCCATTTTTGCAAGCCCTTTTGGAGGCCTTGGAAAATCAACTCAGAGACTCTGCTCCCAGGAATGACTTATTGTGCCACTCTGTACTTTATGAACTTTTACCTAGAATTCATACAATTCAACATATACAGGAATCCTAGTCCTTTTTTATAATAGATTCAGAATTTATGCAGCATAAATGCTGAGCAATGAGTTTAACTATGGCAGTGCAGTGTAAATAGCAGCCATTCAGTATTGAACGGCCACTATGTTACGGTGGGGGGGAGCAGGAACTGAAATCTCCTCCAGCTGTCCCGCTGTGAGCCAGCGATATAAGCTCTTGTGCAGGAGCATGGGAGCGAGTATGTGCGGGGATGAGTGTCGGGCATCGTTTGCCTGACATTCGTCCCGTCTAGATGGGGCTTAACTCATCACTAATTGGTCTTCCCCTCATTAACAGTCCCGTCTCTAATCCATCTTGAAAATAGCAGCCAGGCTTATCTTTTAGTCTAGTCTCTACACTGATGCCTCCATCCAGCATTCTCACCTCTGAAAGTCAAAGCAGACTGTACAGCTGGACCGCTGGCTACACACTGTGCACACACACTCCCATAGCAATCAATGGGAATGCACACAGTCTGCAGCCAGCAGTCCAACTACATGGCCCATGCTGGATCGGTGAGCTGGGTAAGTATAAGAAATACCTCCCCGGACTCCAGGAAACCTGCCATAAGAGCACCATAACTTAGTTTATACTCACTCATACCTGGTGACAGTTTCTCTTTAATGCTTGGGGACTGGTTCTAATGTTCTAAAATAGTAAAAGAAAAATGTAGTTTTGTAGGAAATTATATTTCTTGGTTCACCTCTCCTAGTCTATCAAATACCTTATATTTTAATTACTCTCTAAAATCCTAAATCTATTAACCACGTAAGAGATGGCACAGAAAAGAAGCTGAGCTGTTCATCACTTAATTTTATAGTGAAATCCACCAGGTTTACAGTATTTCCTGTATACTACATAGTTGTGTGTCTGTATGTATACTATAACGTACATACAGAATTTATTTATATACTCTCTGTATTGTTATCTATTGCACTTAGGTATCTAAGGTATTACTCCATTAGCATGGTATGAGTGATGAAGGAGTCTTCATGCATACAATTTTTCTGCCCCCACTCTCTGCTTAAAACAATAGGAAATAACAACAATATGACATTTTGTATAATCTAATTTAATGTTCTTCCTCATCGGATCTTATGACATTGTTTTCCTTGACAGTTTTCTCTTTGACGCCATCAATATAGCCTTGTGCTCCGTTCTCTATCTAAAGTGTATTTGGTTGAATCCCACTTAATCCCAGCTATTCTGTGTTTCCTCTCTGACCCGATTTATCCATTCTCTGATCTGCTAGACTTCCACCTGTCATGTTCCCCCTACAGTGTCAATCATAAAATATTTCATTGTCACTCAAAGTAAGCAATACAGCCAGGAGCTACTTATATTTTCTATCAGAATTGTAGATATATTTATTGTACCATTATATTTTATCCTTACATATTGATGTTTGTACTTGTTGACCTCTAAAGTCTGTTTGAGAAGCACAAATTTCTCAGGTCATATAAATGATAGCACATATCAGTTCAAGTCAAAATAATTTGTGACCTTATAAAATTCTGGGCGGTATATGTTAGTGTAGCCTCCTATAGAAGTGCTTAGTAGCAACCTAGACAAACCTGTTCTTAAGGAATTCCTAATGGTGGTTGATTCCTAAGGGGCTGTTGACTCTTTAAAGTTTTTTGACTTTGTCCACCATAATCATTAAGCGATGTGTTGTATTTTCTTTTTTCACTCAATTTTTTAGTCTCTCAATAGGACCTAAAGAAGCGATCATCGATCGCTGGTATACTGCACTTCTCATTGTAGTATGCCTGTGACAGCACTCCTGTGTTACATGACTGGGTTACAATGCAGACCCAGATGCCATCGTCAGGACACCAGTTCTCATGGAAACCCATTAGCACTCCACGATTGCATCATGGGATGCCAATGTCTGACGGAGAGAGCCTCTTCCTTCTGTCAATCTCTTATATGCTACAGTTGCTATTGTTCTCATTTTTTTCTGCTCTAAACTGTTAGAACAGGAACCAGGCTATTAGTAGACAACCAAACCCCCGGCTATTCCTGGCACACAGTTTGGCCTCATGCCCACGGCCGTGATGGACTTTGCCATGGAAAAACGCAGCGGAATCCATCACGGCACCCCCCAAAAGACCCCATACTCACCCCCTGGATCTGCCGTGCGTGTCCTGCCTGGCAAGCCAGCGCGCATGCGCAGTACAGCGATGACACACCAGCAGTGCAGGATGATGCAGCCGGGACGCATAATCATACGATACTTCCACTGTGCTCACAGTGGAAGTATAGCATGATGGCCGTCTGCGTGTTTTTCCGCGGCAACTAGAGCATACCGCGGTTTCTTTTACGCTGCGGAATTCTGCAGCGTGAGCATTGAGATATTAGGTTCAATAGAACCTAATATCTGCAGAATAACGCCGCAGATCTCTGCCGCATTGTTACGCGGCAGAAATCCAGCCGTGGGCATTAGCCCTTTATCTTGACCTTAGACTAGGCTGCCATAAAAAGATGTGACCTAAACGAAGGCTCTTTTAGTGACTACCATAAAAAAAAAAACATATAGTCATTCATTAAGGGGTTAAATATGATTTCAATAAGGTTCAGGAGGGAAATGTTTTTAAAGGGAATTTCCTTGCAAATGGCATATGCTCACCTCCCTGCACTCCCCAATGTCTCCCATCTGACATCATGTTTACAGGTTCCCCAGCTCCGGAGATCACAATTTGTTGCAGCCAATGACAGAGCTCAGCAATTGATTGCAGAGTTGTTATTGGCTGCAGTAGCCTGTGACGTTTCATAAACAGGCGGAACTGCAGCCAGTAAACAAACAACCAGAGCAGAGGACTGAACAGCAGCACTGGAAAGAGAGTACAGTATATGCTGGTTAGTTATGGGGAACAGAGTTTTAACAAAAAAAACTACTATGACACCCCCTTTAATAAAAAACAAAATGCAATTAACAAGTTACCCCCCACCTCATGGGGGATAACTTGTTGAGCTGGTATTAACCCTTTAAGGTGTATTACAGTGCTAGCAAAGTATATAAGATTTTAACAAATGCGTTGCAGAACAAAATCCACACAACCTGCGATGCAGTGCGGACTTTAAATCCGCAGCACATCAATTTATGCTGTGGATTTTATTTCTGCAGTGCATAGGGTGAAATCAGCTGCAAATCCATCCCAAAAATCCACGTAAAATGTGGATTTTACTACTGATTTGTGGCAGAAAAATCCAACCCATGTGAACATATTGTAATTGGGTGTCTCTTTTATTAATGCACAGCTCCAGTTGGTATAGAGCTGAATGAACCAAGATGCCCTGAAGTCAAGTGCATGCCCACAAAAGCCCCTGCTGCAGAAGTATGTGCTCAACCACGTAGTTACAATGAGTCCTATGCTGTGAGTAATATGGGAATATGCTACTTCATGTCAGCTGACTTTCTTATGCCACAGATTAGAAATAATTGAGGTCGTCTGCCACTTTAAATACTTAGCATAGAATCTTGTGTAAATGACGAGGCTTAGTGATCATGCACCCCCTCTCAAAGCTGTTGTACTTGTACAGTGCTTGTAGAGCTTCGGTGGTTTACTTCAGCAAACAAGTACAAATCTACGGTATTAATGTCATGTCTTAGGAGTACACACTGAGTGGGTGGACATGCTATACATTGGAAGTCATAGATGTAGCTCAAATTCTTCAGAATAGGGTGTGTTAAACAAATTGTAACAGGACAGTTTGCTACGTTTTTATTAATGTATTGTCATTTTCACGTATTTCTTGGTGGTTATTATATAGTCGTCTCACCCTAATAGTTCTTAGTCATTCCCCTCAAGCTCTGCAAAATAAAATAATGAGTAATGCAGGGGGGAGTATTAAGGATGATGAGTTCAAATAATTTTCAATTATAGTAGATCAATATGTCTGTAGGAGAGCGGATATATTCATTTCCTGAGATCACTAAGCATTGACATAAGAATGACTAAGGATTACAGCAAAGGCATAAGACTTGGCATAGAAGATGCAACAAAGCATATGAATATCAGGAATAAACTTTATAAGTATCTGTTGCACTTGTGCTAATACACTACACTAATGACCTGCACTATAGTACCTACATTAGCGTTTGACAAATTCTGTATGTACAATGGTTGGTATGTTCTCCGGGTTCCTTTGAGACTCCTCCAGGTGTTTGAAGATATGGAAATTAGGTTGAAAGCCCCTACTGGAGAGAGGGGAATAGGACTGTGCTATAGATATACAAAAGAATTTCGTGGGTGCTGTGGACTGCAGGATTAGGCCATCGACATAATTTACATTAGTTTCTGGTGTCAATGATAGTAAATTTGTTGGGCTGCAGTTGCCTTGTCTCCTTTTGCTAAGTCGTTCAACTTTTTAGAAAGGTGGGGAGACCAGCAAAAAAGGGCAAAAAGTTGCAAATGTTTGTACTAGTATGGCTTGCACAAAAATATGTGATTTTATTTACTGAAAAAGCCAAAAATGTAATATCTGAAAGTCAAAAATATGTGAGTTTTTACATGTACAGCCCTATATATACGAGTAAAATTCCCCTTGTATTTAGAGGGTGTTTTTCTCACTAGGAAACCAAAACATTCCCCAAGAACTTTAGATTTTTTAATGGTTGCATATGAAAATTGACCTGGATGAGGATTACGTAGCAGATTTATTAAAATGGTCTAAAAGAAAAACGATCTTTATGTCCCATAGCAACCAATTACAGAGCAGCTTTCATTTTTCAAGAGCTCGACAAGGAATGAAAGCTGAGCTTGGATTGGATGCCATAGGCAACAAAGACAGTTTTTGCTTTAGACAGTTTCATAAATCTTCCCCTATGTATTGTTAACCATTATACCTCTCAACAAAGTGATCCGTATCCATGACATTGAGATGCAACTGCCAAACAGTCATTTGACTTAGTGTGCCACATGCATGTACTCAGTTTAACAGCATGTGCTTATTGTTCGTGAATACTGGTGAATGGGTTCATTTGTCCAAGGGTGCTTTTGGAATAAGTATGGTGCAGGACATGTACCAACAAAATCAATTCACAAATTGGTGAAAAAATTTGAGACAAAAAATAATGGAAGGTTACTTTCAACAAGATAATACAACACACATCTAATGCAAGCATGAGGGAAACTGAAAGTAATTTCGTAGGGCAATTAGTTAGAAAACTCTTGTGAGGTTTACCGATGGGTCATGTATACAACAATAAGCCTCGTACAACTGACACCCTAAGGCTGGGTTCACACAGTGCGGATTTGCCAGCCATGTGGACGAGATTTCTCAGAAATCTCGTCCACACAGGACGGCCAATCCGCTGCGGTAAGTCCGGCTGAAACCGCGGCTGCGGCCGCCGCAGCCGCGGTCTCAGAAGATGCAGCATGTCTATTTACTTTTCTTTTTTGTTTATTTTCGTCACGGCCGTGTCCTCCTCTATGTAGCGCCGGCCGCAGCGGAAAAGCGAGCGGCCGGGCCGCTTCAAAGCCGCCGCGGCGGTTCTCCCAGCGGAAATCTCGCGGTTTTTGCTGCGACCAAACCGCGAGATTTCCCGACAGGAATATGCCCCGTGTGAACTCAGCCTAAAAGACAAGATACAGTGCGAGGTTGCTGCCATTACTATTGTCATATTAGAAGATGTCTTCACCAATATGCAGACTCGCAGACAAAAGTACTGGCTGGAGAGGACCAGTTTCAGCATATCCTCTAGGAAGACCTTGTTTTGCAACATACAAGGTAAATATGTATGAGTTTTCAAAGGGAACCATACCACAATGAAAAAGTTATTGAGGAATGTTTGGTTTTCCTTGCAAGAGTATCACCCTGTATTTCTGCAGCACAGGTCTACCACTAGGGGCAGCAAACAGATTGAGTTCAATGGCACCTATGTAAACTCATATTCAATTTTCTCCTATTAGTTGAAAAGAAAGAGAGCTTAAGACCTCAAAATCTCATACAATCCTTTTAACTCCAAAGAAAATCAAGAAGTGAGTCTGATATCACAGTATGAATAGCTCTCAAATAAGCACTACACTTAAAGTTGAGAATCCCTTTCTGACATGTTTGACAGAAGGACCTAAAGATAAGGTACAGATCAGGATAAACATTCATAGCCATGTCATGACATGAATGAACATTCATGCCTTTCAGCCACCAAGTCTAATGTTCCAAGGTTTTTAAATGTGAACATTTATATCCGTAGCATTAAAGATATAAAAAATAAATAAATCTTGTTATTTGTATAGCGCCAACTTATTTTGCAGCGCTTTCAGGTAATTTATTTATTACCCCCCACCAAGCTGGGTACTCATTTTACCAACCTCAGAAGGATGGAAGGCTGAGTCAACCTTGAGCCAGGTACCTGAAACACGAGGGATTAAACTCGCAACTTTCAGGTCGTGAGCGAGAGCTTACACTGCATTTCTGCTGCCTTAACACTCGGTGCCACACAATATGTTTGCAGCCATCAGATTTGTTGGAAAATATCTCCATCATATGATTTTGCGAAGAGGCACCATAGAGTAGCAAAAGTGCCTACGGCTATGTGGATGAAACTGCAGAGCCCCTATTAACCGCTGTGAACTTTACTCTGTCAGGTGCATGACATCTCACTCCTATACATACCACCTGCATCAGTTTTTAAGTCTCAGAGATCAAAAAATGTCCATTCATATATATTAGAGATGGGCCATGCATTACCCTGCTAGTAAATGCTGGTACATGTATGCGTGGTGCATAGCAGACTAGAAAGTAAAAAATGTTGAGTAAAAAAAACAGCATTGTGCAACTATGTACAGGAGAGTTTAAAAGTCTCTCCCATTTGTCTGAAATGTTTGAACCAGGTGTGTCTACAAGAAAGAGCTGTTATGCATTACTGTATAGCTGATGTTTGCTTTGCAGCCAGCGATGATAGACAAGTGACCTGTTAGTAAAGTCAATAGTAAGTTAGCAAATGAACAGCATTCCAATGTACAACAAAAAACACTGTCAGAACTCACAATATAGAAACACAAGGGCATGCACATTAATCCCTATATATTTGAATTCCTTTTCCTACTTAACCCCTCTAAGTAATTTTGAATCAATCGAATCTCTAAAAGATAGTTCTAAGTCATCCTGCAAATACAATCGGTTCATGCTACTTTATGCATAATGAAGTCACATTGAGTTATCAGACCTGCAGAAATGAAAGCATAGAATAGGCTTAAAGTCTGCTTTTCCGGGAGAAAAGCTATTGGTGATCTATCATCAAGCACTCCTGCTGATCAGCTGATAAGACGCTATGGACAGCTGAAACTGTCAAAACCCCATCTGTGGTGCAGTGGCCTGGTCTAGTATTGTAACTGTCTCCAATGCTCCTCAGTTTTCTCAGAAACCAGCGCCCTGCACTATGGATAGAGCTGCATCACTGTATCCGTTTTTTGCCCTTTTTCCTTCACTCATTACTAGTAAACTCATAACACCATGGGCCCTGCTCACATCAAGTGAAGCCTGGTATCTACCCAGGTTTGCCTGTTCTAGCTTTGCTCACTAGTTGTGATGAGCGATTAGTGGAATAATATGTTTGTGTCAAAGGGAGTAAAACTTTGTGCTTCTCTCAAAAATTGGTCAAAATAATATACAGTGGTATAGGGGTCAATTGTAGCGTCTCAAAAATTGTGCCAAGGAAGACATCAGGTGTGCTGCTTGTTTTAAAAGCAATGTCATAAAGTTTGTAAAGGAACAATTCTATCAGGTGAACAGAACAGCTAAGCACGGACCTTCTTCAAGGAAAAGCAGTAGAGCTCCAGCTGCTTCTTGTGCTTTGAAAGTTTACATTTTAGGAGAAGGAGGAGGAAACATGGTGCAAGCAGGAAAAGGAGAGCAGCAGCAGTTCCACCACTACCTGCAGCAACAGCACCTTGAGGGGCAGAGTGTGTTCCTCGCGGAAATTTGAGCTGTAGCTCTGTATTTCCATATTGACACATTTTTCACTTGGAGGGAAGTAGGAGGAGAAAACATGGCGGAAGCAAGAGAAGGAGAGCAGCAGCACCAGTAGCAACAGCACCTTGAGGGGACAGTGTGGTCTTTGATACAAATCTATGCTCAGTCATATGTGAGTAAAAATTGCCAGTGTTCTAGATAATCAGTGGAATCTGTCATAGGGGTGCAGAAATCAGGTGAAATCCATGCCTGGTTCATTTTTATAAATGTCAGGTAATACACATTGTAGACAGGCGGATGCATCTGTCAGTTATCCCACCCCAGCTGTGCTAGACACTCTCCCTGATAGCACACTCTAAAGCATGTTGTGCAAGCTCTGACCACTCATCCAGCTTAGACATCCAGAAGTCAAAGGGGCCAACACCAGGTCTGAATACAGTACATTCTTTTGGGAGCCGACATACTCTTGGAGCATCATGGATAAATGTTGTCTGTAAGGGCTCCCACCCACTTGCCTTTTTTTCACGCGTTATAGCTTGCTTTTTTTTCACGCGTTATAGCTTGCCTTTTTTTCAAGCGATTGTCAATGGGACTTTCTAATGTTAAAAACGCTTTGCAAGTTGGTGCGTATTTAACATTAGAAAGTCCCATTGACAATCGCGTGGGAAAAAAAGCAGCAATATAGCATGAAAAAAAGGCAAACTATAATGCGTGAAAAAAACGCAAGTGTGCAGGAGCCCATATGGCATGAAAAAAAAGCAAGCTATAACGTGTAAAAAAAAGCCAAGTGGGTGGGAGCCCTTACTGTCAGCTCTACTCTTTGCTTTTGCTGAAGTCTAAAACAAGCTTAAAAAATGATGCCGCACCTCTGTCAGACTACCCCTGCCACCCCTAGTGGTGCTGCAGCAGCTTTCTGCTTGTCTGCCATGAGCCACGTAGCTGCTATCCATTGCAGATGCATACTTGTGGCCATAGGTAAATGCTGTGCTCAAGCTGCTTAGCAGTCTGTCCTGATATGGCTGTATTTTGGGGACCCTCTCCACTGCTGCAATGTAATTTGTCATTTTGGCCTTGTAGCAGGCATCAAGGAGGGTGGCCAACCAGTAGTGATCTGATATTTTTCTACCATGTAGGCACGTCACAGATGAAACAGTTGGGTGGTAGTATCTCTGCCAGACGAGTGTGGGTTGGTGTGAATGCCAAAAGTGCAAACACAGTTTCCTGGCCTTTTCCAGCAGTGGATATAAACCCGGGTAATTGTTTAGGAAGCACTGCACTACTAAGTTCATCACATGAACCAGGTAAGGCGCAAGGTTGGCCCAATTGTCACACATGACCATGCATGGTTTTAGATTGTGTGGGGTCAGCCACATTTCAGCCAGGGCCTGCAGAGCCATCAACAGCTCTTTAGCCATGTGGCTGTGCTCTCCTAGATATATGGTTTTTGGACAGCATTTTGGCGTTTACCATGTACAGTGCTGTATGAAAGTTGGATTTTGTCACATACAAATATCTCTGCCAATGTGGAGGGTTGAAAGTTAGTATGAAGAGGTGGAGGAAGAGGGGTGAAGAGGGGATAGACAAAGATGAATGTCCTAGCCTCGTGTGGTGGAGAGTGTTAAGGCAGCAGTATGCAGTCCTAAGCTCTCACTCACGACCTGAAGGTTGCAAGTTTAAGCCCTGCTTGGTTCAGGTAGCTGGCTCAAGGTTGGCTCATCCTTCTGAGGTCGGTAAAATGAGTACCCAGCTTTCTGGGGTGTAATAAATTACCTGAACATGCTGCAGAATAAGTTGGCAGTATACAAATAACAAGTCCCTTTCCCCCTTCTTGGGCATACAGTGAAATGTGGACCACTCCTTTTGGCTTCATGAACATTGACCCAGTGTGCTTTGATGGATATGTAATGCCCCTGTCTATGCTCAGATGCACCCCGCCATTAAGGCCTCATGTCCACAGGAAAAATCAGGCCCACCGCGGATTCTTCATGTAGAATCCGTAGCGGGTCCCTCCTGTCCCGCGGACATGAGGCCTAAAAATCAGAATAAACTCACCTGCTCCGGACAATGCGGATCTTCCTTCCTTCACGGCCAGATCTTCTTTCTTTGGCCCGGCGGATGTGCTAAAAGGTGAGTTTAATTCTGGTACAGGTCTCCCGCGGATCCAGACGGCTTCCACAGGCTTCAATAGAAGCCTGCGGGAGACCTGCACGAAAATGGAGCATGTACATTTTGTTTCCCGCACGCGGATCCGCGCCTGACGGGAAAACTGACATCTGCAATTATTTAACTACCTGCGAGTGTCCAATGCATCCCTATGGGGCGCAGATCCGCGTGTTGGAGAAACGCTGCAGATTTTAAGCCTATGGACATGAGGCCTAACAGTCTTCTTCAATGTGAAGGCAACATTATCATTCACATGGTGGTGCAGGACAGGGACGGCTTTTTGGTCAAAGAATTGATGTCTAGGAATCTGGTTCTGTGGGTTAGCATGGAGAAGGCATGTTGTGGAAGGCATCTGTGTCCACTTTTTTGAAGGCCAACATTTCCATTGCAAGTGGCTATGCAATGTTTGTGATTTGGCTTTGTGCTCGTTGATGGTTGGCGTAGTATTTTTTTTAGGTTTCCATAGCTATAGGATGGATGGCTGGCTGTTGACCTGAGACATGCTATAATATGGGGTAGTTGTCAATGTTGGTGAAGGTGTTGATGATAATTGTGGCTCAACTTTTGCTCTCTGTTTCCCACTCCTGGCTCTGAAGCCTGAATTCCCAGAACCCCACTGCTAGCTGCGTAAAGTCAGCAAATAATTAATAGTGCCCGGACTGGCAACTTTGAATGACATCTGAGGTCACTGACATGCACTGTGTTTATTTGCTGTTTCCTCAACTGTGATAAGAGTGTCTGAGTCCCCATCTAGTCAGTTTCTGTAGTATGGTTCATGTAGCAGCATCATTCAGACTGTAAAAATTACTTGTTTCAGACAAAACAAACCCAGGTAAATCTGAGCTGGTCAAAATTGAGATTACATGACTATCTGAGTAAAAAAGAGGCCAAGAGTTTCAGATAGAAAGGAAAAACTAGCAAAGGTAACACTAGCTGACTCAGGCCACAACAACATCGACAGAAAAATAAAAAAGTTATTGCGTGCAGACGATGTGGCAAAAAATAATTTAAAAGAATTAAATGTCTTTGGAAAAAAATAAAAGCAGTACAGCAAAAAAAGAAATTACGTTTGATATTGTAGTAATCGTACTGACCCGTAGAATAAAGTTATCATGTCATTTTTGTTGCAGTTTGTGCACCGTAGAAACAAGATGCACTGAAAGATGGCGGAATTTCTGTTGTTTTTTTTTTCATTTTACTCCACTTAGAATTTTTAACATTTTTTTCAGTAGATTATATGCTACATTAAAAAGAACCATTGAAAAATATAACTCGTCCCGCAAAAAAACAAGCCCTCATACAGCTATGTCAATGGTTAAATAAAGGAATTACGATTTTTTAAAAAAGGGGGTGAGAAAAAAACTAAAAATGGGGGGGGGAGGGGCCATGTCCTTAGGGGGTTAAAGACCATAGGTTTCAATGGGTTCATTCACATTGGTCAATTTTCTGCACGCATTTTCGCTGCCAGCGATAATACGCAACATACTCTATTTTTAAATGCCCGTGTTCACAAAATCTACTTATTAGAAATCCCTGCCTGTTTAAACATGGCACGGGTGTGTCCTGCACCGGTGTGAATAGGATAGTGGAGCAAAGTTCAGTAAGGCGCGTGAATCCGCTCGCCAGAGGACGTGATCAGGCTTCATTCAGAGTGCAATCACATCCTCCTCTTGCAAGGGTGAATACGCTCATGTGAAGAAGCCCTTACACCAAAATTCAGCTGATTTCTTTTAACTTCCTCCAAACATGGAACAAATCTCTTACCAACCCGCACATCCTCCACTGTACAATACATTAGTGCTTTCGAGCTCTGTGAATCTCTTTACTTGTTCAGTCTGAGAGATATGGGATGAATAATTACATGGTGATCTTACAGCACTAGCCCATACTGGCATATCTACATTTATGTTGCAAATCCCTCTTCCATACCTGCATAAGGAATGTTTTAGTTTACTTTTAACCAGCTTGGTAATCATCTCACCTTTTCATACCCATTATGTTTCCCCGTATATAGGCATCTGTTTTGGGGTTTATTACTTAATTCAATGAGCGCTCCCCCTAGTGGTGGCTGCAGAAAACCAGAATTGCAACATTTTAAGTCACACATATTTCTAAAGGGAAGCAGCAGATCTTTTTGATACAGAGCTCTGGCTCTTGGGCTAGTTTCACATGGGCAAGGGCAATAGAGGGCAGTGATTCACGGGACAATATCGCACTTTCCACCATGTGAAAGCCCCATGGATGTGAGGCATTTTCATGTGAAAACAACCTCGCATCATTATGGGGAATCCCTTCATTCCTGTGGGGATTCCTTCCAGCGGTGACTGGGGGATTCCTCCAGCCGCCGCTGAAGGGATTCTCTCAGTCACAACTGAAGGGATTGTCTCAGCCACAACTGAAGGGATTCTCTCAGCCGCTGCTGAAGGGTTTTCCCCAGCAGTTGCTTATAGGATTTCCCCAGCCGCTGCTGAAGGCATTTACCCAGCCGCGGATGTCACAGCCATGGCAGAGTTCTCCCATTGCTTTTAAAGGGGCTTATGCTGCTGCCGAGGGCCTAGTTGAAAACAATGGGCAATATCGTAAAAAGATAGGACATGCTGCGATTTTTTTTTCTCAGAACATCGCATGAGTGAAAACATCGCAAATGTAAAGGGAACCATTGAAAATCATTGGTTTCATAACTCTGCGTTTTCACTCACTCTCGCATAGCATGAAAAATGTGTGATTTTCTGGCCCGTGTGAAATCAGCCTTATAAAGATATATTCTGAAATGTATTAGCACAAATTTACTTAGATTAAAAATATGAAACCTTATGACACACTATAAATAAATACATTGCGCTACATACTTTTAATTTTTTACTTATGTTATAATTTTCTGCGCTTACTTAGCAGAGAGACAATAGCTTGTAAAGGCTACAAATCACACAAGTTGAAAGTGTGATAGAAAGCTGATGACAGCACAAAGTACAAAAACACCCACAAGATTTCCACTACAACCTTAAATAAATTAATTTTATATCTCCTTATCACCCTGTTCTGTTTTCCTCCTGAGATGGGATCAGCACACACGTTGCTGTTTCTTGAAGTGGGCTGTGCAGTCAATAGTAGTCACTGTGCTCAGGCAGTAACTGTACTTTGTGCATGCAATATTCTGTCACCACCTTACCCAAAACTGTCACTTCTCTCCTCCAGCAAATCCTTTGCTCTGGGGAGGTGTAAAACTTTTAGCTGAACAAGCAATAAAATACAAAGATGTTTTTTCTTTATTAAAAATAATATATGTACATTGTCTTGGTTACGCAGTTTAACACCTCAAACATTCCAAATGCGAAAATAAAAACGTTGCTCGACTACAACAATGCCCGAAATTTATTGTAATAATAAATATAAAGGCATGCAATATTTTATGCAAAACAGAGCTTACATTATTATGCAAATTTTAACTATACTATATTTTAAATTGCATGAAAACTAAAAATAATTACATCTGGTTTCCCACTCTCCAAATTCAGACATTGTGGACCAACAGCTAGCAGTTGAGTGGGCCTAGGAGGGTGAAGCAATGAAGCCCAGCGCATAGCTGTCAGCAGGTGAAGGAAGGGGGTGGCAGAACTTGGAACACAGCACTAAAATTATAATGGCAGAAATGTAAAGATTGGTGGATGAACCCAGGTGTTATTAGTGAGTCGTAATGAGTGATTAGGGAAATAATCAGTTTGTGTCGAGATCAGGCCAGTTTCACCAGAATCACCTGCATGGGAATACAGCCACATATCTATGGGGCACTGTGCTGCTCTCAAAAGGAGGTCAATTGTTTAAAAGGATGTCACAGAAAACAAAACAAGACCCACACAGAGTAATCCTAGATCAAAAGTTGTGCCAAGGAAGACATCAGGTGTGCTGCTTGTTTTAAAAGCAATGTCATAAAGTTTGTAAAGGACCAATTCTGCCAGGTGAACACAAGACTTAAGCATAGGCCTCCGATTCCTTCTCCTCCAAGGAAAAGTAGTAGAGCTACCAAAGGTTCCACCAAGGGAGACAGCAGATGTGCTGCTTGTCAAAACGTTGGCAAAGACAAATTCTACCAGGTGAACAGAACAGACAAGTATGGGCATTCTCCAAAGAAAAGCTGTAGAGCTACAACTGTTTTTTGGGCTTTAGAAATTTTTTTTTTTGGGGGGGGGAGGAGGAGGAATAGAAAACATGGCGGAAGCAGGAGAAAAACATCAGCAGCAGTTTCACCATCACCACCACCTGCAGCAACAACAGCTTCTTGAGAGACAGAGGGTGCTCCACGTGGAAACATGAGAACTATAGCTCCGCCTATTCTATGCTTTCCATATTGACATATTTTTCATTTGGGGGTAAGGAGGAGGAGGAAACATGGTGGAAGCAGGGGAAGGAGAGTTGCACCATCACCAGCAGTAACAACATCTTGAAAGTACAGTTTGTTCTTTGATATAAATCTATGCTCAGTCATAAGAGAGTAAAAATTGTCAGTGTGCTAACTAATCAGTGGAATCTGCCATGGGGGTGCAGAAGTCAGGTAAAATAATGCCTGGTTCATTTTTACAAACATTAGGTGATCCACCTTGTCTGTAGAGAGTCGCATGCATCTGTCAGTTATAACACCCACAGATATGCTGAACACCCTACCTGATAGCATACTGGCAGTGGGGCATCTCTAAAGCATGTTGTGCAAGCGCTGACCACTCATCCAGCTTAGACATCCAGAAATGAAAGGGACCAATGCAATGTATGAGTAGATCCACACTGACATACTCTTGGACCATCGTGGATAAGTGCTGCCTGCGACTGTGAGTCCAACCCTGTGCAGCAGGCTGCGTTGGGCTGAAAAACTATGCCGAACCTTTGTTGGACTTTCTGTGCCACTGGTGGTGGTGCTGCTGCAGTGGCTTTCTGCTCATCTGCCATGAGTCGCTGAGCTGCTGTGCATTGCAGATGGATCCTCACAGCCATAGTGAGATACTGTGCTCAAGCTGCTTAACAGTCTGTCCTGATACTACTGTATTTCTATATCCCTCTCCACTTCCGGAATGAGATTTGTACTTTTGGCATTGTAGCAGGTATCAGGAAGGATTGCCACTCATTAATGATGTGGGATATTCAACTATCCTTCTCCAAGCATTACAGTATAAAAGCACTCATATGCCTCAAATTGCCTAAAGGTGATGGTCCACATTTCTCAGGGTCAGGCCTAAGAGTGTCCGCTGACTGGTCCTGCGATCCACGTGGTATAGTTGGGGTTAGTGGTGGATAGGAGGAACATAGCTCTTTACCCTGATTCTGGGCCTATATTATCCCCTTTGCTCTTCCTCCTTTTTTACTCCTCCTGGGAATTTTTGGAAAGCAGAACTTCCATATGTGTACATGTGACCTAAGTAGTACTGCAATTCTAGTAATTAGCTATATATATTTTTCATGTGTTGGAAAAAGTGGCACAGGGGCTTCATAGGTATGACGTTTATTAGAAATGCTATATTTCTCATTGCATTTAAGTCAATTGGCATAAGTACTGCTTAATTGTTGTTTCATGTGACAACATTTACATCTAAAGGTCCATTTACACACACAGATGATCGCTCAAAATGCGTCAGAAACTGACAGTTTTGAGCGATCATTTTGCATAGGGGTGGTCTGTTCTCTAAATACATAGCTATTGTTCTCCAGTGGGGCAGCAGCTGTTAACAGCTGTTAAAGGGGTTGTCCCGCGGCAGCAAGTGGGTCTATACACTTCTGTATGGCCATATTAATGCACTTTGTAATGTACATTGTGCATTAATTATGAGCCATACAGAAGTAATAAAAAGTTTTTCACTTACCTGTTCCGTTGCTGGCGTCCTCGTCTCCATGGTTGCCGTCTAATTTTCGCCGTCTAATGGCCAAATTAGACGCGCTTGCGCAGTCCGGGTCTTCTTATCTTCTCAATGGGGCTCCGTGTAGCTCCGTGTAGCTCCGCCCCGTCACGTGCCGATTCCAGCCAATCAGGAGGCTGGAATCGGCAATGGACCGCACAGAAGAGCTGCGGTCCACGGAGGGAGAAGACCCCGGCGGCCATCTTTAACCGGTAAGTAAGAAGTCACCGGAGCGCGGGGATTCAGGTAAGCGCTGTGCTGTTTTTTTTAAAGTCGCTGCATCGGGGTTGTCTCGCGCCGAACGGGGGGGGGGGTTGAAAAAAAAAAAAAAACCCGTTTCGGCGCGGGACAACCCCTTTAAAGAATGTTATCAGTTGTTATCAGCACTGCCCACGGAAAACACAGCGTGTGGTCTGTCTTATCGTCCTGAGGGACTAGGATTTTATGTGGACCTGAAGTCAGTGATGGACAAAAAGTGCACAACAATTTTTGCTCAGAAGATGGCTTTTAAACAATTTTTAAAGCGATAATCATTATGTATAAAAGGGCCTTAAGAATAAAAATAGTTTAGGCTTGTTTGATGAATTTTACAACCAATTAATTATATTTGATTTTGTTAACATCTATCATGGCTGGCTAATCAACAAACAGAAAGCTTTCAGTTTACTTCTATTACATAATGCTTTCATTTTTTTAATGAAAAAATAGCACTGCAGACTACACACGTTGTTCTTTTTTTTTTTAATGGAAACTTAATGGAATAGAAGCAAACTGAAAGTGTTCCATTTTTAAAAAAATCTATTGAAATCAATAGGGAAAATTGAAATTTTTAAGGCCTAATGCCCACGTCCGGATTTCCGCTGCGTGAAACGTGAAATCTGCAGCATTTCACCACAGCTATTAGGTTCTATTGAACCTAATAGTTCAATGTGCACGCTGCGGAATTCCACCACTGAATTCCGCAGCGTGAAATTACCTAGGGCATGTCCTATTTGCTGTGGGTATACACGCGGATGGCTTCTATTCTAGTCAATCAAAGCCGCCGTTGCAAAGGGTGAAATTTGCAGCAAGCAATTGGCATGCCATAGATTTAAAATCCACAAGTCCATTGTCGAATCTGTGTGGATTTTTTCTGCTTCATGTGGATGACATTTGTTGAATCTTCTCCATATGGCTTGTACTGTAACTGCTGCAGATTTTCCATCTGCAGCATTTATGTCCCCTGTGAATATAGCCTAAAGGCCCTTTTACAATGAACAATTAGGCTGGGTTCCCACGGGACGGAAATCTCACGGCTTGGCCGCATTGAAAAGCTGCTAGATTTACGCGGGAGAGCCACAGCTTCAAAACCCGTGAAAAAAAAAAGAGAATTGACATGCTGCGACTGTCAATTCCGCGCCGCAATGCTGGTTCCGTCCGGTTTTGCCACGACGGATTGGCCGCCCCATGTGGACAAGATTTTTGCTAAATCTCGTCCACATGGCTAGCTAATCCCAGGATTAGAAGCCGCAGGCGGATTTGCCGCACAGAAATTCTGCACAGAATTTCCACAGCAAATGCGTCCCGTGTGAACCCAGCCTATTTGTTCAAAAAATTGTTCAAATGAGTGAAAGTGAAAAATAATAGTTCAGTCTGAATGCAGCCAATGATTGAGCGATGACTGATAAATCGTCCACTTTTCGTTCGTTCAGTTTATGCAGCATAAAAATGATTGTTCGCTCAGTCTCTTATCATTCGGTTTAAATACTGATCTTTCAGTCGTTCTCGGTCACTATACAGCGAATGTGAATGACTGAACGATTTCTCTTTTGAATGAGCAATTTATTTGCCTGTAAGAGTGAACTTTCACATCGTTTGCTCATTCAAACAAGAAATTGTCTCATCTAAACAACCCTAACTGGTGTTGTCATGGATTTTTAGGAATGTTTGCTTGCAGAGATAACAACAAAGTGGAAGACTCCCATCTTTTTAATGTTACCATTGGCTGTTATTTATGTCTGCTGTAGTTCTTTATGTATAAAGGATGTTTGATCTGAAGAGTATCCATGTGTTAGGACTGCTGACATGTTTAGGTCCTATCAGTAGTAAAAGAAAGTCATTGTGTTTTAATGGGATCTGCTAAAGAAAGAAAGAAAATTGGCTATAAATTTCCTACAAGGCTATCTAAAATATCTGTAGGACTGCATCATCATAAAACAAGAAGATAGTGTTCCAAATGTTTACACTGAAGCCCAACAGATCACCTTCTTCCAAATGGTCAATGTGAGAGGTCACAAAGCAGCAGCAGGAACAAGCTGGCTGACGCTCACATTGCTCAGGGCAATAAATTTCTCAACTCTGTTCACATCAAGTCCTAACAATGGGCAAAGATGGACTATATTTACACGGACTGGGTAGTAATCTACAGCAAAGTCATTGTGATGCCACTAGAGAAATCTCAGAAATAGTGTATGGACACCATTGTCCTTTCAAATTAGATAACACTAATTTGATAACACTAAGTGAACAAAAGCTGCAGCCACTGACTAATGATTACCTAATCAGCCATTGTGACATCAGCCCGCGCCACACAAACACACATACATATATATATATATATATATATATATATATATATATATATATATATATATATATATATATGTATATGTAAAAATAAATAAAGCACGAGATCCTCCATTCATTAATGGAAAATACGGACATAGACCATTAAAATAAAGGTAGCCAAAAATAAAATAAATCTTGTAATTTGTATAGCGCCGACTTATTCCGCTGAGCTTTCAAGTAATTTATTTATTACCCACCACCAAGCTGGATGCTTATTTCCCCGACCTCAGAAGGATGGAAGGCTGAGTCAACTTTGAGCTGGCTACCTGAACCACACATGGATTGAAGGCGCAACCTTCAGGTCGTGAGCGAGAGCTTAGGACTGCATTTCTGTTGCCTTAGCACTCTGCGCCACACGAGGCTAAAATAAGATGTATGTTTAACATAAACACTTGATTTAAACATTAGGTCCACTTCTGATAACACATTCCATATTGTGGGTGATTCTGCCACGGACAAATCTGCACCAAAATCTGCATGTCTTACATATGAATTTTGATGTAGATTTTATGCAAAATTGCAAATCTGTCCCAATTTCAAAGCAAATTCATGTCAAACTTTGCATGTCAGATATGCTGATTTTGGTGCAGATTTGTCCTTTGCATGTTTTATGCCATGTTTGAAAACACCCTAAAGAGTTTTTTCAGCAACTTGAGCTTAGCATTTTATAATTAACATCTCAACCGCTGCCACATATCTTTTTTAGGGAAAGCAGCTTCACTATTTGCGGTTCTTAATAAATCATAATAATCTTTATTTGTGTAGCGCCAACTTATTCTGCAGTGCGTGTTCTTCATAGCACAAACCTCAGCTACTGAGGAGGAACATTATGTTGATCCATTTTATCTATTCCAAGAGGTTCTGCAGACTCTGAGATGTATATAATAAGGAATAATGTACCCCATGCTGTAAGTTATAAAGTCTATAAGAAGTCACAAACATTTATGACCTTGACCATGCGATTTTAATATTTATATAATGTATGGAAGATATATCATCCAAAATGTAATTTACTGTAAGCTGAATAATTTTACTGCAACATTGGAAAACAGCACAAATACAGAAAATGTCTATAATTCCATGCAGCATATGATATAGCTATATGCATGCCAAAATGTTCTACATGGATGAAGCTTAGCATCTAGAGCAAATGAACTCCCACGGGTAAGAACATTGCTCTTATTATGGTCAGTTTGTCTTGTGTTTAATGCTCGCCGAGTCATCATACAGCATGGTTCGTCGTCACTCATATTGTTCAGTTATAAACAGTTTTTTGTGTTTCCCAATCATGAGTATTAGTTTAAATTACACTAATTTCTCCACATAAACAGTGACTCTGAAATGTTTATAAAGATGCTGATAAATGTGGAACAGAGGCTAAAAGGATGTGATTTTATATGGCAGCATCAGCAGAAGGGATTCAACAAGATTAGTGTTTGTGTTTTATATTTCACATTTGCAAAGTTATCTAAAGATAAATAAGCACATATATCCACTTTTATAAGATACTTTGAGTAATCCAGCAAATATCACACTTTTAAATGTGTTTAATTAAAGGGGTTGTCTCATAGAGAAACTCTGATGGTCATCTGATATCACTGGAGGAAGCTGCGGTTGGACATACGGTTTTCCTGCAGTGCCTACTTCAGGGGGAATGTAGTATTACATGCTGGACTTTCAAATGAATGGTAGTCCATGAAATGCATAGACATGATAGGTCCTCCAGACATAGACCTGCACTTTTTTATTGGCTTTTTGCTCTGTCTAATAGAGCCTCAAACAGGAAACTCTCCACACTTTGACGTCCATGTACACTACTAGGGCTGGCCACAGTATTTTAATTAAGGCAGGGATCAAATATTGATGGCTTATCCTAAGGATATTTCATCAACGGTAATGCCACATTGGAATTATCCAAATTTGAAGCATTGATGACCTAAGAATAGGTCATCAAAAGATGATCCCATTGAATTAAATGCAAACAGTGCATGCAATACCAATCCAGACTACTGTGCCAAATAAATGTAATATCTAGCAGCACAACCATCAATTCACAAACCCCAACTTCAAGGGACCCACTGCTAATCGTAGAAATAGATGTGGTACAGGCAGCACTCAGGAAACTTCTTTTGTGATTAGTTATTCTGGTTTTAACTTCAGTGATGGTCTCACCAGCATACAGTAGTCCACACGGACAACAAATCATGTAAATTACGTATGAGGACTGGCATGTAAATCTCTGGTTGACTCGATATGACACTGATTGGATATGTGTTACTATTTATTGCTTGTCTATCCATTATGTAACTGAGCTTGACAAAGACCACACACATTGGTCGAAACGTTGCTTTTATGTGGACTCAATAAAGATACATCTGAGAATGTGATTTTATATCAAGAAGATTCCTGAGTGCTGCTTGTACTGCATCTATTTCTACAATCCAGACCACTGTAATGTATACAAAGCTGTCTGCTTCCGACCCCCCTCAACCCCCCAGACCCTTACCAATCAACATCAATAGTTCAAACGTGGAAACCCCTTTAAGGAATATTTTTATGCAGTGCTTGTTTAGAGTAAATTCTTCTTTTTTTTGTTACTTTTTGAAGTAGAATTTTGTGTATTGTGAACCTGTATTACTCAAGTATTACTCATGCTCTAATCTTTACCTATAAGGTGTGACCTATAACACTAACCACAAGATCAACAGGACTGTTGTTTATTTTGAGCCTTTAGATTTATTGCAAACTCTAATAATGAAAAAGATTTGGGAATGAATCACTTGTTCAGATATTGAAACATTCTTCCTTCACTTTTGACTACTAAGGCAAATCTGTGTTTTGACCCTCCAGCATATATTCTTTCATATGTATTTGCATGTGTATGGGGAGATTGGGAGAAAGAGCTGTTAGATATCTCATTGTGCAAGAACAGCGAAGTCTAACTAAGTAACTCATTTAAGGCCAGTCATATACTCTAGATAGCTGTTGGCTGAATGTTCATTCAACTAAATATGCACTAAAAACATTTATACGATCTTGCAAATTGACTTGGATCGGTACTGGATTTTGGTTGGGGCTAAACTGGGGTGTAAAATCTATGGGATTATCCTTTCTTTACCTCTATTACCTTTGTAGTGTACCTCTAATGATGGGTTATGTTGTTGCAAATAATATGTACCATATATACTCGAGTATAAGCCTAGTTTTTCAGCACATTTTTTTATGCTGAAAAAGCCCCCCTCGGCTTATACTCAAGTGAGGTAAAAAATCAACAACAACAACAAACCCGCAATACTCACCTCCCAACCTGCGTCTGTGTCCTTGGTGTGATGGTCTCCCCGGCGGTGTGGCAAGCTGCTTGAGAATTCTCCCTGCTGTCTTCTCCCTGCTCAGCTTTGAATTCCCCCACCGTCAGTGCTGTGTAGGTAAACGCTGTGATTGGTTCGAGTGCCAGCCAATCACAGCTGGAACTCGATTGTTCACAGCCATTCAGTGGATGACATCACTGAATGGCTGTGATTGGTTTATTGAACGCCGGATGTGATTGGCTGGCGCTCGATCCAATCATAGTGCTTACTTACACAGCGCTGAAAGCGGGGTAATTCAAAGCCGAGCATGGAGAAGACAGTGGTGAGAATTCTCAAGCAGCTTGCCCCACCGCTGGGAAGAGCATCGCGCCGGGGACACAGACGCCGTCTGGGAGGTGAGTATTGCATTTTTTTAACCTAGTATATACTCGAGTATAGCTAGGTGTTATCATGTGGCGGCTGCCGAGGCCGCGGGTGCTTGGTCGGCGCGGTGCGCGCGCTCGTGTGTCCGGGCGGCGGCGTGTGTGCGGACTTCTGTGAGTGCAGCTCTATGCACGAGTCCCTGTTATGAGGTTCTGCTAGGAAGTGTTGCCTCCCCCTCTCCGCCCCTGGGCGGAGGCTTCTGTTTATAAGGCTGGCAGTGAGGTCCATTCACTGCCAGATATTGGTTTCTGTTTTAGTGTGCTAGCTTCCTGCCTCTGACAGTCTCCTGCTTTCAGCTTCTGCTATTTCTGCCAGGTTATCCATCTGCCTTGGTCTGCCGCTATTTTCTGTTGGTTTATTCACCTACCCTTCCTGTCAGCATCCTACCCTGTTCCATCTTGGTACGCCAGCGTCCCTCCTCGGTCCCTAGCGAGTGTAGGGACCGCCGCCCAGTTGCCCGCCTGGGGTTAGCCAGGAGTGGAGGCAAGTAGGCAGGGACAGGGGTTGCTGGTAAGTTCTAGGGCAACCCAGGCTGGCGTATCATCGGGTAGGATACCGTAACACTAGGCTTATACTTGAGTCAATAAGTTTTACCAGTTTTTTGTGGTAAAACTTATTGACTCAGCTTATACTCGGGTCGGCTAATACTCGAATATATAAGGTAATTTAAAAATGTTGTTTCATGAAGACAACCCCTAACCATATGCCCATATTAGCCACTCTGTTAGCCACAATAGAGGGCTGTTCTATTATATTGGCTCCCATTCTGGTGAACTTGAGCCAACCTTATATTACATGGATGACCATTCATCTGAATGACTTTTTTTCTACAGGGAAAATGTCTGGCTGCCCATGGCATCCTCAGCAAAAGGTTCTTTCTTACTTGCCTAGTACCTGCTCATTGTTGGCAGGAATCTTTAACTTCCACAATAAGGGATAGGCTTTACCAGTGGGAATCTCTAGCTTGTAACTTTTAGATTGGTTTCCAATAGCAAAAAAATCAACAAACAGAATCTAATTTTAGTCACAAATAAGGGCAGCTGGAGAGCAATCGGAATTTCTTGTGCATTGGCTGTCTAAATATGTACAGTAGGATAGGGGCTTGCCTGTGAGTAGTGCATACAGGACAATAGGAGGTCCGGAGGGAGCCTAGAAGCAGGTAGGATATGTCATCAGCCACATCAGACTCAAAAACTGATTAGTTAGTACAAATACATATACAGATGCAAGTAAAATACAATTGTGTCTTTCTAAAACATATGCTGGTAAGTCCCACCTATAGTAAATCTTCCTTCTGCAACTGTCATAAATACCAGATGTGAGACCCTACAAGAAATGGTGGAGCAGAAAAAATATCAAGATACAGACCAGCAAAAGGGATGATCATCACTGAGCATAATATTGTAGAAGCTGTCTATTCTAAGCAGTGCATTATCTATACTGACCCGTGTTAGCAGTTGGGGGAATAAGACACTGAATGAAGCCAGATGTATTTTTACAACCATGATGAGAGATGGTTCTAAGTCATTTTTTATTTGTTGTTCTCTTTTTAATACTACTATATTTTTCTTTCATGGGTTTAGGATCTTGAAAAATTAAAATCACATTATTTCACACTACACTGGAGGTCATTTCCAATACTTGCTCACTTTTGACATCTGAATGCACTGTTCATCCCTACAGAGAATGGTGTTTTCCCACCAGGAGCTCTTCAGGCAGTGTTCCATGTATTTTATAGCTGGATATAACCAACTTCTACATTTAGGATCTTCCCATCTTATTTTTCTATAGCCTGTACCAAGTTAAGATGCAGTAAATGTCTATTACTGTCTTGTGCGAGTTCAAAAAAAGGATCTATTTTATTTCAGTAACAGTGCCACTCTAGTTTATGGGCTCGATTTGGTATTACTGTTCAGATCTTTTTGAGTGTAAAGGTCTTGACATTTTCAGGAAAATTGAGCACAGCATCTTTTAGAACAATTACCGGTAAGGGCTCCTTCACACGGGCGTATTTCTCATCAGTATTTTGTGAGCCAAAAGCAGAAGTGAAACGTACAGAGAGAAAGTAGAATAGAAAGATTTGCATTTCTTCCAAATTTTGGAGCCACTCCTGGTTTTGGCTCAAAAATACTGATGAAAAGTATGCCAGTGTGAAGGACCCTTATGGAAAGGCTCAATGTCAGAACCAAGTAATGGGTTTGGTGATTATGCTCAACTGATTAAGGCCCGTATACATGAATGTATTGTGGTTTCTGCACCACCTCTGAGTTTTATGCAAACACAATATGTCATCCATAGCCTTTTCTTTTCACCCTACTGTACCTCCATATACCTCCAAAATGTTCCCACAGATGCTGTATTATTGAGGTATTTTTCTCTGCTTTTAGCTGAGAATACCTTAGTAATACAGTACTACATCCTAGCATACAGAATGCCTATAGATCCATAATAAGAAACTTACGAGACCTAATATGCCACTATACAGACTTAATATGCCACTTTATACACATGAATTTCCCTTGTGTATAAAGCCTTAGTAGGCAGGGGCATAACAGTATGGAGTGCAGAGGGAGCAGGTGCATAGGGGCACAGATGTCCAATAAAAGACATCAATATTAAAAATGCAGCATAATAAAACATAAAAAAATGCAAACAGATACCATAAAATTCACAGTATTAGTTCCCAACGCATGATACCACACAGGGAAGTGTACAGGTTATCTGCTGCTATCTCTGTTTTCATTTCTTTTTCCTACTTTACCTGATGAACCCCCTCAATTATTGGGAAGGGAGCAACATGTTGAGAGTTAGGTACCAATATTGTGAAGTTTATGATATCTGCTTTAACCTTACGGGGTATAGTAAGTAAAAAATTGTCGAGAGTCATGGTTTTGAGCAGGGCTGCCCTTTTCAGGACGATAACTGCACAGTTAGAACGTTCTCTTATCTTTACCAAGCAAAACCCATTGTAAAGTAATTCAAAATGTGAATACACCACCCTGATAGCACCAGACAGCGTGATATCACTTTCTGTTAAGGGACCTTTTACACAAGATAACTGTCAGGCGTAGAAGGGCCCAACAGCTGTCCCAGCGACATCTGCTCCTTTCACGCAGGAGGGATCATTGCTCAGTGAATAGAAGTGAAGCGGGCCAGAGACCATTCTGGTCACCCACCTCCATTCACAGTAAACAGATAATCATTCATAGATGAACAACTGCTTGTTTACACAGGCCAATCGTCTTTTAGTTTTTATGCCTACATGATCCGAACAATGAATGAAGTATCATTCATTGTATAGATCGTGCAGGCATTTACACTGAACAATTATTGTTCAGACTCCCATGATCCAGCAAGAATCTGAACGGAATCATTCAGTGTAAAATGGCCCTAAAGCTAAAGAATATCCCATTTGTAACATTAGCTGTAATAACCAATTGTGTCACTGTTTTTTTCTGCAGGGGTCTATGGGACTTGTAATGTTAAAATCGCGATTGTGCAAAATTGCGATTTTGCGCGATCGCGATTTTAACATTACAAGTCCCATAGACCCCTGCAGAAAAAAAAACGCTGCGAATTTCGCAGTGAAAAACTGTAGTGGGTAGTCACCCTAATAGTTGAAGTTATCCTGCTATTACCTTTTTCTTCACGATGCATTTAACATCAAGATATATAGTGACAGCTATTGACAACTGTATTTCATTTAAAAAATTGTACTTTATGAAATAATGTAATTGGCACTGAGATAGTATAATTCCTTTCCAGATGTCAGTATCATTATATTGGCGTCTACTAAATAAAACCTGTGACTGGTACCATAAAATAGATGGAAGGGAGAAACAGAGTGAGCGTCATCAAGTAGTCTTGTGAGTTTTCTTTAACACAGGACAGTAAGAGAAACTCCCTGACAGCTCATGGAGGGGTGTATGCCTCCATATACAATTATTGTAAAAAAACAAATCAAGTACCTAGAAGGAGTTGTCGGAATCAAATGAAAATTTATATGTTTAATTGTAACGTTGATGTAAGTGATGACAATATCAGAGTAAAATAAATGCTGAAAAGGAGGCTCTAGTACCCCTAGAGGGGAAGGGAGGCTGTTGTACCACCTCTAGCTTGGATACAAGATGTGATACAGGTGGGCATGGATGTTATAGTGCCCTGTTATACCACCTCTAGCTTGGATACAAGATATGATATGGTCGGGCATGGAGGCTCTAGTACTTTGTTGTACTACCTCTCGTACTCAGACAATCCTCTCTGCTTGGGGTCTGTTGAGAGCTTCCTGAGCCCGATCATGTGTGCGTGCCCTCATGCATCCACTGGTCCCAATACATCCTAACACTCTGGTCAGAATGGCCCATGTGGAGAGTAGTTCTTAGATGGGACCATCCAGTTTCTCACATTCCAATAATGCATCCCCTCTCAAACTTTGTTAGCTGGGAAAAATCTCTCTGATTGGATCACAGAGGCGTCTAGTGGTCAACAAGCTCTACACAAGGGGAAAAAGAGGTCACTACACACAAGCAGCCTCTGATAGCCTTTTTATAGGCCAAGGGTAAAATCAATTTTAGGGCCTCAGGTGACAAGACCGTTCATCTAATCATGCCACAACTCTAATCATTTGCATATCTGCCTGAAATGTAACTGCATTCCGAGTTTTGCAGTAAAATGACAACTCCTTCTAGGATCTTGTTTTTCTTTTGACAAAGAGTGTAATTAAGTTTTTGTCTCTTTTATCAGGTTTCTGCCCCAGGACCTGTTGTGTGGGAGGCAGAAATGCTACAGTGAGCCAGAGGTTGCATTGCTGTCTATGAGGGGATTTTCCTGAATAAAAACCTCAATAATATTCTTCTGGTATATACAAATATAGCTCTATATGGCAGTACATTATACGTAGAAAGAAGATAAAAAGTAAAAATGAGTTTATTTCAATAGAGACAACATTATTAAAAAGTAGAATGTTACAGTATAAACATAAAGCGCAAAAACCATCATAATAAAACATATTTTTGAACATGACGACACAATAAATGACATATTTACTATTTCCATAACCACATCAACCTCCACAATCCATTGAACATGTTATTTATGGTGTACGGTGAATGCCATAAATAAAAGTAATAGAGATGAACGAACGTACTCGTCCGAGCTTGATGCTCGTTCGAGTATTAGCGTGTTCGAGATGCTCGTTACTCGTGACGAGTACCACGCGATGTTCGAGTTACTTTCACTTTCATCTCTGAGACGTTAGCGCGCTTTTCTGGCCAATAGAAAGACAGGGAAGGCATTACAACTTCCCCCTGCGACGTTCAAGCCCTATACCACCCCCCTGCAGTGAGTGGCTGGCGAGATCAGGTGTCACCCGAGTATTTAAATCTGCCCCTCCCGCGGCTCGCCACAGATGCGTTCTGACATAGAGGAGGGAAAGTGCTGTCTTGCTGGAGTTGCTATAGGGAGAGTGTTAGGAGTTATTTTAGGCTTGAAGAACCCCAACGGTCCTTCTTAGGGCCACATCTAACCGTGTGCAGTAGTGTGGAGGCTGCTTTTTGCAGTGTTGCACATTTTTTTTTTTTTTTGTATATTGGCCATGCAGAGCATTCCGTCCTGCAGTAATTTTACATTGTCCAGGGCCAGTAGTGGTGAGGCAGGGACAGAAGACATATTTAGTGTATATAGGCAGTGGGCCTTTCCAAAAACATTTGGGAAAAAAAATCTATTTGGGCTGCCTGTGACCGTCCTCAGTGTACTGGGTCTCTGCTGGGGGTAGTTGTCCTAATTCATACGCAGCCAGCTAAGTGTTGCAGCAGGCTTGCGCAAAATTCTTTCCTGGCTCTGCTGTGCGTTCCGTAAGCGAAGTCAGCCTCCAACCACAGGCCAATAAGCGGCACATTTAATTACAGCGTTCTGTTTCTGCACTACTGGTAATACAGCATGCTGAGGGGTAGGAGTAGGCCTAGAGGACATGGACGCAGGCGAGGACGCGGAGGCCCAAGTCAGTGTGTGGGCACAGGCGGAGCCAGTGCAATGGCCAGGGGTAGAGGCAGGGCCAGACCGAATAATTCACCAACTGTTTCCCAAAGCGCCCCCTCGCTCCATGCCACCCTGCAGAGGCCAAGGTGCTCTAAGGTGTGGCAGTTTTTCACAGAGACGCCTGACGACCGACGAACAGTGGTGTGCAACCTTTGTCGGGCCAAGATCAGCTGGGGAGCCACCACCACCAGCATGCGCAGGCATATGATGGCCACGCACCCCACAAGGTGGGACGAAGGCCGTTCACCGCCTCCGGTTTGCACCACTGCCTCTCCCCCTGTGCCCCAACCTGCCACTGAGATCTAACCCCCCTCTGAGGACACAGGCACAAGTGTCTACCGGCCTGCACCCACACCCTCACCTCCGCTGTCCTCGGCCCCATCCAGCAATGTCTCTCAGCGCAGCGTCCAGACGTCGCTAGCACAACTGTTTGAGCGCAAGCGCAAGTACGCCGCCACGCACCCGCATGCTCAAGCGTTAAACGTGCACATAGCCAAATTGATCAGCCTGGAGATGCTGCTGTATAGGCTTGTGGAAACGGAGGCTTTCAAAAGCATGATGGTGGCGGCGGCCCCGCGCTACTCGGTTCCCAGTCGCCACTACTTTTCCCGATGTGCCGTCCCAGCCCTGCACGACCACGTCTCCCGCAACATTGTACACGCCCTCACCAACGCAGTTACTGCCAAGGTCCACTTAACAACGGACACGTGGACAAGCACAGGCGGGCAGGGCCACTATATCTCCCTGACGGCACATTGGGTGAATTTAGTGGAGGCTGGGACAGAGTCAGAGCCTGGGACCGCTCACGTCCTACCCACCCCCAGAATTGCGGTCCCCAGCTCGGTGCTGGTATCTGTGGCGGTGTAAACCACCCTCCTCCTCCTCCTCCTCCTCCTCCTACGCAACCTCTGTCTCGCAATCAAGATGTGTCAGCAGCAGCAGCACGTCGCCAGCAGTCGGTGTCGCTCGGCGTGGCAGCACAGCGGTGGGCAAGCGTCAGCAGGCCGTGCTGAAACTACTCAGCTTAGGAGAGAAGAGGCACATGGCCCACGAACTGCTGCAGGGTCTTACAGAGCAGACCGACTGCTGGCTTTCGCCGCTGACCCTCCAACCGGGCATGTTCGTGTGTGACAACGGCCGTAACCTGGTGGCGGCTCTGCAGCTCGGCAGCCTCACGCACGTGCCATGCCTGGCCCATGTCTTTAATTTGGTGGTTCAGCGCTTTCTGAAAAGCTACCCACACTTGTCATACCTGCTCGGAAAGGTGCGCCGAGTCAGCGCACATTTCCGCAAGTCCAAGACGGACGCTGCCACCCTGCGGACCCTGCAACATCGGTTTAATCTGCCAGTGCACCGACTGCTGTGCGACGTGCCCACACGGTGGAACTCTACGCTCCTCATGTTGGCCAGACTCTATGAGCAGCGTAGAGCTATAGTGGAATACCAACTCCAACATGGGCGGTGTAGTGGGAGCCAGCCTCCTCAATTCTTTACAGAAGAGTGGGCCTGGTTGGCAGACATCTGCCAGGTCCTTGGAAACTTTGAGGAGTCTACCCAGATGGTGAGCGGGGATGCTGCAATCATTAGCGTCACCATTCCTCTGCTATGCCTCTTGAGAAGTTCCCTGCAAAACATAAAGGCAGACGCTTTGCACTCGGAAACGGACGCGGGGAAAGACAGTATGTCGCTGGATAGTCAGAGCACCCTCATGTCTATATCTCAGCGCGTTGAGGAGGAGGGGGAGGAGCATGAGGAGGAGGGGGAAGAGACAGCTTGGCCCACTGCTGAGAGTACCCATGCTGCTTGCCTGTCATCCTTTCAGCGTGTATGGCCTGAGGAGGAGGAGGTGGAGGAGGATCCTGAAAGTGATCTTCCTAGTGAGGACAGCCATGTGTTGCATACAGGTACCCTGGCACACATGGCTGACTTCATGTTAGGATGCCTTTCTCAAGACCCTCGCGTTACACGCATTCTGGCCACTACGGATTACTGGGTGTACACACTGCTCGACCCACGGTATAAGGAGAACCTTTCCACTCTCATACCCAAAGAGGAAAGGGGTTCGATAGTGATGCTATACCACAGGACCCTGGCGGACAAACTGATGGTAACATTCCCATCCGACAGCGCTAGTGGCAGAAGGTGCAGTTCCGAGGGCCAGGTAGCAGGGGAGTCACAGAGATCAGGCAGCATGTACAGCGCAGCCAGGGGAACATTCTCCAAGGCCTTTGACAGCTTTATGGCTCCCCAGCAAGACTGTGTCACCGCTCCCCAGTCAAGGCTGAGTTGGCGGGAGCACTGTAAAAGGATGGTGAGGGAGTACGTAGCCGATCGCACGACCGTCCTCGGTGACGCCTCTGCCCCCTACAACTACTGGGTGTCGAAGCTGGACACGTGGCCGGAACTCACGCTGTATGCCCTGAAGGTGCTTGCTTGTCCTGCGGCTAGCGTCTTGTCAGAGAGGGTGTTTAGTGCGGCTGGGGGAATCATCACGGATAAGCGTACCCGCCTGTCAACCGACAGTGCCGACAGGCTTACACTCATCAAGATGAACAAAGCCTGGATTTCCCCAGACTTCTCTTCTCCACCAGCGGACAGCAGCGATACCTAAGCAATACGTAGGCTGCACCCGCGGATGGAAGCATCGTTCTCTATCACCATCAAAAACGGGGACCTTTTTGCTTCATCAATCTGTGTATTCTATTCATCCTCCTGCTCCTGCTCCTCCTCCTGAAACCTGACTTAATCACGCCGAACGGGCAATTTTTCTTAGGCCCACAAGGCTCAGTCATATAACTTTTGTAAACAATTTTTATACGTTTCAATGCTCATTAAAGCGTTGAAACTTGCACCTGAACCAATTTTTATTTTAACTGGGCTGCCTCCAGGCCTAGTTACCAATTAAGCCACATTAACCAAAGCGATTAATGGGTTTCACCTGCCCTCTTGGTTGGGCATGGGCAATTTTTCTGAGGTACATTAGTACTGTTGGTACACCAGTTTTTTTGGGCCCTCGCCTACAGTGTAATCCAATTAATTTTTTGCCCACCTGCATTAAAGCTGACGTTACATCAGCTGTGCTGGACACTGCAATGGGATATATTTATGTACCGCCAGATGCTTCTGGGACCCACCCATGCTGTCGGTCCACATGGACTTCCCATTAGGGAGATGTACGTGCCTGTGTATACTTATAAAAAACTCGAGCCTGACTGGGGCATGCAGTTTGGGCCGAAGCCCACCTGCATTTAATCTGACATTAGCTCTGCTGTCCCGGGCACTGCAATGGGATACATTTATGTACAGCAGGTGGGTTCCAGGGAGCCACCCATGCTGTGGGTGCACACGGAATTCCCATTGCGGAGTTGTACCTGCCTGTGACTATTTATAAAAAAACGCAGTTTGACTGGGGCATGCAGACACCTGGACAGAATGAATAGTGTGTGGCACATAGGTTCCCCATTGCTATGCCCACGTGTGCAGCTCCTGATGGCGGTGGCACAGGATTATATTTCTCGTTGCTTCTGTACAGCATTGTGGGCTATCGTCCTGCCCCTTTTAAAGAGGGTCGCTGCCTAGCCATGCCAACCCTCTGCAGTGTGTGCCTGCGGTTCCTCCTCATGGCAGATGCACTTATAAATAGACATGAGTGTGGCGTGGCATGAGGGCAGCTGAAGGCTGCGCAGGGACACTTTGGTGTGTGCTGTGGACACTGGATCGTGCGCAGGGGGGGGGGAAGCATGTAACCCAGGAGAAGTGGCAGCGGAGTATCATGCAGGCAGTGATTGTGCTTTGTTGGAGGTAGTGTGGGGCTTAGCTAAGGTATGCATTGCTAATGAGGGCTTTTCAGAAGTAAAAAATTGTTAGGGGGGGGCCACTCTTGCCGCTATTGTGGCTTAATAGTGGGACCTGGGAACTTGAGATGCAGCCCAACATGTAGCCCCTCGCCTGCCCTATCCGTTGCTGTGTCGTTCCCATCACTTTCTTGAATTGCCCAGATTTTCACAAATGGAAACCTTAGCGAGCATTGGCGATATACAAAAATGCTCGGGTCGCCCATTGACTTCAATGGGGTTCGTTACTCAAAACGAACCCTCGAGCATCGCGAAAATTTCGTCTCAAGTAATGAGCACCCGAGCATTTTGGTGCTCGCTCATCTCTAAAAAGTAACATATTAACATAGTTCGTAAGGCCGAATAAAGACAGTGTCCATCTAGTCCAGCCTGTCTATCCTCCTGTGTTGTTGATCCAGAGGAAAGCAAAAAACCCCAAGAGCAAAAGCGAATTAGCCCTTTTGGGGGAAAACTTCCTTCACGACTCCCTAATGGCAATCAGACTAATCCCTGGATCAACCCCTAATAGTTCCTACCTGCCTGTATACCTGGATTAACAGTTAACCTAAGATTTATATCCTGTAATATTGGTGGAAACAATAGGGTGAGGGTCCTGCTCCAACGAGCTTACATACTACAAGTAATGGGGTGATACAGAAGGTAAAATGGCTGGAGGTGTGCAGAGTATCGCGCAATGAAGAGTGAGGGATGCTATATACAGACAACAGTCAGTCATTTAGCTATGCGACGGCAGGATCAATATGACTACAGGAGCGGTTTATGACGGCTAGCAGGGATTGCAGTCAGTAGGTCAGGGAGCATGTTATCAGGCAGTGTATAGAGGAGAATGTTTAGAGAATGCGGTATGCATCCCTGAAGAGGTGCGTTTTTAGAGCACGCCTGAAGTTTTTCGAGTCCTGGATTGCTCGGGTGTTCTTTGGTAGTGCATTCCAGAGGACTGGTGCGGCTCTGGAGACGTCTTGGAGGCGGGAGTGAGAAGTTCTAATTAGAGGGGTGTGCAGTCTAGTTTCGTTTGCCGGGCGGAGAGCCCGGGCTGGGTGATGGATTGAGATTAGGGAGGCAATTTAGGGGGGCGCTGCGCTGTGGAGGGCTTCGTGGATTAAGGTAATAAGTTTAAATTGAATTCTGTATTTAACAGGCAGCCAGTGCAGTGACCGGCACAGTATATATCAGTATATCACCTAGTAGCCACTTAAATAAGGGCAAGCTCATCTGCCGCAGGGAAATGAAAATGCCCTGCAAGTGGAAAAAGTACACTAAAATACACCAATATGAGCGCAAAAAAAGGCTAGTTCTTAGCACAAATACGTTCTGCTGAGGACTTAAATTGCAAAGGTTGAGGCATACAGTTGACTCTCTTCTTTTAGGGTATACTCATAAATGACTGTCATTTTTTGGCATTCTTTAAGCTCTGCTTACATCTGCAGTATAGCTGCAGTCATAAATTTGTTTATCTGGTCTATTTTTGGAGAAGAGAAACAGAATTAAACAGAAATAAACATTTTTTCCCCCATTGATTTGCCCAATTTTTGTTGTGTTACTATTGGCCTTATTGTGTGAGCCATACTAATTCTGTATGACAAAGTGTTAAACAACTAAGTCTCTATTACAAAAACTCTGATTGTAGAACTGTTTGCTTGAGTCAGTGGAGTGGGGTTATGCACATCAAAAGTCACACTGGAATAAAAGCTAATCCCTGGATTTCAAGGGATACATGGCTAGTAATATCTTCCATTTAAGTTTAGTTCACTAGGCGATATGTATTTTTACAACTGTGATGATTCAAGGATTAAGGTTTCACTGCATGAAATCTGAATGCATCTAAATGTAAGTTTCATGTAAATAGTTGGAGCTCTGAGATAATAAGGGATGACAAGAAAGCCAAAAAACACTTTTAAAATCATTTCAGTTAAGATATCAAGTAAACTGACTTTGTTACTCCATCATTTGAACATCACATAGGTGTTCTACAAGTGTGATATGGTATCTTCAGGTTCAGAATAATCATAAAATAGCTGTTGTAAAATTGGAATATTAAATTTAGGGTGTCTTCTTCGCAAGCCATAGGCATTGTGCGCACCTTTCCTACTGCAGAGTTTTGGGGTGAGTATGTAAGCCTACGCACGATGCTATTCTAGATAGTCTATTGATATGGTTGTTGGTCTGCCATTTACATTACATATAAATCCTAAAGTCCCCCATGGGATAATCCCTCCCAGAGCTAATCCACTTCCATGTGTTCCATCTAAGCAAGATAAGAGGGTATTCTATATACTTTATAGACATCTGCACAGCAAATTAACCTTCCAATGAGATGAGTTTAAGTTACTTAAAATGTGCAATATCAAACAAAAAAACGTATCCCTTAATCATGATCATTTCTGTCTCTCTAGGTGACTCTAAGACACAAAAAGGACACCCTTCTCATTCAGTTGTTAGGAAACTGAGGTGGCCTGATAGATTAATGATCAAAAGACACTTGTTCTTCATTTACCAAAACTTAAATTGTCCAAGTACTGAATACTTGAAATAAGCATATTATGGCGCAAATAATACTACTAGCCAATTATATAAAATTTTTGCCGAATATATCTATGCCAGATTGGAAACACCTAGAACCTTTTTCTTTGTCTTGCCCTAGAATGGAATGCATCTGGGAATAAATTGTTATATTTCTTAATTATACTATGGGGGTTTTGATTCTAGGCAATGTCAAAAGTTGCCTGGTTAGGGTTTATATTGAAAAGTTTTCCTTACAAAGACACCAGACATTGTCTAGGAAGTACTGTTTCAAGGCAGGGAAGCAGATTTGTGTTCCACTACAGGAGCTTTTCTTTAAATATAGTACAGAAGACAGCAAAAAATGAGCATTATAAGATTTATTACATTTGTAGACACTCCTTAATAGGGGTTGTGAAGAATAGGGGAGTTTTCCAATACCATGTCTGTAAAAAAAAGGTCCCCATCCTTCTCTATGACTCCTACTGAACTAAGCACTGCTGGGTATAAGCATTGCAGTGGCATTCAGGTCCCTCACCTCTACTTCTTAAGTGTAATGCACAGGACACTGGTACATTGTACAGAGTAGCTTTTGTCATTCCAGACCTATCATATATTTTACATGATTTCATTCGTTATTGGAGCCCTCTGATTCTACTAGAATAGAAAAAATATATATTTAAGAGCTCCTTTAATGTCAATGTCCTATCACACATAAGAACATGGAAATTGTTTTATCTTCACGAAGATTTGACTTTTTTAAAAATATTATTCTATATTCTAAAAGGTACTGTAGGCATTTGCTACATTTCCCCACATGCCTGGCACTACACAAGATATTGAACATAGAAAGAGCATGTACATAGGCATGACATATTACTACCTGAATACACAAGTTCATTTATGCGCCTATAATACGGACAGGTGCCCCAGCCTGTCTATAGTTCTACTGATTCAAACTTACAGCATCATAGATATCTTTGTGAGTTCAGGTCAATAGACCAACATTCAGGCCGGGACACTCGTCAGTATAATGGGTGCATAAATGAAAAGAAAGAAAAAAGTTATTTTAGTAATTCCTGCATATAAAGCAGTTACAAATGTAGAGTGGTACTTCTACATTTCTCATAGTACTATAGTGTATTTATTTTCAATAGTCCATGGACTGTCGAGCAGTCTTACAGGGAACCTGTCTGTGGGTAGCATAATCTAGTGACAAACCCAGCGCTATGTAATAACACTGGCCTACAAAACATTTTTTCTTTCACAAGAATATTTAATTGTGATTCTCCTAGTATTTCACCTCCTGAATTTAAATATGTTATTAGAATCTTTCCACCAGCCAGGTATTTTTGTGACACACATTTCAAAGTTTTTTTAAAGTTAGTACTTATGTAAGTCCACATTATTTGAAATACAGTTTAGCTACTAGGTTCTTGCAGTCAATGGGGTCTGCCTGGCACTGTTCAGTTCTGTCCAGTGTTAGGCCGTGGGGGATTCCCACTTCCTGCTCCCCGAATCTAGTAGGAAAGTGGAATCCCCATCACAAGTGTGAAACCACCCTAGAAGTTTCATTCCATTCCAACAACTTCTTCTAGGGAATGGATTTTTTTTTGACAATGAGTGTAACTTTAGGTACACCTGAATATATCTCTTCACTTTGTATTTCCATTCTGCATTTTCTTAGTGTGCTGAAATGAAATTCACTTCCTTAATCCACGTAGGGACTTCAGAAAACAGCCGATGTACTTAAATAGTGCACTTAAATCATCTGGAAGATTAATGATCTATTCCCTCTCATAATTCACTTACTTAACCTCTGGATTATTTTTCATTAATCAAGTGTGCTTATATTACTCCTACTGTGCACAAATCATGGTCAGATGAGTGCTTTATTCCCTCAATGCTTTCTTTCAATGTGAATCATTTAAATGCTATCATACTGTATCTATCTCATGATGTGCATATAAGATTGTCACATTCTAACTAGAAATTCATTACAGAAAATATTTTTGCTGCTTAGCTTTCTTGAAGGTAGATACTACCAGTCAAACGTTTTAGAACACTTTAATTTTTCCAGTTATTCTTTACATTAACAGAATTCAAGTCCAGCAAATAACATGAAATGGTACAAAGGTACAAAAGAAGGTTCTAAACATAAAAATATGACAAAATGTTAACCTGAAACTCAACAATAGTCTGAATTTATGATTTTGACCATAATGTTTTTTTCAAGGACAGCTGCTCTGCAGAAAGAAAATTATGGTTTGAAATTGTTGGAATAAACTGCAATATGACACCCTCATAGGCAGGTTTTGCTCTTCAGGACAGAGCATATTGCATCTAAATGGCAAGAAAAAGACAATTAACCAAAGAAGACAGACAGACAATCCTTAGAAGTGTAGTTTTGTCCTACAGGGAAATTGCCGAGAAAGCCAATCTAGCAGTCAGTACAATTTTATATACTATAAAAAGGCATAGAATCCTAGAATTGTGGAGTTGAAAGGACCTCCGGGGTCAACATGTCCAACTCCCTGCTCAATGCAGGATTCATGAAATCATCCCAGACAGATCTTTGTCCAGCCTCTGCTTAAAGACTTCCATTGAAGGAGAACTCATCACCTCCCGTGGCAATCTGTTCCACTCATTGTTCACCCTCACTGTCTAATATCTAATCTTTGTTTCCTCCCTTTCAGTTTCATCCCATTGCTTCTAGTCTTTCCTTGTGCAAATGAGAATAGGGCTGATCCCTCTGCACTGTGACAGACCTTCAGATATTTGTAGACAGCTATTAAATCTCCTCTCAGCCTTCTGTTTTGCATGCTGAACATTCCCAGATCCTTTAGACGTTAGGACATGGTTTGCAGACCGCTCAGACATCCTGGTAGCTCTTCTGTGAACTTGTTCTAGTTTGCCGATGTCTTTTTAAATCACAGTGCCCAGAACTGGACATATTATTCCAGATGGGGTCTGACTAAGGAAGAGTAGAGGCGAATAATTACTTCACGTGATCTAGACTTCTCTTAATACATCCCAGGATTGTGCTTGCCTTTTTGTTACTGTATCACACACTGTGGCAATGGAGGGGAGTAAGCATGCTGTCCCAATGCATCAGAGATGCAACCTCCGCTGTTAACCCCTTCCCTGCCGCGATCTATGTAGATCGTGGCACGGGAAGAGTTCACAGAAGGAGCGTGCTCCCTCTTTGAGGTCATCGGGCTCTCGCGATGTAATCACAGAGAGCCCAGCTGGTTGCCATGGTAACAGGATGCCACCTACAGGCGTCTTGTATTACCACTGCCTATGATCGCTATAACAAGCGAAAAGGCATTGCACGAGAAAAGTCCTGTAGTACCTTATCATAGCGATCATCAATGCTATGTTGTAAGCCCCCCAAAGGGACACAAATGGTGTAAAAAAAAAGATAAAAATAATGTACAAAAAAGAAAAATGTAAAAGAAATGCAAAAAAACCGTTTTTTTGCTTTTTCTCATATTAGCATAAAAAAGTAAAAAAATTAATAAATTCCCACATATTAGGTATCATCGTGTCCGTAACGACGTGTACAATAGTCTGAACATGTTTTTTATCCTTCAAAGCAAAAAAACGTAAAAAATAAAATGATAAAAACTGAGGCAAAATTTTATCTTCCAAAAATCGCAATAAGTGATTAAAAAAGCCGTATGTACCCCAAAATGGTACAAAAAAAAACTACAGCTCGTCTCACAGAAAATAAGCCCCCACAGAGCTTTGTCCATGGAAAAGTAAAAAAGTTACAGGACTTTGAATGTAGCAATTTAGAAAAAAAAAAGATTTCCAAAAAAAGGGGTTTTATTGCAGAATAGTGGAAAAACCTAAAAAAAAATAAGAATTTTTGTATCGTTGTAATCGCACCGACCCGCAGAAAAAATGTATTGTGTCATTCATGCTGCATGATTAACGCTATAAAAAAAGGCAAAAAATCTATGGCAGAATTGATGTGTTTTCTCTCCCTGCTATCATAAAAAAAAAATTATAAAAGTTTTACAATATAGTTAAATGTACCCAAAAATGGCACCAATAAAAGCTACAGTTTGCTACACAAAAAACAAACCTTTATACAGCCGCATCGACGGAAAAATGAAAAAAGTTATGGCTTTTGAAAAATGGAGATGAAAATCTGCCTAAAATCGTTGCATCCTTAAGCCCAAAATAGGCCATGTCCTTAAGGGGTTAAGGCACATTTGTTTATAACCAGGAAAAGATATTTGAGGATCTGCTTTTCACCAGTTTTGGACCATCTTGTCCATTAGCATAGGAAAATGTCAAGACTTACAGAGCAGCATGTCATTACAATATTCACCTTGACAAAGCCTAGAAAGTACCCCCAAAGAAGATGTCGGTTATGTTCTAACAGAGGAAGGAGGTGTGACACACATTAGTATTGCTTAGATTGACCTTCATTATTAACCTTATGCCTGATTAAAACATTAGCAGTGCTGATTTCGGGGTTGAATATTCATGAGGGGGGGCATATTCTGCAATGCTAATGGTACAAACCTCTGAAACATCAATTTTAATTCCAGGTTGTAATGCAACAAAAAAGAAAAAACACAGGGGATGAGGGGGAGTGAATATTTTTTAAAGCCACTATATATCAATTCTTACCATTAAAGGGGTTGTCCCGCGAAAGCAAGTGGGTCTATACACTTCTGTATGGCCATATTAATGCACTTTGTAATGTACATTGTGCATTAATTATGAGCCATACAGAAGTTATCAGAAGTTATTCACTTACCTGTTCCGTTGCTAGCGTCCTCGTTTCCATGGAGCCGTCTAATTTTCAGCGTCTAATCGCCAGATTAGACACGCTTGCGCAGTCCGGGTCTTCTTCTTTTCTGAATGGAGCTGCTCGTGCCGGAGAGCGACTCCTTGTAGCTCCGCCCCGTCACGTGCCGATTCCAGCCAATCAGGAGGCTGGAATCGGCAATGGACCGCACAGAAGCCCTGCGGTCCACCGAGGGAGAAGATCCCGGCGGCCATCTTCAGCAGGTAAGTAAGAAGTCACCGGAGCGCGGGGATTCAGGTAAGCGCTGTCCGGTGTTCTTGTTTAACCCCTGCATCGGGGTTGTCTCGCGCCGAACGGGGGGGCTGTTGGAAAAAAAAAAACCATTTCGGCGCGGGACAACCCCTTTAAATAACCATAGACAGTTTACAAGTTCACCATCCTGATTTTTCAGATCATCCAAATAGTTGTTAAAAAAATCTGTGACCATGTCACAATGAATATTCAGATTATCTATTCATATCATTACGAGACTGAAAGATTAAGCTTCATATCTATAGATACTCCTAGTCCTTATATACTGCAAGCACTTAGCTTTAATTAACTGCGGCTTAGTTTTCATTAAGCATCATTCTTAAAATTATCTGTCATTACTCAAGAGCTTCAGGAATGTTATTTCCTTCAGCCGGCCAATATTAATGACAATCTATGCAACATTACTTTTTACTAGGTCTGAGTCAGTTATTATGTTAATAAGTAAATTAATATAATATGATTGAACTGAAACATAGTAGAAGAAAGTGTTGGGGCCATGAACTAATGTAGAGACCCATCTGCGAATAATTATTAATTAATTATTGCACTGTAATTATTTTAAAGCGTTTTGGCAGCCCTTTTTTTCAATTCCTGCACAACCACTTTGTTACATTTTTCAACATGAATTATTTTGCTCTTCTTAACATTAATTACACTCTTTACCAAACATGGTTTAATTAAAATAAAGGCATGTCTGCTTGTTACATTCCATTTTTGTTAGATTAGTCTGCAAGGGAACCTGGCAGCGAGTATTCAATTTGTTTGCTGCGCCGTCATAAGGACAATGAAGCATAATATGGTGTACATTGAAATCAATAGGCTGCCTATGTGATGTAAAAACGTTCAGGGCCCCCCAGAGCCAAAAAGATACCCTTAGTGCACTCTTCCTGCTCCAGACAATTAATGGAGGTGCCAACCTGAGGACATCCTTCTGCTATACGCTTGAATATAAATGCCGTAGAATAATAATCTAATGGAGTAATACAGTTATGCCCAACTTGCTTTACAATCAATTTGTCACCTAATCCCTGAGATTCGCTTTAGTAAATTTTGGGGGAAAATTGATCAATAACATTTCAGTAAATCACTGGAGGTTACAAAATTATTAAAGTTTACATTGAAATTGACATTTTTGGTTGGCAAAGAATTTGCCCCATATAATGTTATTTCTGCCTTGAAACTTTTTAAGAGGCTTTTAAAATATTTTTACAGTTATAATGCTGTTAATGAGATCTCCTGGAATCAAGAGTAGTGTAAATAATGAAAGCAGCAGTCATAAAGGTCCTAATAAAGCTAGCACCACTGCTTTGATGCTAATTTGCAGACTTTCCCCATACTCACTCCCACACACATGCTCACACACTCTTTGTAGTTAAGTAAATTCTGAGGTCAAGTGGTAAGATATTTGCAGAAGAGTCTATCTAATAGTTTACTCTAGTTCAGTAAAACCAGAACATAACCACCATCAACTTCACACTTTTGTAATAATATAGTCTACCTCTGCTCATGCCAGATCAGGAACGGATAACCTGCACCACTACAGCTATTCTGTATCTACAAATATAGAATTTTCCAAACCCTAAATTGGTATTATGTTGTGAAGAGAAAAGTCAGATTATCAATATTGCAGTGTAAGCATATGACTTGGGTTTTGTATGAATACGTTAATATTACTTAAACTCTTAAACGATCTAGAGGAAGACAAAAGCACCCTTATAAATCATAAAATAATTTATTTTATCAGTGGAAACAGGTCTTCTGATGGAAATGAAACAAATTCATGAATTGGGATTATATGTTTCTATGTCTCAAATTTCCATTTTGTAAGAAAATGTAAAAGTAATCAACAGTTTTCTATCATTAACATTATCTGTTATTACAAAGTTTTATGACCTTGACATGAAAAATAAATCTTGTAGTAATCTGAAAAAAGTTTGAATAATGTCTAATTAATAAACAGATTAAATGTCATCAAAGGTAATACATGATGATTTTCACTTAAAGGGGTTGTCCCGCGAAACAAAGTTGGGGTATACACTTCTGTATGGCCATATTAATGCACTTTGTAATGTACATTGTGCATTAATTATGAGCCATACAGAAGTTATTCACTTACCTGTTCCGTTGCTGGCGTCCCCGTCTCCATGGTGCCGTCTAATTTTCAGCGTCTAATCGCCCGATTAGACGCGCTTGCGCAGTCCGGTCTTCTCCGTGTTGAATGGGGCTGCTCGTGCTGGAGAGCTGCTCCTCGTAGCTCCGCCCCGTCACGTGTGCCGATTCCAGCCAATCAGGAGGCTGGAATCGGCAGTGGACCGCACAGAAGACCTGCGGTCCACCGAGGGTGAAGATCCCAGCGGCCATCTTCGCAAGGTAAGTAAGAAGTCACCGGAGCGCGGGGATTCGGGTAAGTACTATTCGTTTTTTTTTTTCAACACATGCATCGGGTTTGTCTCGCGCCGAACGGGGGGGCTATTGAAAAAAAAAAAAACCCGTTTCGGCGCGGGACAACCCCTTTAAGGAAAACAAGTCCCTATAAGTTTTCATTTATTAGTTAACATAAGCCAACAGGTACTACTGCATCCGATGAATTGCCTTTAAATCCATCTTCTAGAGTACACTAATGACAGTGGCTTATATGTCAAACATACGGCCCTCTTAAATTATTTGCCAAGAGGAACAAAGTCGCCCTCTTCATAGCATCTCAACTAGAAAAGAGGTATTGAAGGCCAATCATGCTGCTGGCAAAAGACATTTTTTATAAGCACAAGCCAATATCTTTGTATGCATAGATATACAGCTGCATTCAAGCACTTGGAGATTACTGTTGAATGAAGGAAATATGTAGAAGGGGCAAACAAGAAAGATTTAGATTACCAATGGTTTGCCTAAAGAGATGTGTTTGAGGGCATGCTGAAAACTGTGGATGTTGGGAATGAGCCTGATCATCTTGGGTAGTGCATTCCAGAGAACTAGTGCAGCTCAAGAAAAGTCATGGAGATCAGAATGTGATGCATAGATTTTAAAAATAAAACAAGAGTTGAGCAAATTTAATCTCCAGCATTTTTCCATTTTTTTAAAGGCATATTTTTTTACTTTCCCAGAATAATGTATCCTTTCAGATGTTGGGTACCTGCAGTATACAAGCCATGAAGAAGGATTGCATTTTAATGCTGATGTTTGGATGACATAAGATGTCAGGGCAATATTCCGATGAACAAGCATTTATTGGGATCACTTGACTAATTTCTGCTAGTCCAATACATTGTTTTGTCAGTTGTCTTCATTTTCCCATTCAGATAAATATACCGTATATACCGGCGTATAAGGCGACGGGGCGTATAAGACGACCCCCCAACTGTCACCTTATACGCCGGTATTCAGTGGAGAAAAAAAAAAAAATTTATTACTCACCTCCCACGGCGTCCTGTCGCGCTCCGGCAGGATGTCGCTCGCTCCGGCAGGCTGTCGCTCGCTCCTCGTCCCCGCCGCAGCATAGCTTTCTGAATGTGGGGCTTGAAATCCCCGCTTCCAGAAAGCTAATACACACGCCGGCAGCCATGACATCATTGAATGGCTGTGATTGGCTAAAGCACACGTGGCTTCAGCCAATCACACTATTCAATGACATCATTGAATGGGTGTGATTGCTAACACGTGCGCCTTCAGCCAATCACAGCCATTCAATGATGTCATTGAATAGTGTGATTGGCTGAAGCCACGTGTGCTTTAGCCAATCACAGCCATTCAATGCTGTCATGGCTGCCGGCGTGTGTACTAGCTTTCTGGAAGCGGGGATTTCAAGCCCCGCATTCAGAAAGCTATGCTGCGGCGGGGACGAGGAGCGAGCGACAGCCTGCCGGAGCGAGCGACATCCTGCCGGAGCGCGACAGAACGCCGTGGGAGGTGAGTAATAAAATTTTTTTTTTTTACACTTTTTTTTTTTTGTATTACCGGCGCATAAGACGACCCCCGACTGCAGAGCAGATTTTTCGGGGTTCAAAAGTCGTCTTATACGCCGGTATATACGGTACATGCAAGGCTAAGTGTTCAGCTAACAGCTATTTTATGTACATAGTCAGCTGTACATTTCATAAGATTCTCCTCCTTTAGTCACACCAGGTCATCAAGTATCAGTTTCAACATTTTACATATACATGACCAGAGCTTGGATGCCCTTTTATAATTTCCCATCCATGTCTTTCAACAGAATCTCCCTTTTTTCCTATACGATGAAAAGTTTCACTTGAAATCCTTCTCAATGACCATCATTCTGAAAGAAGAGGCACAAAACAAAGAAACAATTAAATCTATACCAATAAATAATGAGAATTTTATAGGCAATTTGCTGCTTAAGAATCCTTAAAAGTTTAAAGTGTTTTACCCTTTTTAAACATTTTTTGCACAACTTGGTATCATAAAGCAAATTTAGTTGCTTGTTGCCCAAGTGTACAAACCTATGATAATAACTTTCACTTATGTGAAACATCAGTAATCATTTCCTGTTGTGATTGTTATTATACCTGTCATTCCCTGTCCCGAGGGAGGTCTCAATATCTAATTTCCCTGCATGACATACACACATTAAGGCCAATTTCATAGCAATCCAATTAAGCTATCAACTTGTGTTCATAGGACGGAAACAAGTCTTACCCAGAAGAAACACATGTAAACACATGGAGAACATAAAAACTCCATGCATTGAATTCAAATGTAGGATTTCAGTGCTGCAAGGTAACAGTGATAACCACTGATCCATCAAGTTGCTCATGAAGAGACTGTCATTCAAAAGATTTCTCTATATTTCATTAACATTCCTTAGTGACATTTGTCATTAAAATCAGGAATAAGGATTTTAGCAATGACTACTTTCATATGATTGGGATAACCAGTAGAGTTAAAGGGAATTACCAGAATTAAATTATGTCTTGTGGTTTGCTCAGATGCAACTTTGCAAACTTTAGCCATACTGCCATGTTCTTTTTAGAAAGGAGAGACTTACTCTTGACAAACCACCCAAACAACCCATACTTGTTTAGTCTTTAAGTGTCATGAACTTGAACATTTACTATGCCGAGGCCTCTAGAATCTGAGATGAAGTTCTTGCTTCGTACTTTTTCATTTGTCTGAACATTGTACAGTTTGAACTTGCGGTGAATTTACTGGGACCTGCACTCGTGGGAAGATTATCAAGTGTCTTGAATGTTTTCCACCTGTTAATAATCTTTCCTACAGTCAAGTGACTGACTCCAAAATGTTTGGAAATGGCCTTATAACCCTTCCCAGACTGATGGTCAGAAACAGTTGCATCTCTAAGATTATTGCGGATGTCTTTCCTCCTTGGCATTGTATTAACACACACCTGAATGCTCCAGAACAGCAAACTGCCAAGATTTCTACTTAAATAGAGGTGGTCACTAGAGATGAGCGAGCATACTCGTCCGAGCTTGATGCTCGTTCGAGTATTAGGGTGCTCGAGATGCTCTTTACTCGAGACGAGCACAACGCGGTACTCGTCTCGATTAAACAAGCACTGACCATTGAATTCAATGGAGCCGGCAATACAGCCGGCTCCATTGAAAGCAATGGGCTGCCGGCGATCGCGGGATGAATTGTCGGGAAGGGCTTAAATATATAAGCCCTTCCCTGCAATTCATCCAGAAATGTGTAAAAATAAAAAAAATATATACTCACCTTGTCCCGGCAGAACGATGTTAGCCCATTGAATTCAATGGAGCCGGCAATACAGCCGGCTCCATTGAAAGCAATGGGCTGCCGGCGATCATGGGATGAATTGTCGAGAAGGGCTTAAATATATAAGCCCTTCCCTGCAATTCATCCAGAAATGTGTAAAAATAAAAAAAATATATATATACTCAGCTTGTCCCGGCAGACTGAGTTCAGCGCGGCTGGCCTGCAGTGGGTGTGAAGGGGGTGTGAGTCAGACATGCCCCTGACTGGCTCAGCGCTGAGCCAATCAGAGGCAGATCTCACTCACACCCATTCATGAATTCATGAATGGGTGAGTGAATTCTGCCTCTGATTGGCTCAGCGCAGCTCTCAGCTGAATGACGGCAGTTCAGCACCACAGTGCAGGGGACAGCAGGAGAACACGCGGCTGTGCCCCGGCAGCTGAAGGGAGGTGAGTATCTACTTTTTTTGTTTTTTAAATCACTTTTAATTCATTTCCAGGGAATGGCTTCTATGTAAAGTCCTTCCCTGAAAAAGAATTCAGGTGTGCCAGCGGATCATTGTCTTCAATGAAGTCGCCGGCAGCAGCAGCGGCTCCATTGAAGAGAATGCCTGCATTTTTATTCTTTTTTACACTAAAATCTTTATTTTTCAGGTAAAGGCTTATATTTTTAAGCCCTTCCCGAAAATTCATCCCGCGCTCGCCGGCAGCCCATTGCTTTCAATGGAGCCGGCTGTATTGCCGGCTCCATTGAATTCAATGGGCTAACATCGTTCTCCTCTGCCACAGCTGTTACAGCTGTGGTAGAGGAGAACGATCGTTATGCTGACAGTGCGGGGGGGGGGGTCTCACTCTTGCCACGATTGTGGCTTAGTAGTGAGACCTCGGAGCCCGAAATGCAGCCCTGCATGTTGCTCCTCGCCTGCCCTATCCATTTCTGTGTTTTTTACATGACTTTGGTGATTTGCTAAGATTTTCACAAATGAAAACCTTAGCAGAGCACCAGTCATATACAAAAATGCTCGAGTCGCCCATTGACTTCAATGGGGTTCGTTACTCGAAACGAACTCTCGAGCATCACTGAAAGTTCGACTCGAGTAATGAGCACCCGAGCATTTTGGTGCTCGCTCATCTCTAGTGGTCACACTTGCTGATGATAAACTAACCAAGAGCATTTCATTAGCAGCACCTTGCTGCTACTTGCCCTCTTAAATCCTATGGAAACAATAAGGGTGTAATTAATTTTTCACACACTGTTTCTGCATGTTGACGAAGTTTTTGTTAAATAACTAATGACATGGTATGACTTGTCATGTTTTGTTGTTCATCTGAGTGTGTATTTACCTATTTTTAAGACTTTCTAAAGACCTGAGGCAATTAGTTGTTGCTGCTTTGAAATGTCTGTTATTAGTATAATATATGGGCTTGGTAAGAATGGTGGTGCTCAGCAGCAAAGATAGGTCCTATTAGTAGCACAATCCTAAAGGAAAGATTTGGCACTCAAAGATCATTCAAAAGTGACTTTTAATCTGCTGTCACCCATTGACAGTGAGTGGTGGTGTAGTGACCTAGAGGGTCCTATAGGGTAGGAATCAGGTTAATAGGTCCTAGGGACCTTGCTATGAGCTCTTAGGGGGACATAGGAGGCACCCTTCAGGAGAAAGACACGGTCTTTCCCTGCTTGATTGGTTAAATGTGACTTGCCTAGCAACAGTGCCCCTACAGATTGGCTGCCTGCAGCTAATTCTCTGGTTAGTCTGCCTCCTCTCCTGAGATAATTTATGTTACTGGAGGAAACTGGCCATATAATCAAGGGGAGAGAGAGCACGGTTGATTGGTGGAGTGGGAGGAGTCGAGAGGAGCTCAGAAAAGGGAGCGAGTGGGGAGGAAATGGGATGAGTCAGGAGGAGGAGAGCTTGGTAAGACTTAGAGAGGAAAATGAGCACGCAACAGAGAGAAGAGAGGGGGAGAGGAGCGGAGTTGTCAGGAGGAGAGCATTTTTTAACCCCGGGCCAGAGGAACTAATACCAGGCGAAATCTTCCTGTAAACTAGAAGGAACCTGACACCACAACTCTTGAGTTTCACTTATCCCTGCAAAGCCAGGAGTCAAAGTGTCCACAGGAGTTCACTGCTCCCCTCATTCCGCCACAAATAACCTCCTAGTTCAGCAACCACTTAACTTAGCCTGTCAGTCCCATCCCATTCTTCAGGAGAGAGTCAAGGAATTACTGCATGTAATTTGATGTGTTCAGGAAGCGGTTGAAAATTTTACTGGCTGCTAACTGAAAAGTGTGCATCTTGTACTCAGACCCCAAGTCTAAGTAAACTGTGTGCCTTCAGTTTTACTGTAACCTTAAAGGGGTTGTCTCGCGAAATCAAGTGGGTCTATACACTTCTGTATGGCCATATTAATGCACTTTGTAATATACATCGTGCATTAAATATGAGCCATACAGAAGTTATTCACTTACCTGCTCCGTTGCTAGCGTCCCCGTCGCCATGGTTCCGTCTAATTTCGGTGTCTTCTTGCCTTTTTAGACGCGCTTGCGCAGATCCGTCTTCTCCCTTCTTCTCCCTTCGGCTCCGCTCGGCAGCATCGGCATTTTGGCTCCGCCCCCTTGTACGCATCATCGGGTAGCTCCGCCCCATGATGTGTGCCGGTTCCAGCCTCCTGATTGGCTGGAATCGGCACGTGACGGGGGCGGAGCTACTTTACAACAGAAAAGGTCCTCTTTGAGGCCTCGGTCAGACGGGCGTTTTTTCGCGCGATTTGCGCATGCGTCTGGCGATTTTATAGAACCATTGCTTTGCAATGGTATCGGACACATGAGCGCTTTTTATGCGCTCATCCGATTAATTATAGAACAGAAATCGCAGATCGCACCTATCTGCGATCTGCGATTCCTGTTCTCTTCTCTATTTGCGCTCAATAGGGCCGGCGGCAGCAGCGCTGACCCCATTGAGAACATATAGTAGACAAATCATTCTCCTCTGCTACAGCTGAATGACAGCTGAGAGCTGCCCCTGATTGGTCCCTGCGCTAAGCCAATCAGAGGCAGCACCCACTCAGCCATTCATGAATTCATGAATGGGTGAGTGAGAGCTGCCTCTGATTGGTGAGGCTGTGACCAATCAGAGGCAGCTCATTCAGCAGGCGGGGATTTTAAATCCCCGGCTGCTGAATACTACTCACAGCAGTTCAAGAGAACTGCCGGCCGGCCGCGGCTGAACTCCGTCTGCCGGGACAAGGTGAGTATATATTTTTTTTACTTTTTACACATTTCTGGATGAATTTCAGGGAAGGGCTTATATTTTTAAGCCCTTCCCGAAAATTCATCCCGCGCTCGCCGGCAGCCCATTGCTTTCAATGGAGCCGGCTGTATTGCCGGCTCCATTGAATTCAATGCGCTGGACAGCGCTGCCCTGCTCCGGCCCGTTTCTAATGAAACGTGGCTAGGAGCAGATTTTTCGGGCGATTTTTCGGCCCCGGTCACGCGATTTGCGGATGCGCATCCGTCATGCGATCCGCAAATCGTGGCAAAAAACGCCCGTGTGACCGAGGCCTAATTAGTAAAACTAATATTGGTGATGCATTCTCTTTAAATAAAGCTAATGATACTAAAATTGTATACATGACACATTTCATATAACTCTTGCTGGCATGCTCCTTCAATTGGAATAGAATTTTTTTTTAGCTAAAAGCTTTTGCAATTTATTCATAACTAGCTGTCTAAGAACTTTAAAAGGATAGCAGTCTGCTATACTGACAATCCTTATTTTATTCCTCCTGGTTCTACCACCTAAATCCTCTACTCTCTGAACGAATGTTGTCAGCTTCATTAGTTTCTTGTAATTTTAATAGAAATCTTCTAGTTTGTCCTCCATTATAACAACTTTGTAACAACCTGCAGTTTTAGCAGGCTGTACTTTATTCTTCTCACATATTTCTTTCAGTTTCTGCTGAATTGCATTATATACAGTGCTTAACAATGAAGGTAAAAGTTCTTCAGTTACAGCCTTAGTGAGAGCCTTTACCTCAAAGTTGAGACATTTTTCTATGCCAGCATTAACCTCCTCTTCCTCCTTGCTTAAGCTAACTGGTGTTGAATTCTTATATGCCAGGGATTTGATCAGCGCCACTAAACTTCCACTACCAGAGTCTCTGCTCTTATCTGTGCTATTTGTTCGGCCTGCTTTGATAGTAGGGGCAAGCTAATCATCTGTTCTGGAGTTTGAATAAAAGTGGAGTTTGAATAAAAGGGTAACATCTGAAACAAATCCACAATACTGGCAAAATAATGCTGTTTGAGTAATCAATAATATTCTACACTGGCATACGAATAAGGGAGGAAAGGATGCATAATACATTCATTGTATTGCAGTATTATTACTTCAAAAGACAGTTAAAATCCAATTAATTCAATAAGTAGTTATTCTTGTGAAAGAAGGTGCGAGGGAAGAATACAATACAGTAGACAATATAAATAGTCCCACAAAGTAGAAGCCTGTAGATTTAAGTCATAGTCTGCATTGAATGTCTATAAGGGCTCAGTCACACGGGCGCATCGGCACCTGTACACCGGCACCGATGCGCCCGTGTGACTGACAGTTAGAAGACGGCCATACCTGAAGACGGACGTCTCTCTCCAGCGCTGATGAAAGAACACATGATGGGCAATGAAACCGGTCACATGTTCTTTCCTCCGGCGCTGCAGAGAGACGTCCGTCTTCAGGTACGGCCGTCTGCTCCCAGCAGTAACATGGGCGCCGATGCGCCCGTGTGACTGAGCCCTAAGGAAGAAATCATCATTGGGCCAAGAAGAAACCAATGGTAAATGCTGTGTGACACTTTTCACTTTTCATGAATAAGTAAGGTTTGATTGATTAGACTAGATACCATATACTATGTTTTATAGTGGTTAGCTCATTGCTACACATTCCGACACTAACATACCATCTTGTTATACATATACACTGCGTAACTATAGGGAATGCAGTTGCAGCCGGGCCCAGGAGCCTTAGGGGGCCCATAAAGCCTCCCTTCTCCATATAGAGAGCCAAGTACTATGAATAAAGCATTATAGTTGAGGGCCCTGTTACAGGTTTTGCATTGGGGTGCAGAAGATTTAAGTTATACCTTAAGGGGTTAAGAGAAGTTGGGGGGCAAGATAAGCTTTTTTCCCACTGGCCCATGAGCCGTTAGCTACGCCCCAGTACATACGGGTATCTTACATGCTAATATGTAACATGGTATGAGGTACCTTTAGCAGATTGCTATAGTTAAAGCATTTGCTAAAAATAACTTTTCATTTTTTAGTTTTTAATGAAGATGTCAACCATTTGGAAAATGGTTTGTGGTAAATGCGGTAAAAACAATCCAGATACCTTCTGTTATATATGCGGTTGTTTTACGGCACCCAAACAAAGGACAAATAGAATGGAATTTATTCAAAAAGTTTCTGAAATTTTGGGGTGAAATTAGGTAACAAGGACAAACCTTGGGTACCACATAAAGTGAGCAGGTCATGTGTAGAAAATCCCAGACAGTGAACAAAAGGTCAGAAAAAGGGTCTTCAGCTTATCACTTTGAACTAGACCAATATTATATGTTATTGTGTTCTTCAGAAGTTTGGTAATTTCTCTATTTAAACTGAACAATGTAAAAAACAATTGTTTGTAAACAAAATTTGACCTGATTCATTCTTTCTGAATTCAAATTGTAAAGGATCAGTACTAGAGATGAGCGAACGTACTCGTAATGAGTACTTACGCACCCGAATACCGCTATTTTCGAGTACTTCAGTACTCGCGCGTAAGGATTCGGGGGGCGCCGGGGGGCGGGGAGAGGCGCGGCGGTGCGGGGGGTAGCAGCGGGGAACAGGGGGGAGCCCTCTCTCTCTCCCTCTCCCCCCCGCGCCGCCACGGCGCCCCCCGAATTTTTTCGCCCGAGTACGGAAGTACTCGAAAATCGCGGTACTCGGGCGAAAAAGGGGCGGGGCCGAGCACGTTCGCTCATCTCTAATCAGTACAAATAGGTCAGAACAAAGAAAAAAAATGTGTGTAGACCAGTGTTATCATTAATATGAATACCCACTTTTATCATCATATCATATTCAGGTTCTGAATTCTGTACTGGTTTCTTAATACATCTTTATAGCACTTAGAGCTCCCCGTAGAGCTAGATTTAAAAGATTACATGTTATCTGTCTTTAGCCACCAGTAGAGGGAGCACAGGAGTTTATTGCATACTATCTTATTATTCAGTTTAACAGATAACAGTATGCAGTAAATTCCCAAGCTTCTTCTAGAAGGGCTTTAGGTTGTTAGCATGTTATCTTTTTATTCTACCAGATTAGGAACTCTGTGTTAAAAAATAACACTATGACCACTCTACAGATATAATAAAAACAAATTATTCAACACAGAGTTAGTTAAGAATTTTATCTTAAAAAAAGGGTTATTTGAGGGTGGATATTTAAAAGTGCAGTCCTTAATTTATTTAATTGAATAAGCTTCAGTTTTCACTCAATAGGCACCAGGATTAAATAGTAATTAATAAAGCATCTCAGTTCATGAAAATTAATTCTTCAGCAATTTATCAGCAATCCAAGATATAGAAGGGATAATGTAACTGTCCACAGCTTTGACCTGGCTTTACTTTGGAACTTTTCAGGTCTCATATTCTCATTACAGTGTGACATGGCATTAGCAGCTGACATTCAGGGTATGCTTAATTCTGTATATTATCCTTTGGCAGACAGAACAGCACCTTGCCATGGGCGATAGACTGGCAGATGATATAAGAGCAGTCAAATAATTACACATTTTTTATGTTTCTTTGATATTTGGACATACAAACTTGGATTGGGAATTTTTAACTGTTACTTTTTTTGGGTTGGCTATACAAACTCACTGGATTTTAATGCAAAGCAATAAAAAACAAATGGAGATGCCATGATGATTTATGACTATGATAAATTGATAAGAAAATTATAAGGTGGATTGTATAACCTCCATTTTGTTCTGCTTTCATTACTGACATTTTTTATTGTCCCTTGATGTCAAAATTAATCTAAATTTTAATGTGCCTTTTCTTTACTTTGTTTGCTGTGTCCACTATATCATTTTTCATCTATCTCAGTTTGTCTTGTTATTTCCAGATTCTTTGTATATTTCTCTCCATCTCATATAATGAATTAGAAGAAGGATAAATCTTTGACTTCTATCCTTTGTTCTTGTCAGTCAGCGTTTCTGATGTTCTCTTTCAAGGCCGTTAGTGTATTGCCCGCCTCTTTCATGTTTTGCTTTTGTTTAGGTTAGCTTTATTAGACACCTATGGTATATACTAGGTCATGTCTCTGCTATATAATTTGAGCTCTTCCATTAATATTGATTCCTTGTAAGTGGCTTCAGAGAATTAGCTAAAATCACTTTGCCTACACAAGGAATATATTGGTAATAAGAAAGTCACAAGATCTACAGAAGTCATTTCTCTTTCCAGGATGTTTGTGTCTAAGTGCAGTTCCTTCTTTCTTATTTTTCAGCTTGTGCTCCATCCTATAGCAGGTCTTGGCAATTTTTACATTACCATGATATTTTCCGAGTCAACTACAATAGGCATCATTAAGTGATACGTAATACCACGTACAGCTCCCCAGTGCACTACCTACATATATTGTCATAAGAACTTGATTTGGGTTCCAAACATACAAAGAAATTCTCCTCTAACAGCAATGCTCTTACATATATAAAACGGAACATGCCACAATTTTCTGTCAGATTCATACAGTATCCGACACTTAAAAAAACCTCTGCCTGCCTTCATGTGAAATCAGAGTAATACGTAGATAGGACATAGCGCTGCAGCCCTGCGTATGATTCTTAAGGCTGGATTTCCATGTGTGAATGAAATTTTGGTCAGTGAAAAACTGACCATTATTCTTGCGATTTTAATGCAATTTTCACGCATTTGCTTTTGCATCCTTTTCAGATATTTTTTCACTGCTCTGCCATTCCTGGCTCATTTTTCTCATGTGGTCCCCATAGAAACACATGTTAAAAATGGATTGGTCTAGTATGGAATTCGCATGGAATGCAATTTCAATTCGTTTGTTTTATTCTCCCATAAAATAATGGGCAATTCTTGCACACAGATTACACAAAATTGGGACATGCAGCAATTTTTCAAACTTGGACTATTGTTTTGAGTGAAAAATAACATTCAAATGAATTGGGGGGTTTTCCACACTAGTTCTGTCTATCTTGGACAGAACTTTTCCGCAATAAAAAAAACTTTTTTGGGGGAAATAATTTGTTATTCAAAATGTTATAGCGTTTTTGTTTTTCCATGGGCGGAGCTCTGTGAGGGCTTGTTTTTTGTTTGACAAGCTGTAGTTTTTATGAGTACCATTTTGGGGTACATAAGGCTGTTTTTAAGACTTTTATTGCATTTTTTGGGAGGCAAAATGTAAAAAATAAACATTTTGCTTCAGTTTTTTAGGGGTTTTCTTTCCGCTTTTTGCTGTGCAGGAGAAAAAGTGTGTTCAGTTTGTTGTAGTGGTCGCTATGGATACAACGATACCAAATATGTGGTATTTAAATTTTTTTATAGCAATTGAGGAAAAAGCACAAAAATGGTACTTGTACCATGAGGGCTCAGTCACACGGGTGCATCGGCACCCATACACAGGCGCCGATGCGCCCGTGTGACTGAGCCCTTCCTGCAGGAAGAAGACGGCCGTACCTTAAGACGGACGTCTCTCTGCAGCGCTGAAGAAAAAACACATGACCGGCAATGAAGCCGGTCACATGTTCTTTTTTCCCGGCGCTGCAGTGAGACGTCTGTCTTGAGGTACGGCCGTCTCCTTCCTGCAGTAACACGGGCGACTATGCGCCCATGTAACTGAGCCCTAACACCTATGATGGCTATGCTAAAGCATTGCAGGACCTCTGTCCTGAAATGCCTTATCGCTTGTAATAGCCGTCATAGGCAATGGCAAAGTAGGACACCTGTATCTGGCATCCTGTTGCCGTGGCAACCCGTCGGCCCACGTCAGTGACGTCACATATATAGTGGCGTGTAAGGGGTTAACAGCGGAGGTTGCTGTCCGATGCGCCCCCACTGTTGCAGTGGGAGGCCAGCTATCGATGACAGCGGCATAAGTGTACGTCCTGTTTCGTTAACTACCCCGCATCCCTTTTTCTTTATTCATCTCTTTCGCATGTTATTTTTTTCTTTTTTTTGTATGTCATCTGTCTGTCTGCTTTATTAATTTCTTCTACTCGCTGCACAATTTTTTTTCTGCATTTATGATGGAGAGCCATGAAGGAAACTACAGAGGAAGTGTGAACAGCTTTTATAAAGTTTTAGGATGAGTTCACACATGGCGGATTCATTATGGATTTTCAGTGTATAGACAATTCCAAAAATTCACAAGAATGCCAGTGATGTGCAAACATGACTTTATAGATATACAGAAGGTACTGGATGGCACTTATAGGGTAGGTTGACATGATAAAATACAAATTCTGGAGTGTTTTTTCTACTATTGTCCCTCAGGAAAAATCTGGAGATAAAGCTACGTAATGCGGAAAATTCTAATATTTCAATTTCATGGCCCAATGTTAAAAACAGCTGTGGGCTCAAAACACCCACTTCACCCCTTGATAATTTCCATGAGGGGTATAGTTTAAAAAATGGGGTCACGTTTTGGGGGTTCTCACTTTATCGTGTACACAATGATGGGGAGTCACAATGGCTCTACCATCTCCACACAGTACATCCAAACTGCACCCTGGCCCGGCTGCGCGTAGGGGATAAAGTTAGCAACTGTGCTTTGAACCTTCAGTACTTGTCTGTCCATGTAACGCCAGTGCCTCTTCCATGTGAAAAATCACCTGAGCCAAATAAAAAGTCCACAATCAAGAGATAGTTTCAAATCGAAGGCATGCTGTTTTCTTTTACTCACAATTTTCCAACTCTGATTTTCCAAGAACAAAATACAGCAAATACAGGCTTAGATATAACACTCTTGGCACATTTTTCTTCTGCACAACATCCGAAACACTTGGAATTAGAAGTTACTTTCCGCCCCAAGTACAAATGTCATCAGTGTCAGTTATCTGATTGAAGAACTCTTGAGAGAACACTCCTGACACGGAGGGAAAATATATACCATTCTTTCATCATTTGCTATGTCCCGTAAGTCGCTTCTCTAAAAGCATTTTGCGGAGTAGTTTCTTACACCAGACTTGTCCTCCGACCTGCATTAGCAAAGTCAGTCCCGTCCCTCAATCATGTAGTTAAGCACGGGAGTGTGTGACCATAACCACCAACTCCTTCTACAGAATCTGACCTCTAGTCCCCAGAGGGATACATCCCATGGAAGAGGAGATGGGCTCGGGACTATGCCCGGCAGGAGCATAAGAGCCTTGGCATCCTGCTTACACGTCCTTCTTCACTGACTTCATCTTTACTCTGTCTACACACTACTTATTCCACCCCCAACCTTTCTAAAGACCAATCATGCCACACAGAGCAGGTTAGGGAGGCAGACATGCCGACATCACCAAGAATAGTGACACCAACATGAACACAAGACATAGACTAACGCAACTACACATACCAAAACACAAAGACAATCCACCTGGGGTAAACAAACACCAACCAAGAGGTACCCTAATTTTGGGCCACTACACATATTAAACTGTAATTTTTTATTTTCACAGACGAATGTTAAGAACCTCCACAAAATACCTGTAGAGTCAAAGCACTCACAAGATCCATTGATAAATTCCTTGAGGGCTCTAGTTTCCAAAATGGGGTCTTTTAAAGGGTGTTTCTTATGTCTTGGCAACTCAAGGCCTCTGCAAATCTGAAATGGTGCCTGGAAAATGTCCCAATAAAGGGAGAACCCAAAATCCACAAGGTGCACCTTCATTTCTGATGGCGGTGTTTATGTTACACACTAGGGCTACATTTGGGATGCTTCTAAAAACTACATAACTGCTGTGTTACAGAAAAAAATAGTTTAAAGCTTAAAATCTACAAGGAAAAGTATAAATTTCCCCTCCACATTGCTTTACAATAATTGCTGTGAAACATCTATGGGTTGTATTATTTTGGAGTCAATGCTCTAAAGAATATCTTCTAGTACAAGGTCCATATCCATGCCTCCCAACCAACTTGGATCCAGCAAGATAGTCCTGGATTTCATACGCTGTCCCGCTTCTGATTTCAACTGTATCTGCATCCTCATTTGAATATAAAGGAGGAACAGATAGCTGTCAGATCCCTGCTTTACCATTAACCCTGTCACCTCTGCTGTTCATGGCTTGGTACAGGTAGGCATGATGCAGTGACATCATCACATTTGCCTCATCAAGCCACAGATAGCAGAGAGGATAGGAGAGAGACAGAATGGTCTGATTCATTCATTGTGGGTATGGGGCTAGATGATTATTAATTTTATTTTTAGGAGCATTATCTGGTAGACTCTATGTGGACATACTTAATGTGTGGAGGGCACTAAGGCGGCATTAATACGGTGAAAGGGCACTACTGAGGCATCATCCCTATGTGGGAACTGTATGACACACAAAGTAGGAACTATGAAAGTTTTTGGGGTGCAAAGGGTTACTATCACTCTGTGGGGGCACTAAGGAGGCATAATTACTATGTAGGAGGGCACTATTACTGGCAGCACAAAGGCGAATAGGTAAATTAGACATGCATGAACACGGACTGAAAAAGATTAGAGGTATGTTTTATTGTAAAGAAAATTTGCAGTAGTATGCTGCATGCATAGTTAACTCTACGTGTACCATAGAAGAGAGTGACAATAAAATTGGCTATGATGAATTCTCTACCATGTCAAAAGTTTGTGAAAAGTTCAGTTACTCTGTAATTAAAGTTGTTTCTCATTATCACATAAAACAAGGTGATTTAAACTACTAATGAAAACTATATGCAGCATTCCTGTACATATTAAATGATCACATACTCAGTAACTGTTTGTCAAAGAAAATGTTTACAGCAACACTAGCTAAAAATTTTTTTTTTTGCCATGACAAATGATTATATCTAACCTAAATGAATGCTCCTTTACAAAGCTTTACAGCATGGTGAAAAGGATGAAGAAAAAGGAACATTTCTGATCATAACAGAACCATCATATGAATTTAGATTCTATGAAATTGAAGTCATGATAACAACGTAAACAGAGACTGAAGAGTTCTTTCAGAGGTTTTTTAATATCCTACTGTAAAGGGAAGTCTCACACAAACGGATTATAATTGCGGAATCTGCAATTGCCATCCGCGAGGACTTTCTGCGGCAAAACTCAGACATTGAAAGGCATGTCGTTTTAATTTTCTCTTCACACTCGTGAATACGAATTGTATTCACGGAAAGAAAATTGCGCATACTCTATTTTGCTGTGGAAACAACACAGACGTCCTCTATTGAAGTCAATGGAGGCGTCTGACCTGCAGCGCATACGCAATTAAAATTGTGTTTGGGCTGTGGGTACCTGTGTCATCCTTAAGCAATGGCATAGGAAATACAAGCAAAAAAAAAACCTGTACAGTGCATGACCATCTGGCAGCCTAGGCAGCCATGTGCAGTACAGGTTAGTGCCATACGCAGCGTCACCAGCCGGGCTCCCAGCTGGATTCTGCTGCAGGCCTCCCGCAAGCGAACTCCAATCCGGTCATGTAAGCCGTCATTAGTGTATCTTGACGCCACCAGAAGCTAGGGGTTTGACAGTCCTGACATGGAGGGACACCCCTGGAACACCTCTAGCTCCCAACTGGCTTCCAAGATACGTAGGCTGGGTGAGTAGTGTGCACCCTGAGGAGTCTGCTACTACTGCTGCCAAGCCTAGCTCCCCATTGGAAACCCCTGCGTCGCCAGACACATTTTCATTCCCTGTTGCTGCGATAGAGCGCTAAAAAGTTCTAGTTTGAAACAAATGAGTTGTAATGTGGCTATGCGCATTTGTGATTTTTTTGCGCAGCACGGGTGCGATTTTTTTATCGATTGCGACGGCCCTATATTTGTGTGATGTCCGATTTTTCCCTCGCCCATGTAGGTAAATGGGTGCCGTAAAAACGCATCGCACATCGCAGAATCGCATGCGTGAATGCGTTGCGATTCTTTTCTCTATAATTGAGTTTAAAGTGTCAAAAACGCTGCAATAAAAAAAAAAATCGCAGGACAGTCATATTACATAGAGCTTTGCGATGCGAGTTTAGTGGGGGGAAAATCGCAGTGCAATCGCACAAAAATCGCAAATTGTTCACTGCAATATCGCAGCGATTTTATAAACGCACTATCAGCCTCGCAAGTGGGTGGGAGCCCTAAGAGCTAAGAACGGCCGTGGCAGCTTCTGAAAGGAGAAGAGGCAGAGGAGGAGAGTACCGTAAACAACTATCCTCCCCGCTCACCGCTGTGATCCTCCAGGGCTCTACCGTCGCTGGAGGCTGCCAGTGCAGTCACTATCCTCTCCGCTCACCGCTCTAATCCTCAAGAGGTCGGCGCTCTCTCCCTTCATGCTGCAGGTGCAGGCAACTGTCAAGCATGCAGTGTGGTGTTGGTTACAGTGAAAGCGGCAATGCCAGAGCACAGATCGCTGACAGTGCTGAGGATCCGGATGCCACTTTAAAGGTTACAGAGCCTGACATAGGACGTCAGCGGTGACAGCCAATGAGAAAGTGGGGGCGTCACCACATGTCAACACTGCTGTATTATGTCTTCACCCCTAACTTCTGGTGGTGACCTAATACACCAGTACCGTGTAAGCCTAGCCTAAGGTTGTGATGTGACCTCCTCCTGGTGTGTTCACAAATGATTTGCTTTGTCGAGAGCTGTAGAAAAGCTTTCCCACACACACACACACACATGTAGCAGATTTTGCTGTTAATTTTGGTGCAGATTGGCAGCAGACTTCACCCGTTCTACTAATAGATCTGTACACTGTGGTCCAGAATATTATTGCTGAATTATTCCCAAACCAAGTGAATGCAACTTAAATCTGTTTAATTGGTTCATGTGTCCAAGCTAGGACGGCAACGGGTAAGTGTCACTCTGGGTGCCATGTCTGGTTGGAAGAGACATGTCTAGTTAGGTCCAGTAGGTATCTGGGCACACATAGGCATGGGGATGCCACATTGCTCACGTGGATAGTTATATGCATAGCTCTTGTGCCTATGCAGTTGCAGAAACAGTTTGATAGTGAGTAATGTGACCAGAGGGTAGAAAATTTTATGTGCCACATGGTACAGCATTCAGCAGCTGCTCTCCATAAGTTTGTATAGTCTACCCCTTCATGGCTAAGCCTGTTTTCTGCTAGGCATTTCCACTTCACAATAATAAGATTTACAGTGTACCTAGTCAGATGTACCAGACCAGAAACTTCTAGCATAGGTGACATCCTATGACAGCGCAATATTGTAAGTCCATGAGCTCTTCGTAGGACCTATAAAAACTACCTGCTGTAATAGCTTCAGACTGAAGCGTCTGAACTGAATAACTAAGAGCGGTGTTCACATATATTTTAAAAAACAGATGGATGGATGGGGGGGGGGGATTCAGAAGGCGTAAAATAAAAAAGTTGGGGGATTTATATTCTCTCAAATTACAATAATGTGATATAATGCATGTGATTGACTGCAGAACCACACAATACTCGGCTAACGGTTGGATGGGCTTTAACATTTTGCGGCATCACATGGCAACAAACAGGTTTAGCCCTAGCCATAGCTGCCATACAATACATGGTTTCTGCGATCATTTATTGTATATCAAAACAGGAATGAGGTTTGTTTGTTTGTTTTGTTTGTAAGAGTTTAGTATAAATATGTTACACAATTACCTAGGCAGAAATTTGAGAATTTCATTAATAAATATTGCCCTTTGAGCTTTTTACACATAAAAGAATATCCATGTAAGTAAATTACACATATGGCTGACTGTTTTAAGAACAGCAATACAGTTCTAGTAAATACCAATGTAGATTCTCATAAATTCCCAATGTTTAAACAGTTTAAAGCCCGGAGGCATCAGTAACAGAACCATATCCCTTTTCATAAGAAAAAAAAGTTCCACTTTGCTTTTTGTATATAAAAACACAAATACCTGCCTGCTTAGTTTTTTTCCTGTACATTTTCTGTCTTTTGTTGGTTTTTTTCATCATAACTTGTTAGTAAGGCAAAGAGAGGGCAAAAAACATGCACTGAGTCAATTACATCTGTAATTACAAGTCTGATGTGAACATGAAATGTGTAGATTTTAGCTTCTCTCCGAGGGAACAGGCTACAGGTTTCACGTACTTTAAATGAATACTTAGCATTCAATCAACGTCATTGTGTGTTTTTTTTTTCATGAAGATATGATTGGGAGTCAACATAACTTTACCTGTGCAACCACTGTGATAATTATCCTGGTTTGAAATTACAGGTAAGCCTGACACGTCTGACAGAATAATTGTTGGATTAGATTTCTCACCACAAAGATAACGTGAAATTGAACAGCTACTAGCATTTAGACATGTTGCCTGGCAGATGCATGCTGGTGTGATTCACCTAGAAGCTTATCTCTGCACTGGTATATTTTCTTTTTTGTAGTAGTTGGCTTGGTTTCAGCTAGTTTATGATCCCTGGAGTTGCTAAAGGACAATATTCTTCTATTCTTTAACATGTAATAGCAAGGCTCTTTTCTGCTGGCACAACAAAAATTGATTTAAAAGGACAAAACTAGCATAATATTCACCTCTGTAACCCTAAACTGAGCCCTGTACTGTGAAGTGTGCACGTATACCTTTTGCTTTTCAGCATACATTTAATTTTAGGAGTTGGCTATTAACGAAGGCAGCAGCCGCGTCCATTATACAATATAATTGTTAAATACAATTTATTTGTTAAACTATATGTATATTCTAACTAACAGCAAATCAACAAATTACATATATATGTATATATATTTCTCCAATCCTATGGCATGCTTGCTGTTTTCACGTCTCCTGTAGGCTTCAATAAAAAGAGCTATGCACATGTGAAGCCCACAATTAGGAGATACATGTTTTTCCAAAAAGTAAGCGTTTTGGTTTTTTTTAAAGACCCACTGGGGAACTTGAACTGGTGATCATCTGATCACTTATACAGTACACTGCAATACTTCATCATTGCAGTATATCGCCTTTCTGCAATAATTTCATTAAAAAAAAAATGGCAGTCTTGAGGGTTTTCCCATTGAGGCTGCCATGACATTGGTACGGCACCCAACAAACTCATTGCAGGGGGGCGTTCGAGAGAAAGAGGGAGCCTTCTTCCTCTGCAGGGCCATCTAAATACTGCCATAGCATTTCACAGTGGCAAATAAATAGTTAACAGTTGCAATCAGAGTTATCTCCAATTAGGCCTCCCAGGCTCACTCCATACCACCCTTTAGCATTAAGGGTTTAACAACATTTATCAGGGCATAAATATTGAAGGCTTATCTTTAGGATAGGTCATAAATATCATATCAGTGGGTGTACAACTCCCAACACCCTCACCGATTAGCTGATTGAATAGGCACTGTTTATTGTTCACCAGGCGCAGTGCTGTATATTTTATAGTGGCTGTGCCAGGTATTACAGCTTACTGCTGCTTTTTCCCATTTAGTTGAAAGAGACTGATCTGCAGTACCTGATATAACCACCTCAGAATGTATAGCAATGTGTCTGGAAAAGTGGAGCACTGCAAGTAGTAGATTGGTGTGGGTGCTGGGGTCAGACCTTCATTAAATCTCATATTGATTGCCTATCCCAAGGATATTCCTTTTAATAAGCCTGAAACAGCTGACTGCTACTTGGAATACATTTTTTGCTACATTTCGTCAATTTTTAATAAATCACCCTTAAATTCCTATTACCCTTCTAAATTGCAACACATGTTCTAGCCGAATAGAGTTTATTTCACTACAAATATACAAGACAATTGACATTTCCTAGTGTGTGACTCAATCAGGCTGAGAAAGATAAATCCATCTATGAGTCAGCACGTCAAGTGGTAAAAATGTTTTTGGGTTTAACAAAATGAATGTTTATGATTACTTGCAATACCATCCGTGGCTGTTCTAGTCATTCAATATAATCTCCCAAACAGTCATCAAAATAAGACAATGCACAGTAAAACAATACTAAAGCACATGTCTTTTCTTGCTACATTCCACGGCTTCCTAAAAGGAAGAGCTGTTTTAATATTAAAACTATCAATGTGTGTGGCAAGCCGGAGAAAAGAAAACATTGGTATGGGAATGCAGATCTATTCATATGCCAGTATAAGCCCACTTTAATAAAGTTTCTTTCAAGTGCCGAGACAAAATCTTTGTATATGAAGACATTGCTTATTGTCTTCATCACAGTCATCTGTCATTATTACATTCAGCTCTGACTTTTTGCACAGGGCTGTGCAGAGATTACAATAAAAAATATGCAATTCATAATTCGGCTCTGTGCACACTATGTTTCGGATGACCTCGTAAGGATATGTCTGATTAGCAAATGCATTCTATCATGTTTCCATAGGTTTCTGTGGGATAAAACTATGCAGTAGGGAGTAGATGTATGGAGCAGTGGCCAATTATGTACACTGTGGCTCCATATGACATCATATGTAAACAGCCAAGTGAGCACTGGGGTCCATTCTAGTAATTGGTTCACTGTAACCCCCACCAGGAGGAGCATGGATGGCCTTATAAGTTTCCTTACTCACCTTCTTGGTGCTTTCCTTAGGAAGAGATGTTACCACTCCCGACCCACTTCATGGGCCTCTCATTAGCCAAGCCAGAAACCTACTGCACACTGATAAGGAGCAAAACCCCCAAAACAGCTGTCTGTGTATGGATTCTGGCTTGGTTTTCAAATCATTTTGAATCATTGCTCTACAGACCTGTCTAAAGGGTCAGGCTTTGATTTGAAGGAATTCTGCCATCCAATAGGTGGTGCTGCAGAGGTATTGTTCCATCTGCCTTATTTGCATATTACCCAGAGGAGCATGGATGATCCTATAAGTCTCCTCACTTTCTTGGTGCTCTACCTAAAGGAGAGATGTTACCCCTTCCGACCCATGGATAGAAGATAAATGTTAACCCTTTCCAATCCACTGTCTGATGTCTTCCTACATTCTGATTGAAGTTTGTACAGCTCCAATGTCAGAAGATGTCCGACAGGGTATTCTTACCGTCTATTACCAGCCACTCCGCTGGAGCCTCTGTGGTGCACACACACAGGCTTTAACCAGCAGATGGCACCATTGTATAACAGCAAAAAGAGAAAGCCTTTTAGGAAACCCTGAATCCAAAATTGGATTAGAAAGGGTTAATGGTTGGAATATCTCCATAATGCTTATTGATCCTTGTGGATGGTGAAATCTCAAGTGCTTTACCAAACAGGATTAAAAACAAAATCCTGTTTCTAAACTTGGAAAGAAAGAGCTTCCAACAAATGTATCCATTAATACATGATTTATTTAGTAAAACCATGGTGATATAGCAGTTTCAGATAAGACCCCTAGGATAAATTGTCAATAAAGCCTTTATTGCTATCCTTTGTGCTACATTTACACTAAATCATTGTATTATAGTTGAACAATCAGTTAGTATTAGTGGTGTAATCCATGATCTATGTGTATTGTGTTATGTAGCTATTTAGCGAGAATTTGCTTATTAACATCATCTCCTGCCATAGCTGTCCTAAAAAAAGTTTAGTTTCCATAAAATAACTTCTATTAGAGGTCTTTGCATCCAATTTATATGCATGCAGGACATTTTCATCTGGTAAAATTGCTGGACAAGTGCATGAACCGAATGGACCCCATTATAGTCAATGGGGTCTGTTTGGCACAGTTTGGTTCTGTTATGAGATGGATCCATTCATCCAGGGCCTTTCATCTTCCCATATCAAAAACGGAGCAGGAAAACAGCATCCCTAGCAGAGATGTAAATTTAACCTAAACTAGACCTGGAAAGCCAAATTCTGGATTAATTTTTACATCAATCCAGAGCCTGTGACCTATAGGCATTTCCTAAGGAATTTGAATTCTGCCCTTCTGTCGTTTTGGATGGATCATATACTGTTTGCTCTCATCCTGGTGGATTCTTCTAATAACGGTATTTTAAGGAATTACAAATAATGCAACACTTCCGTACATAATGTATGTTCACCAAAAACAACATAATTGGGTATAAAAGCTATTTCTGGATTCACTAATGCTGTGCTCTACGTTTTTCTTTGTTCTTGTGCTCCATCACTAAAAACATGGAGATTATGTCACTGTATTTCCTAATGTGTTTGGTACTAATTGTTCACAGAGCGACTATATAATTTAACAGTGATAGCCCATGAGCATGTATATTAGTGTTCTACATAGTTATATGACTTTATAATAACTTTATATGTCAATGTACAGATGTAGCAATCATAAACATAACTGTGCATTGTGATAACTGCAGTATTCTAGTACATTCCGTGTTTTAGTTATTGTACATTGCAGTTGAGTAATCATAATGAGATACATGTCAAGTTAATGTTTACTACATCTGTATTAGTTGGTTACTTTACTTTCAGCAGAAGTTTCCTAGAAACCAGTGATGAAAGCATTATCATGAAAATGTATGATAAACATACTACAACTGGACTGGCCCACCAGACAACAAGAGGATTTTTTTTCTGGGCCAAGCTTTTGAGGTCCAGATGAAGACGATCCTATCTGGAAATAGTATTGGAGCAAATTCCTTTTCAGAGGAGTATGGCAATTTTTGGTGCTTATGGCACATAACAGGTTAGGACTGATGGTATGCATTAATGTGCCACCTATTTATCACACTGTAAAGCCATCATACTATTACTAAATAAAGACCAGTACAAAGATCAATATTACTAACACAATATGAGCGCTAAATATTGCCCTCAGACCATGGCCACATAAAACCACCTGTTACTGTAGAGATCAATATTACTAATAATACCACATGAGGGATAAATAATACCCCTAGACTATGACCACATAATATCACCATACTGTTGTAGAAAAAACACTACACAAAAACAATATTGGCTACACACAGTGACCATATAGTGGTAGTTACCAGCTCTATACAGGTGTTTTACAGACAATATAAGTGATTATAGTACAGTAATATCCAGTAATTACAGGTGACAGCCTCTCTGACTAGAGTCATACACTTTCCATTTTCTTCTGCATCAAGCCCAGTCCACCATGACAATTTCTCCTGGTCACAACTTGTTGCTGCAGGATTTAACACAGACATCTTTGGGTGCTTGTTTTTTCATCAACTTCCCTGTTTTCTTCACCGCTACACAATCTCTCCTTCTAGTGTGCCCCAGATAGTAATAATGCTAACTGTGGTATCCCACGCAGGAGTACTATGCCCCTTTGTATCCTCACACAGTAAATACTGCTTACAGTGACTCTCACAAAGTAAAAGAGCACCTACTTAGCAATTATGCTTTCTTTATACCCCCACTCGAAAATAAAACTCTCTTTTGCCTCTACTCAGTGATACTTTCTTTTTCCCAATTAATTAATAATATTCCCTTCTATAAATAATGCCTCCTTTTTCATCCTTTCAGAAATAGTGCCAATTTTTGCCCCTTTTTAGAAGTAATGCCCCCTTTTGCCACTTTTTTTTAAATAAGCCCCCCTTTTATATAATAAAATAAAAAACTGACCATACTTACCTCCTCTGTTGCATCCCAGCCGCTGTAGTTGGCCCCAGTGTCCCTCACTGACTTCGGGTTTGTGTGATTATGTGACAAACATACTAAATGCAACAGTCAGCCCTGGCCTCTGCATTAGTGTTGCAAGGCATGTCTTCAGCAATGACATGTATTTGTCACATGATCACATAATGTAAATGTGGAAGTCAGCAGAGGTCAAAAGTACCAACTACAGCAGCTGAGGAGCAACTAAGGTGGTAAGTATGGCCTTTTTTAATTATATTCACTTAAATTCAGATCAGTAAGGCCAAACTGCCATGCCTAATCCAGCATCTAGCTGGTTTTTATTAAAGAAACTTCACAACTTATTACCTATCTCCTGAGTATGTGCACATATACCCAAAGGGTTACACCATTTCACCAGTCTTTTTAACTACCTTACTCCACGTTCACACTGGTCAACCCTGAGGGTTGCACAGTCACTGGCTTGGCAGCGCCCAAAACCTGATGCACATATCTCTTTGACCTATTCATCACAAATAAAGACTACTTTGGAAGAAGAACCACTTCATCACCTGTTTACTAGATCCTGATTCAAGAAGTTCCACTTCCTTTCTTTTTCACACCACACTGTCCTAATCCAGCATCCCAGGACCTCCTGCTACTGGCCCCAGGACCGGACCAGCGCACTGGGATTTTTCCCAGTGCAGGCAATGGTCAGACCACCCCCTTCCTTTTGTAATTATAGGGTGGACCTCCAGAAACATTCCCTCGTTATAATAAGTGTTCGTCAGAACAAGTTATGTCCACTATGAACAATCCCTTTTTGTTAAAAGCAACTGTTAATGAGAAGCTTATCACAGAGAATCCCGCTACTGAGACCCCATCCAATATTCTATAGTCTTTGAAGAAACCTTCTATCAAGAATCTAAATCACCTACAGCACTACCCCAGGGCAAATTAAGCTTTATATTGATGCAACAATTGGAAAATAGATCATCCATATTATGCTTAAACTTGCTGGGTTCCCCAGAACACAAAGAATTAACTTGAATAATAGCTGTCGGTTGACATAAAAATCTCCCTATAACAATAGTGTTATTACATAGTTCAATTTTCTGTCAGTTGGAAGAGTGTTCCCATTAAGTCCTGTTATATGAAATTGCTAAGGTATGCCATAACCATCACCAATACCAAAAAATTGAGGCATTTTTCCTGTGCAACAGTATTCCCATTCAATCAGCTATACAGGGAACTGCACAATAGCTCCATTCAAGCAGTCACTGTGTGAGTCAGGCTAAAGGCCCCCATACATATTATGAGAAAAATCACCCAGACCCACCAATTTTGGCAGGACCAGATAACTCTTGTATATGTGTGGAGGCCTCCTGGCTCTCCTCACTTGATACTTTTGTTCTCTCTAAATAGGAGCAACCACCGGAGCTTTCTGGTAATGGCTTTACTCTCTCTGTTCAATGAAAATACATGAATGGTTGTCTGAACCGAGTGTTCCTGTGTATGGGAAAACTAGAAGAAATAGCTGTTCGGCCAATAACCTATGAAGGTGTATGGGTGTAGTGGAAACCCAATATATCTATATTCTGGACTGTGGGCCTTTGGTAATGGACAATGAACCTGTTTTTATTTTGTATACTAAGTGCCAGTACTTTTCCATTACTGATACATTGGATATCTATATTTGTATCTGCTTCCTCTTATGAAACTTCTGTTCTCAAAACGCTGACAAGATAATATATAGTATAAACACGTTACATTTTCCATCTGTTTTGCAACTTTGGAAGACAGTATAACTCAGACATGGACAACCGCAGTCTGAAACAGCTACCGCAGAAATTACCCAAGCAATTTTACTGGAAACGTATGCAAATAACATGGGAGGTCTATGCTATTACTAACTCATGATGTAACAGCCAATTATATCGAAGGAACCACACGTGGGCCTAATACAACCCAGTCATTTCATCCACCACCTGATGGCCAATCACAGATGACCGGAGGATGGAAGAATTGCAAGATGCTTATCCAATAATTAAACAATACGTTGTATCTATGTAATCTTTTGACCTGCCCAGATGTTAAACTCTTAAAAGAGGCAACACGCCCAACATTAAAGGAGAATTGAGGAAGCTATACATGCTGAACCTTGTGTCAGTGTGAAAACTTCTTATGCGCATTATCAATTCAGAGTTAATATGGAAGGGTGTAAACATTCCAAATTGAGTAAGCCGTGGTTCCACAAAGGAATGCCACGACATGGGCACCATAAGATGCAAGTTGCGATGTTGCTTCATTGTTTTCAGTTGTTTCATTTGTGTTAGTGTCTATTCTACAATGACTACAGCAGTAAAACCATCACCACCAGCAGAAACAGCACCTTGAGGGCAGAGTGTCCTCCTCATGAAAACATGAGAGCTGTAGCTCTGTATTTCCATATTGACACATTTGTGGGGAAAGTAGGAGAAGGAAACATGATGAAAGCAGGGGAAGAAAAGCAGCTGCATCACCACTACCACCAGTTGCAACAACACCCTGAGTATACAGTCTGGTCTTTGATATATAGCTATGCTTAGTCATATGTGAGTAAAAATTGCCATCATGCTAACTAATCAGTGGACTCTGCCATAGGGCTGCGGAAATCAGGTGAAATCCTTTACTGATTCATTTTTATTAACATCAGGTGATCCACATTGTCTATGGAAGGGCAGATGCATCTGTCAGTTATCCAATCCCCAGTTGTGCTGAACAGCCTTTCTGATAGCACATTGGCAGTGGGCTAGGCAGCACCTCTAAGGCTTGTTGTGCCAGCTGTGTCCACTCATCCAGCTTAGACACCTAGAAGTCAAAGGGGCCATCACCATGTCTGAATACAGCCACGTAGGATCTGACATACTCTTAGACAATCATGGATAAGTGCTGTCTGCGACTGTCAGTCCTCTTCTGTGTTTTTGCTGCAGGCTGCAACAATCTAAAAAAACTATGCCACACCTTTGTTAAACTTCTCACGCCACTAGTGGTGCTCAAGCTGCTTAATAGTCTGTTCTGATACTGCTGCATTTTGAAGTCCCTCTTCACTGCCGGAATGCATTTTAACATTTTGGCCTTCCACCGTGAATCAAGGAGGATGGCCACCCATTAATGCTCTGATTTTTGATGAGGGGCTTTGTGACGGTCTTTCTGCAAGCACTGCAGCATATACCTCAAAGTGCCTAAGGGTGATGGCCCACATTCCTCATGGTAAAGCCTAAGAGTATCCTGCAGCTGGTCCTGCCATGTATGTAGAATGGATGGAGTTATTGATGGATGGAAGGAACGTTGTATAGACCCCTCCCCTGCCTCTGGATCTATATTATCTACTCTTTCTCCTCCTGCTCTTTCTCTTCTATACTTCTCCCATGGGTGGCGAAATGTGTTAGAGCAGATGCCCCCCTTTCTTGCCCAAAGCCACCCTCCATGTGGTGTTGAGTAATGGCTGACTGGCCAGACAGTTGTGTAATTGGCATCCCTTCTTCCTCCTCCTGCGACAACACATCGCTGTCCATAAAGCCCTGTAGTGTATATTCCAGCAGGCAGACAAAAGGGATGATTTTGGTCGCTTTCTAAAAGTAGGCTAAAATGGCACAAACAATCTGTAATCTACAGCCACTCAACAGGCATCAAGTGGATGATCTCCATGCAATGCCTTATAATGGTATACACCTTCTGGTACTCCATGATCACTCTCTGCTGCTGGCTGGGCCTATGCAACATATGCAATGTGGAATTCCACTGTATAGGCAATTCACAGATGAGGCGGCTTGGTGGTAGCCCAAACTGTTACTGCACCTCCGCTAGAGGAGAGATAGTTGGATGGGAACACCAAAAGCACAAGCACAGTTTCCTGGTCCTTTTGTAATTTGCATCAGCCAGACTTGCACCTTTGAACAATTTCCGAGACTGCAAACACTGTACTGAAATATTCCTCATGCATAGTTTGTGCCTACTGCTATATACAGTGACAGCAGCAAAAATATATGCTCTGCAGATCATCTCACCCTAAACTACAGAGCACATTTTGTATAGGCATATAGCATTCATGCAACTTTTCTGGCCCATAACTACATTTACATATATATACAATATATCCTCAGCACAATATCTCTTCCTAACCCTAAGTACAGAGTATATTTTGTATGGGCATACAACAGTCATGCAGCTTCTATGTTCTCCCTAATAAGTTGCAGCTTCTATATAAAATGGCTGCAGCTAACACAATGCCTATGTTATATAAGGCTGGGTCATAAGATGCAGGTGTCCAAAAAAAGTTCTGCCCATATATAAGATAGAGGACACATTTGGTGGCATCATCAGGGCATCTAGCTGCTGAATAGCTGCACGTTGACATAATTGGAAATTCAATTTTCCCATGATTTTCACCAAAAATCGTGTTGCGCACACTTGATTTGTTTTAGTGAAAATCAGCTTGATTTTTTTACCCGACCAAGCAAGATGATCAATACTATTCTTTGTAGTCTACAATAGGATGTAATCTCTAGTCACATGCCATAATGCACAAGCCTTAGCCTAACACCAACTAAATATAACAGAAGCCTTTTACAGTGCTAAACAAGCACTAATATATGTGTTCCAGTTGACTACCTATGTTTTAGGCCAGCTGCACATAGGCAGATTTGCATTGCAGAATCCGGAGCAGGCGTCCGCCCCCAGATTCCGCAGCAAATACTGCCCGTAACATGCCTGTGAAAAACACTTTTTCCTGTTCACGAGTGGAAATCAATTGTGATTTTCCACTCGCGGAGGAAAAATCGCAGCATGTTCTATTTTTAAGGGGATTGCAAGCGAATGGCTTCCATTGAACTCAATGGATGCTGTCCAACCAGTGGCCCTTTAGCAATTGACATTGCGGAAAGGTCGCGGATTCCATGTCATCGCCTAGCGACTGCATGGGAAAATCTGTACTGCCATAATGTCCGTCGGCTTACTCATGCGGAATCTGACCTGGTCATGTGCAGCCAGCCTTAGAGTGCTACAATGTGAAGACAACACATTGTTCTTACGGTAGTAAGAATTGCTGTGAAAATAAGGTACATGCATCAATACATCATCTTCCACATAGTCAACTGTTAGCCAATAAAAGTATTTTTATGAAGAATTTCATGTTAGACAACTCTTCCTCAGATATGACTGCTCCTGGTACCTTAAAACATGTAAATCAGAGTAGAAGTCGAAGGAAACCTTAATTTAAAGCAGAAGAACCTTGCATGTCTCTGTCCTGGTGCCAGAGTAAAAAGCATTGTCAGTGTTTCTTCTCAGTTTTATAACCTTTTAACTGAGTTGATGTTTGGTATTTTTATCAGAACATGGCTTCTACACATCTATAGGAAAGAGCTTGCAATAAACAATATGCCCTCTGAATGCACTGGGTGAACAGATACTTTCTTATCAGGCTATCAAGATAAGCCTAGTATTTCTTCACAAACTAGCAATGACCTGGTCCTCTGGATTCAAGTTCTGGTATGTGCAAAGAATTTCAAAGACAGGCCATAAATTTGCATGTCTTCAAGTCATGAAACTTTGCATTTATGGTCATGTATTCAGTCAAGTAGCTTCCTAACAGCACAAAATATACCTGAAGGGTTTGTTTTTAGAAACTATTATTACTTTATTTTCATTTGTTTCCAGATAATTAAAGCTAACACTTTTTACAATACTCAACATTTAAAAGAAAGTTGTCACTTGTTGTCAACTTAGTTTAAAAAATTCCAAATCTGAAGTTCTAAACAGTTTTGTTCAGAAGCTCCATTACAAAAAGATATGAACATCAAAATGCTTGATACATTTTATTATGTACTTTACTGAAATAATTCAATTAAACATTAAAATTTATGAACACTTTACACGTATTTCCGATTGGAATAAATCAATCAATCAAAAAATGAGCTAAAATGACAAAAACATAAAAATAATGTACTGGAGCAAAGTCAAATTCTATAAGACAGTTGCTAGTGGTGTAACTCTAGCTGTTTTTGACATGGTCACTGACCATTTTGCAAGTTTTTTTGTATTACTTCAACATCCTTGGTAGAATTGGTACAGCATCTGCAGCTGCCAACAACTAGGTCAGTGGTACTGAAAAAACATGTGACTTATGTGCTTCTGGCTGGAAAACAGTGCTGTGTCTATTTAGTAGATGACAGGCTTTAGTACAAAATTAGGTCATCATTTCCCAACATATACCTGTGTCCCCTACATAGTTGTACTGTACATAGTTCATTCATTCCTACAGAGCAAAACCTTGGTATGCCAACATATGTCAAAAAGGTACTCTTTTGACAAACGTTGGGTATATGGGGCTTGCAGGTCTTCAGTAAAGAGTGCGCTCTCATGGGTTACAACTCAGTCTGAATAATATATGCAGCTTTCTTAACATGCAAAGCATGGATCCAGGTAACTGTTCTTTCACATTTCACGGCAGTTAGAGAGGTCAGCAGTACCTTGAAAGAACCAACGATCTCATGTGGTAGCTTCTTTTCCAGAGAAGAATAGGGGTTTGGTCTATTCAGACCGACTTGTAACCCATGAGCGTGCACTCTACTGGAAACATGCAAGTTCGAGAAACATACTCTATTAGACAGAGCATTCTTGGAGAAGAGATAAGAGGATCTGTGGGTGATATGCCACACAGAAGACTAGTCGTTTCTAAGCAAGGGGCTGTCCCCCCGAAACACATCAATACTGGCTGTTTTATTACTAGTAAAGAATTGGGTTAATGCTCTTGCCTCAGTGATCACCAGGATTGTTCCTAGGGTCCATGATGTTTAATTTTCTGCAAGTTGCATTATTGCACCCAGTTATATAAAATGGTAAAACCTGGACTGGCAGCACTTTATATGTGTCTTTAAAAAATTCTGTTTTCAAATTATCTTTGTAGCAGAAGTCGCTCCACCCTCCTCTTCTCTTCCAAAGGGAAGTTTGTGTATTGCAAGATGCAATTCAACATGCCTGACAGAGAGCAACTGAATCTTCTTCATACAGAAGCTAACTTTAGGGCCCCTTTACACTGGCCGATAAATCGTTCAGTGTAAATGCATGCCCCAATTGAACGTCGAACGAGAATTTGTCCACTTCTAGTCAGTCTTTAGTTTCTATATGCAGAAAACTGAACAATAAAAGGCCCTTCTAAAAAGGCAGTCGTTCCCTTTTAAATGACTGCCTGCTTACTGTGAATGAAGGCAGCTTTTCCTCCATTCACTAGCAATGCTTATTCCTGGATAAGCACATAAACAATTATCATTGGGACGACTTGTCGGGCACCTGTGCCAGAGGCCCTCAGATAAATTCAGACACACCAAACTTAGAAGCTTTGAACTGATTCAAAGGCCCATTTACACAAAGCGATGATCATTTAAAAATCGCTAAAAAGCGATTGTTTGAGCGATCATTATTGCGTTTAAACGCACGGCCATCGTGCACTTTTCGTGCACTGCTAGCTGATAATTGAATTCAGGCCAATCTAAAAATCGTCATTCGGTCTTATCAGCAGTTCTCCATGGGTAGTGCTGATAGCATTGTTTCCTGTTGGAGAACAAAGGAAGTCTTCATTTGCACACTAAATAGCTATTAAGCAGCTGAGTAGCTACTTAATAGTTTATGCAAAATGATCGCTCAAAGCTGTCACTCAAACTGTCGTTTGAGCGATCTTTGACCGATCATCGCTTCGTGTAAATGGGCCTTAAGACAGAGCATTGCTTAATTGATTATAGAGAAAGGCATGCCCCCCAGCATGCTGAAGAGTATTATGAGGGGAAGGACCTACAACTCAGTGCTGATAGAGAAAGGCACACTTCTCAACATGCTGAAGACTCTTCTGAATGGTGGGATCTGCGTCTCACTACTGATAGAAGATAATGGTATTAGGAGGGCGCTCCAGACGGAGTCCAATACACAGTGTGCACAACAGAGTATAAAATCAATGGAACTTACCCGGTGAACAGTGAGGTCTGTCAGGACCCCACTATCACCTCCATATCCAAGTATGCTTGTAATTATATATATATATATATACTCCTGTATATATCCACTGCAACCGTATCAATAAATGCTTCACCAATCCAGAGGGGGCTAGGTCCGGAGAGCAGCTGATATTGTGGGTCTTATTGTAAAATAGGACCCACCATGGAAGAAATCATAAATGGTTGCACATAAGTGCAAAAAAGTTATATCAGCGCTACTTATAGTTATCACAGGAATCCCAAAAAGTGATAATAACCATCCAACCTGTCCAAATAAAGAATCCTTTTGGTTATTATCACTTTTTGGGATTCCTGTGATAACTATAAGTAGCGCTGATATAACGTTTTTGCACTTATGTGCAACCATTTGTGATCACTACTGATAGAGAAAGGCACACCTCTCAATGCTTGCAAAAGTCTTATGTAGAAAGGTAAAATTGTCTTTCTAGTGGTAAAGTATGCCATATTATTCTGAGGGATACATTGCGACATTCTGCTCCCCTCCAATGCAATTGAGTGTCAATAATTTTAATAGGAAACATAAATCCACCCAAATTAGGCAATAGCACCCACCTGCAAGTTAGGCCTCTTTCAGACAAGCATGCATTTGTGTGCACGTATGTACGCACAAATCCGCGCATCCATGGATGGACAGTTGAGTATATATATATTTTTTTTTTTTTTTTTTACACAAGCCAGAGATGACTTTCAGGAAAGGGCTTATATTTAAAGCCCTTCCCCGAAAAATCATTGCAGTAGTTACATGCTTCCAATTGCTTTCAATAGGGCCGCTGGCAGCAGCAGCGGCCCCAATGAAAGCAATGGGAGAACATTGCGATCCTCTGTCACTGAAGAAGGGACTCCCCACGGTGGAATTTTAACGCGCAACACGGACCTATGCATGCACGCATGTCCTGTGTTTTGCAGGTACGTGCGTTTGCACACCTGTAAAACACAATGTTAACACACCATAGGGAACCAATGGCTCATGCGTCTAGCGTGGTTATGTGCGCACAATTGTATGCACATAAACACGCTCGTCTGAACGAGGCCTTAATAGTTTGCAAAGCAACCTTATAGAAGTAATTGCTTTTACTAGCTTCAGCACTGGACAAAAGGCCTTGATACCAAGAATAATGCTTATCTCTACTGACATTCCCAGCAAAGCTTTGTTTTGCAATGACTATTAACAAACAGGGGCAATCATTGAGGGTGGCAGGTGTGAAGTTTTGCATGGTCAACTTTATGTGGCGAACTCACTGGTAAGTGCTCAATATAACCTTTTTTTCCCACACCTCAGATAGGAATACAAGCAAAGTGGTTTATAAACAAACTCTATAGGGGCCCTTCCACACAGGCAGAATTTTTTGCATCACAAGTTGCGGTATATTTCACACCAAAATGTGCATGGCACTGTGTGGATTTTGATGCAGAACTAATCAGCCTGCAATTCAGCATCAAAATCCTCAGCCCTGTGGATTTTTTTTTTCCAAACTTCTCTTTATTTGTTGATTTTGCATATTTTTCAATAAAAATAGTACAAAGACATTGACATCACGTTTGTTGTTTTACATAGTATATACCATGTGTAACATATAGAGCACACCGGAGCGGGACAGAAGAGGGCAGACAGCGCAAGCGCGTCTAATCCAAGCAGAAGAAGGCTTCGGTCGGCGCCATGGAGACGGGGACGCCAGCACCGGAGGGGGTAAGTATATAACTTCTGTATGGCCAATATTTAATGCACGATGTATATTACAAAGTGCATTAATATGGCCATACAGAAGTGCTTAACCCCACTTGCTTTCGCGGGACAACCCCTTTTAGGTCTGTGGTGTCAGTTCTTGTCATGTAGTAAGTCCCGGTGTTGTGTATGCATTGTTGTACACATACTCACTCCTTCAGGTCTGGCATGTGGGTGAAGAGTGGTCATCAGGGGGAGTGCGTGTCTCTTGTGACTGCTGTGTAGTGGAGCGCGCTGCATTCATCGGTCTTGGTTGACTGTTCGCAGTCTTCTCTCCTGCGCTGTTTGTAGGGCGCCGTGGAGGTACACCATCTTGTTGCTTGCTGGTATGTACCCAGTCTGCTTCTGCTGATACAGGTGATCTGTATATCTTGAAGGTGCCGTCATTCTGGAATACTTTGAGAAGCGCTGGGTATTGTAATTGGAAACGTATTTTTTTTTGTATAGTATGGTGCAGATATTGCTGAAGGCCCGTCTTTTTTTGCTACTTCTGCCGAGAAGTCCTCAAATAGCAGGATTTTGTGATTTCTGATATAGATTGGGTGGTCTCTGTTTTGAAAAGCTTTTAGAAGAGCCGCTTTATCATTGAAGTCCAGCAGTCACATTATTATTTTCCGTGGCCTTTGTTGCGCTGCTTTTTCTTTCAGAGGGCATCTAGTCGTTTGCAATTCCGGTCCCACTCTGTGCACCCGTTCCACCCTGCAGTAATGTTCAATGCCCAATGCTTCTGGGAGCTCCATCTCGCTTATTTTGAATAAATCTGATTGTCGGATGGTTTCGGGCAGTCCGACTAATCTTAAATTATTTCTGCGTGATCTATTTTCCAGGTCATCAATTTTATTGGCCATGGTCTGCATAGTAGTAGCCTGCTCCTGGATCGTTTGTTGTAGTGTTTCCACCCTACTTTGCTGCTCTTTTAAGGATTGCTCAGCGTGGATATGCATGAGAGATGCTTGCAGCGCCTGTTCCAGTTTTCTGTATATCTGGCATTATGCGCCGAGCTACTTCTGACGCAATTTGATGGAAGTCCATAGAGGAGCAGGTGGGCAGTTTGTCCGTTATTGGTTGTGCTGCTGGCATGTTAGGGTCATGTGCTTGTGTTTCCTGTATCACTGATTCCTCTGTATGACTTTGGAACAATGGCATTTTGGGTATATTTTCAAGAGTTAGCAGTTATGGCACAGGTGAAGCGGGTTTCTGAGCACTCCGCAATAAATATCGTTCCATATAGTGCTCCGTTATGGTTAGGGTTTCTGCTGTATGTTATGTCTTTACTGCAGTTTTCCTCCTCTACCTGCAGGGAGTAGGGCTCTATGCAGCTGTCCAAAGTCTGTGAGCTTATTCTGGCTTGGGTGGTAGTATGATCAGTCTCCCTGTCTGGCAATGCTGGGTGTTACAGGGTTAACTTTTCACAGTTCCCTGCTGATTGCACTCTGATATTCAGGGCTACTTCCAGCAGTGGCTTCAGTTTCCCACTGACTGCTCAGTCACTTTTGCTTTTTACACCAGGTTTATGACTTTATTGCACTGTAATCTGCCTTGTAGCAGTGTGCTCCCGTTGTTGCTGCTCTGCACTGTAATCTGCCTTGTAGCAGTGTGCTCCTGTTATTACTGCTCTGCACTGTAATCTGCCTTGTAGCAGTGTGCTCCCGTTGTTGCTGCTCTGCACTGTAATCTGCCTTGTAGCAGTGTGCTCCCGTTGTTACTGCTCTGCACTGTAATCTGCCTTGTAGCAGTGTGCTCCCGTTGTTACTGCTCTGCACTGTAATCTGCCATGTAGCAGTGTGCTCCCATTGTTGCTGCTCTGCACTGTAATCTGCCTTGTAGCAGTGTGCTCCCGTTGTTACTGCTCTGCACTGTAATCTGCCTTGTAGCAGTGTGCTCCCATTGTTGCTGCTCTGCACTGTAATCTGCCTTGTAGCAGTGTGCTCCCGTTGTTGCTGCTCTGCACTGTAATCTGCCTTGTAGCAGTGTGCTCCCGTTGTTGCTGCTCTGCACTGTAGTCTGCCTTGTAGCAGTGTGCTCCCGTTGTTGCTGCTCTGCACTGTAGTCTGCCTTGTAGCAGTGTGCTCCCGTTGTTGCTGCTCTGCACTGTAGTCTGCCTTGTAGCAGTGTGCTCCCGTTGTTGCTGCTCTGCACTGTAGTCTGCCTTGTAGCAGTGGGCTCCCGTTGTTGCTGCTCTGCACTGTAGTCTGCCTTGTAGCAGTGTGCTCCCGTTGTTGCTGCTCTGCACTGTAATCTGCCTTGTAGCAGTGTGCTGCCGTTGTTGCTGCTCTGCACTGTAATCTGCCTTGTAGCAGTGGGCTCCCGTTGTTGCTGCTCTGCACTGTAGTCTGCCTTGTAGCAGTGTGCTCCCGTTGTTGCTGCTCTGCACTGTAATCTGCCTTGTAGCAGTGTGCTGCCGTTGTTGCTGCTCTGCACTGTAATCTGCCTTGTAGCAGTGTGCTCCCGTTGTTACTGCTCTGCACTGTAGTCTGCCTTGTAGCAGTGTGCTCCCGTTGTTGCTGCTCTGCACTGTAATCTGCCTTGTAGCAGTGTGCTCCCGTTGTTACTGCTCTGCACTGTAATCTGCCTTGTAGCAGTGTGCTCCCATTGTTGCTGCTCTGCACTGTAATCTGCCTTGTAGCAGTGTGCTCCCGTTGTTACTGCTCTGCACTGTAGTCTGCCTTGTAGCAGTGTGCTCCCGTTGTTGCTGCTCTGCACTGTAATCTGCCTTGTAGCAGTGTGCTCCCGTTGTTACTGCTCTGCACTGTAGTCTACCTTCTAGCAGAGCCTGTGTGCTGCTGTCCTCACTCAAGAGGGGGGCGTGGCTTCACCTCCTGCTATGGCCGGGCTCCTGGCAGAAGCTGGAGATGCAGGGGCTGAGGGCAGAGAGCAGGGCTCTGATGTCGGCTGTTTTACCTCCTGTTGGTGAGTCGTCCCCCCCCCCCCCACCCCCCCTGCTGCTAGAGGTGCCTATCGAGGTATGTTGCTGGGCACTTCACTGGCTGCTGTCAGCAGCACTGGGCCTCCCTGCACAGGCACATGTCAGTTAACCCCCGGCTGTTGTGTCTAAGTGGAGCTGGTGTGATGGCTCCACAGAGTTTTTCAGCAGGGCTTGGACGGGTCTGTTCCTGGTCTGTCAGCTGGATGTTGCTCCTTGTGTAGCTCTCTGAGGCCGGGTGTGCAGCAGGAGCTTACCTATCTGCAGCTCTCCATGCTAGCGCCGGAACAGGAAGGCAGCCCTGTGGAGTTTGATGCAAATTCTGCTGCATCCCATTGGAAATATTCTGCCCGTGTGAAAAGGCCCTTAGGCTAGGGTCGCACAGGGCGGTTTTGCTGCAGATTGCCGTTGCATATCTGCACTGCGGCAAAACCGCTGCGTTTGCAGTGCAATGCAGCACAAATGAGATTTGCCAAAAAGCTGTTCTCACAGGACGGATTTTTTCCGCACAGCCGCAGTGCGGAAATGCAACTGCGGCGCGGTTTTAAAAGATGCAGCATGTTTATTTTTTGGTCTTTTCCGCAGCGCTTTTTTGTCCATAGACCTTTATGGACGCAGCCAAAACCGCACCAAATACGCGGCAAAATCCGCAAGCCCAACTTAACCTTTGAAGCGGTTTTGCCGCAGAAGCAGTTCTTCTGCGGCAAAACTGCAACGGAAAAACCGCGGCAAAACTGCGGCAAATCCGCTCTGTGTGACCCTAGCCTTAGGCTTCTTTCCCACACGCATATATGTTTTCACGGCCGGCCGATATATGCTATATTGGGAGAGATAAAATTGCCGTCACCCCTTTTCCCTCCCTTCCCATCGCAGGCTCACCTCTCCTCTCCTCCCTGCTCGTTCTTTGCAATAGTAGGGGGTGGAGCTAAGCGCCGTCCTGTCCCGCCTCCTCCCATTGATGGCTATGGACAAGGGGCAGGGAGAGGGCGGGAGCTTTTACGTCTCAGGCATATGGCCATGTGATCTGATGCATTGGAATCCAATGCATCAGATCCCAGCGTACATCGGCCGGATGTTCTTTTATTCTGCGCAATAACACCATAAAAGCAACATGAATTAATTAAATGAAGCTGATTTCTTGGATTCATTTGCATTTCATGTTAATATTAAATAAGTGTGCATGTATTTCCCATTCATTATAATTATAATATTATCATCATCACTGTATTCCACATACAAAATGTTTCCGTCTTTAATTATTTCAACTTTGCTCTTTTTCTCATTTGCCTAAATTATTACTAATTACTATTTTCTCAAAACACAAGCTAGTAATTATTATTTTTAATACGCAGAATTACGCCATAACCATGTTGTGTACAGCTAGGGGAGCCGTTAAGTTGTAATTAACCACTTAAGATAAATTGAATGTTTTGTGCTTGAAAGTATTTATAGAAAACAGATGAAGATTATTTGTGTGTAATCACCGGTTGATTCACGCTTAGGGCAATGTTCACATTAGCCCTTTGTCTTGGTTTTTAATGGATCACAATAGAAATAATAACAGATGGTAATGAAAAGTAACTAAATACTGTAGGTAATTACTAATACCCTGAGCAGTGCTAACAGAAGAGTATCTATAACATGTCATTTGTAATGCAAAGTCAGCACTGTAATAATTCAACCCCCCAAAAAATAGCAGGTTTACAGTTTTTTTCATTTTCTCAACACATGATACAATAAACAGAGCCATTACAAAACAACACTTTTCTAATAAAAAAAAGCACCTGTATTGACAGAAAAATGTAAAAAAAAAACTACATGGCTCTTGGAAGACAAGGAAGAAAAAAAATTGTTTGTGCCCTCCTTAGGGCTCTTTCACACGAGTGTAGTGATTTTCAGTCGGCCATGTCATGGCCACAGCACGACCAAAAATCACGTGAACGCGTGCAAAAATCTGCTGTTTGTGCACCTGTCAGATGGACCAGGTCCGGCCCAGAATTCCGTTGGGCGGTGGGAGGCAGATTGGTCTGCTAAACTGCCTCCCTCTTTCCACCCCCTCGCTGGCTCTCGGCAAGGGAAGGGAGCAGGACGGGGCAGGAGCTTAGCAACTAGCTCCTGCCCCGTCCCGCCCCCTCCTATTGCAAACAACCAGCAAGGGGCGCAGAAGAGGAGGGAAGGGGTGGGAGTTTAGCAGACATGCTGCTAAACTCCCTCCCACCTCTCTTCTCCTTCAGCTCCCATAGGAGTCTATGTAGTGGCCAACGTATTCCAGCCAGGAAGATAGTTCCTGAACTATGTTTCCAGGCTGGGGCAAGGGGCGGAGAGGAGGAGGAGGGAAGGGGGTAGGAGTTTAGCAGACATGCTGCTAAACTCTCTTCCACCTCCCTTCTCCGGAAGCTACCATATGTTCCCATAGGAGTCTATGAGAGCCGCCGCCATATTTCGGTAAGTGAAATATACGCTTGTGTGAATGAAGCCTTAGGCCGGGCTCACACAAGCATATCTAACAGCATACGTGCGCGGCATGCAGTCAGTACGCAATAAAATTGTGTGCTGGCTGCGTGCCACTCATCGCCATGTGCTTTCTTGCATATGTATTTCACTCAAGTCGTGTGAGCAGCAACATGGCCGCCTATAGCAGATTGGTACAATGCTGTACTGAGATGCTCATGTGGGGGGTTAGAAAGATTCTGTCACCATCGTTTTGCACCCCTCTCTGCAGGCAGCAGAAGGTAGGGCCTCTCACACTGATTACAGTGATTTGTCTGCTGTGTGGATCTGTGCAGTACTTTGAGAGAAACTTGCCTTTTATCAGTAGCAGCACATGTATAAAGGACTACTTGAAGTAGTCCTGGATATTTATGAGCTGGAGCTGGCCACACCCACCTCACCCTTCAGCCACTGATTGACTGCTGTCTGCCTATTAGGGTGCGGGCAGACGAGCGCATAAACGGCGCGTTTTTGCGACCAAACGTATATACGTGACCATCTGAGGCAATGGTTTCGAATGTATTCGTTCACATGGGCGATTTTACGGCGCATAAAAACGGCAATTCGAAAAAAAACGGAACATATGCGACCGAAATACGCGCCAACGCATATTCGATCGCCGAAAAGACCGTTTGCAAAGTAGGAACAAACGAAAATACGCTTTCTAGCTCTGGTCGTGATCGGTGAAAAACGATCGCTCGGGCGATTATACGTTGCGCTCGTGCGAACGTAAATACGCCTGCGCTCGTCTGCCCGCACCCTAACTGTGCATAGAGATAGAGCTGCCAATCATTGGCTGGAGGGCGGGGTGGGTGTAACTAGCTGCAGATTATAACTCTGCTCAGACGATTTTCTGCAGTGCTAACTGCGTTTTCTTTTGCACAGCTAATAGCTGCGTGAATTCCACGCTCCTGTGAATGAGCCTTCACCTATAGGTTTCACTGAGTCAGGTTGTATGCTAATGTACCTTTGGGTGTCTCTGAGAGGCTACTGTGTCCCAGCCTGCCATGCCTATATGTCATTCATGATGTTACTCTGTGCCTATACATTTTAGGGCGCGGTCACACGAGCGTAGGCGTATTTACGTTCGCACGTGTGCAGCGTTTAATCGCCGGAAAGAACGTTTTTCGGCGATCATGACCAGAGCTAGAAAGCGTATTATCGTTTGTTCCTACTTTGCAAACTATCTTTTCGGCCATCGATTATGCGTTGGCGCTATTTCGGTCGCATATGTTCCGTTTTTTTTTCGGGTTGCCGTTTTTACGCGCCGTAAAATCGCCCGTGCGAATGAATACATTGAAAACCAATGCCTCAGATGGTCACATTTATACGATTGGGCGCAAAAACGCGCCGTTTATGCGCTCATGTGAACGTACCCTTACTGCTATTTTAATTAACTTTTCCTGGTGCCCAATGACACTGATCTGATCTGCCAGCAGCACCATGTAGCACAGCCATTAGCACTAAGGTTAAAAATTGCAACATACAAAAATGGGGAAACACTGGGTACATAGCAGACATGGCAACAATAAATTTAAAGAAGAACAGTGATTCTCCGCTCGTGGACACGGGGCCTGCGCTTTGCATAGCAACGGTATGGAAAGCTTCAGCTGGCGTGATTCGCCGGCGATTTACTGCCGGCGAAATCACTGCCGTGGACAGGGGGCCTAACAGACAAAGAAAAAGGGACTAAAAAATTATAGTACGTCGAGCTGGTGACGAAAGAGTTTGAACATAGCCTGATCTGATATACAAAAGACACATGGTACATTGCATACAGTATATAAATACATCTACACCTGCGCTCCTAAAAGGCGGCATATGCAAGCATCTAACAGTATAGAAGAGGAGCATACGGTATGTTACTATGCCAGTATAGCACAGCCCTTAGTAGGATAGTAGGCACTGGAAAGGTGAAATCACAATCATTGTCTTGCAAGATCTTGCATTACCATGTGAACAACTCGCTGAAAAACAAGTAGAATTCTGTTTGTTAGCAAAGTTAACAAAAACATGTTTGCCATGAGTAATTCCGAGATGATGTTAACATTTACCTGTCTTACGTCTTTTGTGGTTGTTCATAAACTGCAAATCAAATTCACAGAATTATGTCAACAAAAATGTTTATGCCTCTGTTTAGTTTATCATTAAACTGTTTGTAAGAAAGTCTGTGCTATTAGCATTTGTTTAACCCCTTAAGACCTGTTTACTTTGGATTTTAAGGGCTATACTTTCTTATCTTTTTTTGTTGTTGTTTGTTTCTCATTGTTGCTCTAGAAGAGGGATTACTCTGCTATTCTTCCTTCACTGGATCAATTGTATTTTTTTCAATGTCACTACATTGCGGAACCATGAAGTTATTGATGAACTTTTATTATTCATTTTTTGTTGTTATTTTTAATAATTTAAAAAAACAACAATTCTTTAGGCTGGGTTCACACAGGGCGGATTTGCCGCGGTTTTGCCGCACGGAATTTCGCCGCGGCAAATCCGCCCGCGGCCGCTAATCTCTGGATTAGCCAGCCATGTGGACGAGATTTCTCAGAAATCTCGTCCACACGGGACGGCCAATCCGCTACGGTAAGTCCGGCTGAAACCGCGGCTTTCCGCGGTTTCAAAAGATGCAGCATGTCTATTTACTTTTCTTTTTTGTTTATTTTCATCGCGGCCGCACTCTCCTTTATGGAGCGCCGGCCGCAACGGAAAAGCGAGCGGCCAAGCCGCTTTAAGGCCACCGCGGCTTAAACCGTGGCGGTTCTCCCGGCGGAAATCTCGTGGTTTTTGCTGCGGCCAAACCGCGAGATTTCCGACGGGAATCCGCCCCGTGTGAACCAGCCTTATATTTACATTTTTTGCTGTTGTATAAATAACAAATAAATATGTACAACTTTCTTTTTTAAAATGTTTTAGGAGTGGTACAATGAAAGCATGTTTTATGTAAAAAAAAAAGTGTGTGTGTGTGTATATATATATATATATACTTTTTAATTTTTTATCATTTGGTAACACAGAGAATGGAGGGACTTAGATGGCTTAAAGCACATTTTATTAAACATAATTTTGTGCACATGAAAACACAGTAATCATCTTTATTCTAAATATGTTAACATAAAAGGTGTCAGGAAATATCTCAAAACCATTGATAAGTGATCTCAGGAGACTAGTTGATCATAGATAGCAGTATATGGTTAAGGCCTCATGTCCACGGGGGAAAATCAGGCCCGCTATAGATTCTCCATGGAGAATCTGCAGCGGGTCCCTCCTGCCCCGCGGACATGAGGCATTAAAATAAGAATAAACTCACCTGCTGCAGACCGTGCAGGTCTCCCCTTCTTCGCGGCCAGATCTTCTTTCTTCGGCCCGGCAGATGTGCTCGGCACGCCCTCAGCATGGCTCGTGCATGTGCCGGGCACATCCGCCGGGCCGAAGAAAGAAGATCCTGCCGCGAAGGAAGGAAGATCTGCATCGCCGACGCAGGTGAGTTTAATTCAGGCGCGGGTCTCGTGCGAATCCAGACGGCTTCCATAGGCTTCAACAGAAGCCTGCGGGAGCCGTCCCCACGGGAGACCCGCACCTAAATGGAGCATGTCCATTTTTTTTCATGCTCCAGAAATTTTTTAATTCACTTTTATTGACCATCCGCAGGTATTTATCTACCCACGTGTGGTCAATGCATCCCTATGGGGCGCGGATCCGCTGCGGATTTTAATTCTTTTTTTCCCCGTGAACATGAGGCCTTAATATTCTATAAATAGTTATATGTTGTACAGTAGTACATACTTGTCAGTTCCTAAGTTAGAGAAGTCACATAGAATACTGTGTACAGTTCTGGACACCGGTGCTCAGGAAAGATGTTGCAGTGCTTGGAGGTGTACAAAGACGGGCAACTAAATTAATAAACGGCATGGGAGGCCTGGAATACCCAGAGATGCTAACAAAATTGGGATTATTTACCCTGGAAAAAAGACAGTTAAGGGGCGACCAAATAACTATATATAAATACATTAGGGGACAATACAAGGATCTCTCCCATGATCCGTTATACCCAGGACTGCGACGGTAACAAGAGGGCATCCGCTATGTCTAGAAGAAAGAAGGTTTCATCGCCAACACATTAGGGGGTTCTTTACTGTAAGAGCAGTGAGACTGTGGAACTCTCTGCCAGAGGACATAGTGATGGCAAAATCCATAGAGGAGTTTAAGAGGGGACTAGATGCCTTTCTAGAGATGCCTTGCTATGATATTGCAGGATATAGACATTAAATAACCAGAGGAGTTGTTGATCTGGGTCTTTAAATCAGGCAGTAAATTTCAAAAATTAATCCAGGGATTATTCTGACTGCCATTATGGAGTCGGGAAGGAAGGCTTCTGCCTCATTGGGTTTTTTTTTGCCTTCCTCTGGATCAACAAGGGGGGGTGGAGACAGGCTGAACTAGATGGACATCATCTTCTTTCAGCCTAACATACTATGTTACTATATTATTATCTATTGCTCCCTAGTTTTGAAGGTGAGGCCATTTGTTCTGAATGAGATCAAATTTATCATAAGTTCTTTTATGATCGCTAATATAATACTTAGAATTCCAAGGTATTATAGCCTGTCAGTGTACCTTTGACATGCCTAATAAACTTTCATGTATGGTAGACCTGGCAGTTCTTATTAGGTTACAATTGTAACTAGGGACCCATCAGCACCCTGTGATCACATCACAAGGGCACCAGTAGACTGGCAGAAAGAACCTCAGCACAGGACCTGTAACTTGTTCATCTATCACTGAAAAACAGAAAATCCACCTTAACGGATCTTAGAATTGCATGGGAAGCAAAGTGAGGCATGAATGCCAGCATTTCATTTTAAAAGGACTCATTGAAGCCCTTGCTACAAAAATTAGATTCCCGCATCTAAGGTGGGCTAAAGAACATGTGAAATGGACTACTGAGCAATGGATAGGAGTTATTTTCTCAGATGAGTCTAAATTCAACAGTCCACATGGACAACAGATGGTTTGATGTAGAAGTAATAAGGAGTTTAGTCCTATCTGTCTCATGTCTACATTAGGAAGCCTTTATCCCAGATGGTCTTGGAGTGTTTTTCTTACAAAGGGATGGATCAACTTGAATTTGTCAATATTATTGTCAATGTTCAGGTATACACAGATATTTTCTGGAGGAAACGATTTCCAATTATTCAAGAGCAATGTGGAAATGTTTTAAAATGCATATTCCAGGATGATTAGGCTCCATGCCACAGAAACAAATTGAGCATGTGATGCTTTTTTTTTGCACACCTCTTGTAGATTCCCTGTAATCAATGTTGTTTTTGGACGGAAAAAAAAGGTCTGCCAAAGGCAAATTAATTCATAAAGGACTAAGTAAAGCCTAAAATGAATTTTCTATTACAATATAGTATTGAGCAAGAAGTCTCAATTCACTTTTGGACTTCTTCTCTTCTCTGGAGACCTTTTCACAAAAACCTGAAGTGCTTTGCTGGCAGGAGTAATCATGTGTTCAGAGCTTCTTCTGAAGTCCATCTGTCTATTACTTTACAATGCAATTAGTACTTGGAGAAGAAAGCAGATTGATCCTGAGACCTTACTGGGAAATAATACTCATTGCTTCAAGTGGTGAAATTTGTTTCCACCCAGTTGGGAATGAGTTGTGCTGTCAAGGACAACTTGTGATGTCACATTTTGATAAGATGGAAAAATTGTTATAACCAAAGAATAACTTGCTTTCTGGAAATAAGTGCCGGTCTTTGGTGTTCTGCCAAATATATAGACGAAACATGTATGCCTATGAAATTGTGTCAATAGACATTTAATTGTTGATGGTATGATAATGTTTTTATGCCTTGTAAGGCTGGTGACGCTCAGTGCGTAAAGGCTCATTTACACGCAAAGACAATTTTTCAAACAATTGAAAGGTTGACAGCTCTAGCGATTGTTTTGCATAAACTGCAAATGGACACAAATGCCCATTGCATGTAAATGGACACTAATTACTTTGCATGTAAATGAGCCTCCAAGAGCTGCTTGCAGCATACAGCAGGTGGTCTCAGCTCTTTGTTCTCGCATAGGCTGTCAGCTGAATACAATGTAATCAGCGCTCCTGTGCAGAACACAGTTATCTACTCTGTGACTGAACTATGGATTTTAAGCTCACCTTAAAATCATTGTTCAGCCAAAGAGTGAACGATGGTAGCATTTACACACAATGATTTTATTGCTTGTATGCTATCGTTTGAACTAATTTTGAGCGAAAATTGTTGTGTGTAAATCGGCCTTTAGCCTAGGCCACCCTGTAGTGTGAATCAATGAGGTGGAGCTGTGCGCAAAGAATGACAATTTGCTCTGCCAGGCAGATTACTAGTGGATTGCTACGCCTGCGTACAGATCTCTAATTCTATATTTGAGTTCTTCACTGTACTGTTTCCTGGCTCCTTGTTCTGTCCTGTCCCCACACACAAAGTCTATACTAACTCATCATAAATACTACGGGACGCTGGTGAATTGAGGAGGGTAGTATTCCAGTTGGCCTTGCCCCCTTGCTGGCATCTGGATCAGTGAGTAACCAGAGCAGGAAGGGGTTAACTAAAGGGGAACCAATCCTAGATCCTCTAGGAGCAGGAGGAGAGATGAAGAATGCAGAACGGGAAGAGAGGGGCAGAGCAAGTGAGTAGCACAAAGAGAAAGCAAGCAGGGGAGAGTAGCAGAGAGAGAAGGAGACTGAAAGAAAAGATCAGGAAAGAGGTGTAGGAAAGTTGCTGGCGCAGAGGGTGAGGTGAAGACAGTGGGGTCTACAATTGACTGTTTTATACTATGGGCAGAAGCGTTATTATAGACACACTGCAAAATGGCTGGCACTGTTTAATGGGTGCATGATACTTAACGGCTGACACTGCCCTGTGGCCACTAATGGTGCCAGGATTGTGTCCCACAGTAGTCACATGGTAATGCCAGCCACAAAGCAGCGCCCACTCATTGAATGCCAGCCATTTAGTAGTATAATACTATATATATATATATAATAAGTGCATGTGCATAAGTTGGATTCCAACAAGAATTTTTCAGATTGGACTTTGTCTCTAAAAACCACAGAAGAAATATGCCTATGAGCTGCGCATTTATTTGGTGGCTATGCAGGTGTAGGGCCACAGATACGCACATGGATTTAGTCCTTTTCAATGGGCAAATCTGTGTCAAGAAGTGACATGTCATTTTTTTTCCACACGCAACTTTAAAATCCACACACGCAAAGATTCACATTTAAAGTGATGGGATTTGGATTTGCTGCAGAATTTGACATGGAATCCGCGTGGATTCTGATGCAGAAATCTGCTGTTCTAACCTCTAAAGTTCATACGGCATAATCATATAAGCGCTATTTCCAATGTCCAGCTCCATCATGGGGGTGAAGCAACGAAAATAACGGAAGTGCTGCCTCCAGCACTTTATTGACACGTGACAATGCCTGATGGACCACATTGACATGTGACAATGCCTGATGGACCACATTGACATGTGACAATGCCTGATGGACCACATTGACATGTGACAATGCCTGATGGACCACATTGACATGTGACAATGCCTGATGGACCACATTGACATGTGACAATGCCTGATGGACCACATTGACATGAACAATGCCTGATGGACCACATTGACATGAGTGGCATTGACAAAATATTGCAACATTTTGCGTTATTTTCTCAAAGATTCTGTGTAATTATCAGTAAAGGAGGCTCTAGGACAGATGTGAAAAGAGCCTAAACACGTCCATAACGAAGTGTTAGACTTGCAGCTTAGCCCACACAATAAAGTTGGACTTACCTGTACTGTAATATGCTGCATGTCAAATACCATATTTTTTGGACTACAAGGGTGGATTCAGATGAACGCAGTTTTCTCCTGTTATGTGGTGGTGATAATCACGGCTGCATAATGGGACAAAATGAAGCCACTCATTTCAATAGGATTTCAGTGGTTTAGTTTCCACTAGTTATTTTCTGCGACAAGACAGATTTATTTGGTTATGTGCGGGCGCACCTCTGCTCTGCAGCACATATGCAATTATTAAGTGCGGCGGAGGGGAAGGGGGTGCACATCATAAGCTAGGCTTTCCGCGTGAGAGCAGACAGTCACATTCCTTTCACTATTTCAACATTTTACATTTTAATATGCAGAAAAACACATTAGATTAAAAAAATACAAAGTCCATGCGGACGAAGTCACAGTTAACAAGCTAGTATTTTGCATATTTTGCAAATCCCTTTAAGTCTAGCCCTATCTTTTGATATAGTACACCGCAAGCTCCCATAGACTTCTATGGAAACTGGAAAAAAGGGAAGTGGAGGGCGTTACCCTGCATACAACACTGGGAAAAGAACACAGCTCGCCCTAATTAGGCATTAATTGACATTCTGAGGATTTTATAGTGATCGATGGTTTCCATCACTTCAGCGAATTTTTGACATTCATGTAGCAGTGCCCTGAGTCAATGGCATGAAATAGGTGAATATAGATCAGGACTCGATTGGCTTAAATATTCATTCGTACGGGCGAATATAAAAACACATACGGTAATGTGAAGGAGGCCTAAAGTCAAGCATAAGCTGCTATACATTGACAATTGCTATGTGCTTGTCTCCCAGACTAAAATCTGCCAGCCAGTGCCTATTTTCACAAATAGCAGATTGGTTACAGAAATGTCTGCAACTGAAAATCAGGTACATACAGCTGAATAGACTTATTTAACTTCAAGCCACATTCAGATGACTGACACAATCGCAACAAATCTGTCACATTTGAATCTACTTTAACTCCTTCGTGACCAAGGTCCTTGATGCCTAAGGCCCCCTGTCCACGAGCGTTGCGGTATCCCGCGGCGGATCTCCGCCACGGGAGCCGCTGCCCGCAAGCAGGAGGCGGCAGACGGATCTCCGCCGGTCAGCCTATCTGACAGGTAGGCTGACCGTGGAGAATCACGGCAAATAACAGCATGCTACGATTTGCCGGCCGCGAGCGGTGAATCGCAATGATTCTCCGCTCGTGGACAGGGGGAAGCGCTCTCCATAGCAATGCTAAGGAGAGCTTGAACTGCGTCCCCCGTGGCCGGATTATATTAACATTTCATATTTTCAAAATAATGCATTCTAAGGGCGCCCACCCACTGGCGATTTTTTTCCCTGCGAAATTCGCAGCATTTTTTTCTCTGCAGGGGTCTATGGGACTTGTAATGTTAAAATCGCGATCGCGCAAAATCGTTAACATTACAAGTCCCATAGACCCCTGCAGAGAAAAAAATGCTGCGAATTTCGCAGGGAAAAAAATCGCCAGTGGGTGGGCGCCCTAAGTGTTAATATCTATATTTGATGGTTTCTTTGTGGCATGCATTGGGCTTTTTTATTTTACCAGAACAGGGCCTTTTTAGGCATTTTATATAGTGAAAAATGGGCAGAAATAGTATAAACTTCAAATTTTCTTCATTTTTTTTTTCTATTTCTAATTCAGTGCAATGTATTTAAAAAAAACAGATTTATACAAAAAATCTTCTGACTCCTGCATATAACAATACCAAATATGTGTACTCCGATTAATCCATTATCACTGAAGACCTGGGAACAGTGCTCCTCATATTTATTCTTTGGTATCTCCTGTTATTAAATTCGTCTCACTTTGACCGCTATAGTTATCACTTTTCATTGGTGAGAGCCGATCATTACAACTCCCTGTTACTTCATTTGGGTTGAACTGACAAAAGTGCCGGCCCAATCTCTTTACTGGCACAGCGCTATACAGTGAGTTATGCCACTAAAGTGGAGGATATACGTATATGTCCTAGCTGCACGCTGCATCAACAGTTAGGACTTATATATGCAGGTGGTGGATACAAAGAGGTTAAACAGTGACACAGAAGTGAAATACAGTCAAAAACACATTGGAAGATAGTAGGCTACCGGCATTGAGGCTACATGGCTAGACTTTATCTCTTTGCTATTTTGGTATCCTATCTTTTTGTTACTTTGTTATCATCATCCATACAAGACTTTAGACAGGGATTCTTTAGTGTTGTGGCTATGCAAGGAGTTGGAGTGTAGAATCAGACAATTTTTTAAGGATTTCTAGCTCCTCTATTACTTTGTAGATATTTTTCTGCATGCAACTTGCCTGCTGGAGCAGTCTATCAGGGTCCTTTATCATAGGTCCTTTTTATACAGCAGTCCCCACTTTGTGAACTACGGCACTATAGCAGCTTTCTAAAGAGGAGATAGCTGCATATTCTTTTCTTTTGTTTCTTTGACTATTCGTTTGGGTTATGCTATTGAGCAATCTCATTACTCAGTATGCTCTTTATTCGCGTTGGTTCCCGATGAGCTGATACATGATCGGCGAAACGCGTTGAACCACGTACCACAAATTCAGTATCGCCAAATGAACCTTGAATTAATTTTTACCCAACCCTGACTTATAGTAACACTCCAGGTGGACAAAAATTGGTTTCCTCCTGGATGTTCATTTAAAAACTCCTTCTAAAGTCCTCTTATCAGAAAACATTCATTGGGGAATTATAAAGGGGCATGTTATCTTCCTCATTATAGGGGATACTTTAGGATTATGAAATACAGTACCCCCTTTCTCTACTCCTCCCCCCTTTTCTCTTTTTTCCCTCCTATTGGTGTCACAAATCTACGTGACAACCTCTGTTGTTTGTCTGTTGTGAGCCCTATTTTTAATTGAATAAATAAAAATTTTATTTTCAATTACGTCTACTCTGTGAAGGGTTCGAAATTTCAGTAGATTTGTCTGCCTTTGTGAAACTGTATTTACGGAACAGACCACCCGCTGTTCCCTGATTAAATTCCCTTTGATCTGCCTCAGGGCTGACAGCTGAGAAAATGTAACCAGCTGTAATCAGTTCTTCCCCGGCAGAACACAGCGTGCGGTCCTGCTTATCAGCTGTTCTTTCAAACAATGGTTTTCAGGCAAAACTGAATTCCATCATTTGGCTGAACAGTGAATGATGGGCACATTTATACGCAACTATTTCTACTCAAAAGATGGCTTTTGAGCGATAATCATTGTGTCTAAATCGGCCTTAAGTCAAAAATTGTGTTATATTGTAAATATCATAAAACATTTAGACTGCAATGGTGCATTATCAAAACTAGGGTTGGATACGGAAGAGTGTGAATACTTTCTTGAATAAGTATTTGTAAAGGTCACATGGAGTTATCCTTTATGTTTGGTTCACACGTTCTTCATTTCTGTGAACTAAACTTTACTATATATTATAGATGCTTCTGTTATTTTGTGATTTTTTTTTTTTTTTTTTTTTTTTTTTCCCATAAGTCCAAATTTTAGCTTGAGCTCAGAGGTGAAAGGCTAATTGTTATTTCTTTTTCCCCAATTCTCCATATCATTATCATCATCATTTGCTGGATCCTGAAATCTTCTAATTGCTTTAGATTGAACCAAATTACACAGTAGTTTAGTGAAAAAAAGAGCCGGTCACCTAATTGCTTCAGAATGAGATGACCTACAAATTGTAATGCTAAGCAGTACCTGATACTCATCTGAGATGAGCAGATAATGGCCAAGGCCTTAATTCTACCATTTCCTTTGCTGTAAAAAGAAAACTTATTTTAATGAAGTCGGTTTCCATTGTATTTCTTGCTTTACTTGTTGACCACGAATGCATCTTTTTATGATGATCATGAAGAGGCCTTAAAGGGGTTGTCCCGCGAAAGCAAGTGGGGGTATACACTTCTGTATGGCCATATTAATGCACTTTGTAATGTACATCGTGCATTAATTATGAGCCATACAGAAGTTATTCACTTACCTGTTCCGTTGCTAGCGTCCTCGTCTCCATGGAGCCGTCTAATTTCAGCGTCTAATCGCCCGATTAGACGCGCTTGCGCAGTCCGGTCTTCTCCCTTCTGAATGGGGCCGCTCTTGCCGGAGAGCTGCTCCTCGTAGCTCCGCCCCGTCACGTGTGCCGATTCCAGCCAATCAGGAGGCTGGAATCAGCAATGGACCACACAGAGCCCACGGTGCACCATGGGAGAAGACCTGCGGTCCACCGTGGGTGAAGATCCCGGCGGCCATCTTCGCAAGGTAAGTAAGAAGTCACCGGAGCGCGGGGATTCGGGTAAGTACTATCCGTTGTTTTTTTTTTAAACCCCTGCATCGGGTTTGTCTCGCACCGAACGGGGGGGCTATTGAAAGAAAAAAAAAAACGTTTCGGCGCGGGACAACCCCTTTAAGCATGCTGTAATGCCTTTTTACAGTGTGGCAGGTTTTGCATGGCAGAGTATAGGAGGCGTTGGGCTGTCAAATGACAGCTAGGCTTCTGTTCTTATGTTTCACCTGTAACTGCCTCTCTCTGTATGCTGTCAGGCCCCTGCAACATGATTGTGGGATGCCAATGCATTACCTGTTAGGTCCCTCCCTGGGTCTGCCATGTACAGTAGCCTATTAAGCCTTTGTCCAATAGGCTAGCTATCAGTGTACTGCTGACATAATAAACTGAAGTACATAAGGAGTGCAGTGTATTATACATGCAATCAAACAATCACATCTTCAAGTTCCCATGGAACTGAAAAAAAGTATTTAAGAATATCTATAAAGTATCAAAAAATCCAGGTTAAAAAAATTCTTACCAAAAGCTTTTAACTTAAAAAACTTTAAATTAAACCACACGCTATTTGCATAGCTGCATTCATAATAACCTGAATATACCCAGACAGTGAATGTCATAAATAAAAAAAGTTTTAAAAAAAAGCTAAAATTGCTGTTTTTGTTTATCTGCTAGCAAAAATTGGAAAAAAAATGATCAAAAAGTAGAGAGGTGTAATTTTATCTACAGCTTAGTTGCAGTGTATACTGGTAGTCTGAGTCGTCTGAAACCCACCTCCTACCTCATCACTGGTTCAGCCTGATGGACAGACGCATTTTGAAGTACTCATTATAAGGCCAAATTCACACGGATGTATTTACACACACAATACGTAGAGAATAGAACCCATTGACTTTAATGGTTCATTCACATGGGCATATTTGATATATGCAACTCTGTCACATAACAAAAACCGCGGTATGCTCTATTTCCCTATACATTGTGCAGGGAAAGAATACATCTTGAACTCATTAATCTAATTGGTGATGCCAATGGTTGAGAGCATTGGTGCATGTTTTCTTGCGCTTGTGCATGACTTTCATGCGCAATAAGTACAGTAAAAACCGCATATGCTCGCGTGAATATGATCCAGGGGTGCATTCATATGACTGAGGAAAAAAAAGGTGCGTTTTGTGCATTTGTGAGACACACAAAGATACAACCCATTTTTTGCAATGGATGTATTTACATGGGTACTTTTTCTCTCAGTGCGATGCTGTGAGATGGAAAAATCGCAGCATGTTCTACTTTTGCGTAAGTTTTGTACAAGATTAGAACATGCAGCTGTGTAGTCTCCTGCACATTGCACAGCACATGGGGCATGTCGAGCGAGACTCGCTCTTGCTTGTGTGAATGCCCCCTTAAGACCACCACTAATTGCTGCACCTATAATGAGGCAGATGAGGTAAGGTAAGGTAAGGGAGGGTTTGTGGTAATTTGCTTTAAAATAGCCTAAATATTTTAGGGGTCCTAATATGTCTTCCCTAAGGGCTCCTACACAGTTGTGATTGTGATATTGCTGCGTTTTTTAAAAGCGAGTGTCAATAGGACTTTTTAATGTTAAAAACGCATCGCACAAAAATCGCATAGCAGAAAATTGCAATTTTTGTGCAATGTGCAATGCGCTTTTAACATTGGAAAGTCCTAGTGACATTCGTGTTTAAAAAAAACGCAGCAATATCTCGATCGCAAGTGTGTAGGAGCCCTCACAGATGCTCATTTCAAGATGGATTAATCATGTGACACAAGTGACAATTCTAACTCTTTAGGGGGAATTTATATAGGGCCATGCACCACAACTCTGGCATGAAACAAGTTATATATTTTTGCATCAACCTCACCTGCACAGAAATTTTCAGGACTTTTTTCCCTTTTTCTATTATGCTTGCAGCTTTTTTTTTAAGTGACAAAGCTTAGCTGAAGGGGTAAATGCTACTTTTGATCCCCCAAAATTTGTAGATTTTACACCAGAAACTGACAAAATATAGCACAAATCTACACAAGCTATGTAGATTTGACTTTCTGGCACATCAGATGCCTAGATATGAGCCAAACATATTAAGAGGTGTGCGCATCATAAAGCTACCCTTTGGGTCTGGAGAGACAATGATGGCCAAACTACTTCTCTGACTACCTGATGCACACTGTGCATAGTATGCACTGGTAGTCTAAGGCTGGGTTCACACTGGGCGGATTCCCGTCGGAAATCTCGCGGTTTGGCCGCAGCAAAAACCGCGAGATTTCCGCCGGGAGAACCGCCGCGGTTTAAGCCGCAGCGGCTTTGAAGCGGCCCGGCCGCTCGCTTTTCCGTTGTGGCCAGCGCTCCCATAGAGGAGAGCGCGGCCGCGACAAAAATAAACAAAAAAGGAAAGGTAAATAGACATGCTGCATCTCCTGAAACCGCAGCTGCGGCAGCCGCGGCAGCCGCAGCCGTGGTTTCAGCCGGACAGCGGATTGGCCGTCCCGTGTGGACGAGGTTTCTGAGAAACCTCGTCCACATGGCTGGCTAATCCCCAGATTAGCGGCCGCGGGCGGATTTGCCGCACGGCAAATCCGCCCTGTGTGAACCCAGCCTAAGACACCACATGCTGATCTTACTGGTCATTGCTGCCTATGTGGACAGCACCGAATCAAAGCAGGGGTAGTGTCCTAAGGTCTATTTACATGTAACGATTATTGCTCAAAATTCATTTAAACGACTGAAAATGAGCGACAATTAACCATGTAAACGCGGGCATCATGCAGTTTTCGCTTGAACAATGATTTTAAGTTGAACTTAAAAATCCATTGCTCCGCTAGTCAGAGGTAAAGTATCTCTCAGAGGACAGCAGGCCGTTATCTCCACGGGAGACGGTAGATAACATTGTAACCTGCTGGCAGCCGCAAAGAGAACAATGCAGCTCTGTACACAGTGGGTTGTGTGATTAAACACACACTGGGCTCTGCAAACAGCTCCTGGAGGCCATTTACATGCAAATAAAGATGATAAAGTGTTAATGGACATTAACACTTTATGCAAATAGATCGCAAAATCTTTCAATCTTTCAGTCACTTGAAAGATTATCTTTGCATATAAATGGGCCTTTCGACTAATGATGCATAATAGTACACAGTGTGCATAAGGTTGGCAGAGAAGCTGCTGCGGCCATCTTTGTTTCTCCCATCCCGGAGGTTTGCTTTAATAAATGTCACATCTGACTCCTGCGGGCAATGCACTATGGCCGGTCTAAAACCCCTTATTAAACATGCCACTTTATTTAAATTCTGTTTTAGATGAGTGACATCATGACTCAACCTTTTTCCCTTGTTTAGTTTCATTCACTTATAGACTGACAGAATGATGATGGTTATGTGTGCTGTGCTGAGATTAAACACATGAAATTCCCCCTAAAATAAAAATGACATTGTTTTATGTTGCCATGGCTCTCATCTTATCTATTATATTTGCAGTTGGATTTCACGGTTAATACTAAATCGGCATACTTTAGATTGCCGTATGCAAAATCATTTAATTAAACTGCATTTCACATTTATCTCAATTATATTCAATGACTTGATTTGTATTCAACATTGTCATAAAAACATCAGTAAACTGTTGGTCGGAGTTCATGCTATTATTGGCCAGCAGGAATATTTGGGCCACTCAATAACCTTGAGCAGGTATGTGTTACAGGAGAAGTTACATTACTTTACGGAAATTAAGTTGCCTTTATGACTTTGGATACAACTCATCCTGCTGACCCAGCAATGAGATACGTCCTATACATTTTTACCGTTCCTCTAGTCTTTTGGCTTTTTCTTAAAATCCCTCAGGACCTATCACCTTTTCCAGCCCTGCTTGAGTTTCACCAGCCAAAAGGCGTCATTCCAGTTCTTTATAGGTCTGAGGATTTCTGTCCACACAGAGGAATGACTCAGAATTGCATGAACATTCAAAAGCTCTCCATTTTCATTCCGGCACACTATTTAAAAGTTAACAAAATATATGAAAGAATATGAAAAATATCGCTTAGGTGCCTTACCTGTTTATGGAGAAGTAAACCTAGAAAGTAACTTTTAGTATATTTAAAACATTTGAAAGATTTTAAGATTTAAATGAGTTGTAACAGAATTACAATAACTTGCTATTTTCGGGCGGTCTCACCTCTGAGACCTCCATCAGTCCCAAGAACAGGGGTCCCCTGTTCCCCGTTCTCCTCACTACAGGATTACTTTACCATTCCTCTGCGAGGAGGAGAATGAATGGAGCGATGGTCGATGAAACACGCTGCCGCTTCATTCATTTTCAATAGGACTGCGGAGATTTTCGAGCAACAAGCGTTTGGGTATTTCTGTTAGTCCTATTGAAATTCATGGAGTGTCACTGCTCATGCTTGCTCCATTCAGTGTGATGTCCTTATGGGATTAATAAGAGGAGGGCATGGGACCCTAATTCTCAGGATCAGTGGAGGTCCCCTACTGATCAGTAAGTTGTCCTGTGGATTGAGAATAATTTGCAATTCTGGTACAACCACTTTAAGGTAACATAGTATGTTAGGCTTAAAGAAGACAATGTCTATCTAGTACAGCCTGTTTCCACCCCCTTGTTGATCCAGAAGAAGGCCAAAAACCAACCCAATGAGGTAGAAGCCAATTTAGTCTATTTGGGGGAAAAATGCCCTCTCGACTCCATAATGGCAGTCAGAATAATCCCTAGATCAACGTTTGAAAGTTCATACCTACTCCAAAACCTGGATCAACAAACCCACAGGTTATTTAATATCTATATCCTGTAATATCATAGCACTCTAAAAGACATCTAGTCACCTCTTTAACTCCTATATCGATTTTGCGATCACCAGGTCCTCAGGCAGAGAGTTCCACAGTCTCATTGATCTTACAGTAAAGAATCCTCTTCTGTGTATTTCTGTCCTCCCATTCTGTTTATTATGCAGTTGCCCTTCTTTGAACCTCCTCAAGCACTGCAACATCTTTCCTGAGCACCGGTGTCCAGAACTGTACACAGTATTCCATGTGAGGCCTGACAAGTGCCTTATATAGTGGAAGAATAATGTTTTCGGCTCTTGCCCCTATACCTCTTTTAATGCACATCATGACTTTATTTGCTTTTGCAGTAGCTGACTGGCATTGATTGCTCCAGTTGAGTCTACAGTCCACTAGTACCCCCAGGTCTTTTTCCAGCTCACTTTTCCCTAGCAATACCCCATTTAGAATATATTGATGACATCTGTTTCTCCTGCCCATGTGCATAACCTTACATTTATCAATACTAAACTTCATTTGCCATTTTTCTACCCAAGTCCCTGCTTATCTAGGTCCATTTACAGCCATATATTGTCCTATGTTGTATTAATTATCTTAAATTTTTTCACATCGTCTGCAAATATCAATATTTTACTGTGCAGTCCCTCTATCAGGTCATTGATAAATTTATTGAATAGAATGGGGCCTAATACTGAACCCTGTGGCACCCCGCTAGTGACTGTAGCCCAATCAGAGTACGAACCATTTATTACCAGCCTCTCCTTTCTATCTCCGAGCCAGTTCTTTACCAAGCTGTATGAGTTTTTGCCTAGACTAAGCTGTCTCATTTTATATATCAACCTATTACCTAAGGTAATTCTTCGAGTTGTGATATAATAAGTACCAGAATTACAATAACTTGCTGGTGATACAATAAGTTTAATACAATTGAAAAATAACTTAAAAAGTTATAAATCTTAATATTTTAGTTTGACAATTTATTAATGAGCTGGTGAAATATACAGAGGTCCAAAATCTATTTGGTCTCTTTGTCAAAAAAGTCAGAAATTTCACTGCTGAGGTGGTAGATCTGTTGTTGTACATTGTGAAATTCTATATTTATGAAATTGGAAGTATGAAGATTATCTAAAAGGTTATTCTAAGCAAAGTACAAATTTTGTATCTGCCCAACAATGGAAAATGAACGGTAGTATTGTGTGGGAACTGTATGGTGATGCTATTGTTCTTTGGGCACTCTGTAGTAGCTGCATTAAAGCTAGTAGTTAAATATTGTATGAAGGGATTATTTAGTATAGTATGGTAGTACTCACAGATGAGTTTCAGGAGAATTATGTATACGTTTACTCGATATATTACTTGTTGTCCAGTGTTCAATATTCTATATGACCATCCCTGAACCTTCCTCATTCTCCTGACCTCTTCTCTTACTGCAGTACTCCAGGTGAACTGCAAAGTAGTGTGTCTTCAAACATTAATCACTGAATTGTAACATGATTGTTAAAGGGGATGGCTCCTGGAACCCCAGAAGAATTAGTTTGTTGCGGTCGCGGGGGATAGACTTTTTTAAAACACTGTCTGCTTATCATTTATATAGTGGCCCATCAGATACAGTGTTTACCAACCTTTGTAGGCTCAAATCACATCAAAAACCATTTATCTCATAGCATCTGTGCCAAGAAAATGTTTCTCCCTTATTCTCTCTTTCTTTCACTTTCTCTCTCACTTCTTTAGGCGCCCTGCACAAGGGCAAAAATTCTGCAGCGGGATTTCCCGCAGAATTTCTGCCCCTGGACACCTGCATAGAATTGCATTGCAAAACGCAATCCTATGCAGACGGCCGCGATTTGTCCTCGTGAAAATACATGCCGAAAACAAATTGCAGCATGCTCTATTTCTGTGCGGGTCTCACAGAGGCCCAGACAGAAATGTCTCTCCCGGCGCCTCGGCTCTGCTCTGCGCATGTGCCGGCTGGCTGGCAGTCGGCACATCAAACAGCTGGAGCCGTGGGAGAGGTGAGCCCCGCACTGGTCCCTGCAGGGGCTCGGGTCGGGTCCTGCTGTGAGAATTCTTGCAACGGGATCCGACCCGGCCATCTGCAGGCGGCCTAACTCAGTCTCTTTCTCCCGTTCTCTGTTTCATGTTTTTTTTCTCTTTTTCTTTGTCTCTATTTCCTTCTCTCTCTCTCTTTCCTTTGGCATCCCTGGGATCTTCTCACAGTACATCAGAATGCCACTGTGCCTTGGTTAGGAATCAGTGCCCTAAGGTTTGGCATTGTCATGCATCTGTGCCCAAACAAATACAGCAAAGTACAAAACCGACACAAAATATAAGATAACCATTAATTTGAGGTGGATTGGAATTATGTTTCACAATGGGAAGCATTGCGGTGGAAAATATATGAAATGTACACAATAGTTAGTTCTTTATATGGGGCACACTATGGCTGTCACTATATGGAGGGCATGATAAGGTGTGCTCTACACAGTGGGCACACTACAGCTAGAACTATATGGAGAGTATATTATGGCTAGCTCTTTGAAAGGGTTCACTAAAGCCCTATTTACACGTAATGATTATGACTAATAATTCGCTCAAACGATGTCTTTTGAGTGATAATCTTTGCGTGTAAATGCTACCTTAGTTTGCTTTTCATCTGAACAATGATTTTTAGTTGAGTTTAAAATCTATCGCTCAGCTGGAGATCTGATAGCAGGGACAGCACACTGTAATTCTCCACAGGAGTGCTAATAATATTGTATTCAGCTGCTGTCCCGTGGTAGAACAAAGGGGCTGTATGCAGATAACAGACCTGTTGTTTTCTGCATACAGCAAAGAGAGGCTCATTTACATGCAAATTAAGGGACTAAGCACTACATGGAGGGCACATTATGCCTGGTTCTTTATGTGTGGTATGCTTTGGTGTACACTGTATGTGGGATACAGCATGGCTGGCACTGTATCAACTATGGTAGGAATTTCAATATACTCAGGTACTATTTTAAAGCTTGTTAAGTAAGGAAGTAGATATATATTGAGTAGATCAACTTAAAAAAATAATGTTTCATGTGATTTTAAAAAGCTGTTAAATTCTTTACAAATATCAGGCATAATTATATCACATACATGAAGCTAATACTCATGTAATTATATTCTTACAGATGCATACACTCTATAGTCAATGGTTCCAAATTATAGAGTATTAAGCCAAGGTTTGTCATTTACGGCTGAACACACTACACCTGTTCACATCTAGAGTTTAGTGTAATCCTGTTAACTGGAAACGATTATGGTTATAGCAAAGGCTATTAAGCAGTTTAACAGTATATTTGTCTTATCTGGTAGCTCGGTTTAAATTAGATTTATAAGGTACTTACAAAACCAAAAAAGACTAGAAAGGTAACAGCAATCCCAGATGAATGTATTGATTCTGATTTAGGCCTTAGTCAGACGGGCGTTTTTTCGCGCGATTTGCGGATCGCATGACGGATGCGCATGCGCAAATCGCGTGACCAGGGGCGAAAAACCGCGGGAAAAATCAGCACCTAGCCGCGTTTATGATCGCAGCAAAACTCCCGTCTGACCGGAGTAAAATCGGCGTGCGCATCAAAATGCGCATGGAACTTAGACTGGCCGGCGAAAAAACGCAGCTAGCTGCAGTAAATGATTTTGGTGCGCACATAAAATGCCGAACGCAGATAGGCGCAATCCGCGAATCGTCGTGTCCTATAATTTATCGCATATCCGCATAAAAAGCGGACATGTGACCGATACCATAGCGAACCATTGGTTCTATATATGCGCGAATCGCATGCGCAAATCGCGCGAAAAAACGCCCGTCTGACTAAGGCCTTAGTGACAATTCTAAAAGAGTTCGAAGTAATAAATATAGCAATATAGTATTAATAATTGTATCTTAACAAAAGTTTACTCTCCAAGAAGAGAAGTATTTTATGCTCCTGATAATTATTATCCTTTCTTACACATTATTTTTTACTTTTTTCCCCATGATTGATAGTAGAGATGAGCGAGCACACTCGTCCGAGCTTGATGCTACTCGAGATGCTTGTTACTCGAGACGAACACCACATGGTGCCCGAGTCATTTCCTACCCCGCATGTTTAGCGCCATTTTCTAGCCAATAGGCATGCGGGGATAGGCATTACCACTTCCTGCTGTGACGTGCCAGCCCTCCCACCCCCCACAGTAGTGAATGGGTGGGCCGATCAGGTGACCCGCCGAGTACTTAGACTGGTCCCGCCGGCGGCTTGCCTCAGACGCATGCTGGCAGAGGTTAGGGAAAGTGCTGCTGCTTATACAGGGATAGTGTTAGCGTAGGATCCTGTCTTCAAGAACCCCAATGGTCCTTCTTAGGGCTACTCTTCACAGTGTGCATTACTGTTGTGGCTGGCTGGGAGCAGTAGTGCACCAATTCTTTTTTTAAGCATCTCGGGCTGTGCAGGCCATTTCAGCTATACTGTTGTGTGTGTGCAGTGCATAAGGCAGAGTGTAGGGACACAGCTACTTATATAGGGAAAGTTATACAGTCCTCCTGATCCTCTGTACAAGAAACCCAACGGTCCTTCTTAGGGCTATATCTAACCGTGTGCATTATAGTTGTGGCTGGCTGGGAGAGGTAGTGCATCAATTTTTGTATTACGCATCTAGACCTGTTTCCAGCCTTTCAGTAATAGCGTTCTCAGCCTGCAGTGCCTTACAACCAGCTCTCACCGTGAAACTGCACTCTAACATTTCCTAGCCTACTGCAAACGACTTCAGTTATACCGTTCTGTGTCTGCAGTGCATTATACAGAGGTCTCACTGCTAAACAGTACTGTAATATTTTCTGGGCCACTGCAGAGTATTTCAGCTCTGCCGCTGTGCAGCGCGTCTCACAATACCCTTTCCTTGGTGGGGTTGAAATAGCCGCAGTTACCAGCACTATCCACTGGCTTTAGAGTCTTCTACCACTCCATATAGCCTCTATTATCTACAAGTCTCTGCGAGTGGTAAATTACCCCTAGGTATCAGCGCAAGACAGCGGGTTAATTTTTTCAAGTCACAGCATAGAGCCTCCGCTATCTACAAGTCTCTGTGTGTGGTGAATTAAGCCACAGTTGTCAGTGCTGTACAGTGGGGTAATTTATTCGGGCCCGGCTCTAGTCTTAATCCGCCATGATGAGGAGTAGGGGTAAGGGTCGAGGACGCGGACGTCCAAGTGAGGGTTTGGGCACAGGCCAGTGTTCCTGGGCGTGGTGAATCACAGCCGGCTGCTGCGGGATTACGAGTGAGGCAAGTTTCTGTGCTCCCCATCTTCATATCACAATTTACGGGTCCGCGTGTTAGACCTTTATTACAAACAGAGCAGTGCGAGCAGGTCCTGTCGTGGATGGCAGAAAACGTGTCCAGCAATGTATCGACCACCCAGTCTTTTACGCAGTCCACTACTCCCGGCCTAGGGACTGCAACTCTGAATCCTCAGGCTGCTCCTCCTTCCTTTTAGCCTCCTCACTCCATGAAAATGACATATTCTCAATGAAAGCGCTGCGGAATAAGTTGGCGCTATACAAATAAAGATTATTATTATTATTATTATATTCTGAGCAGGCAGACTCCCAGAAACTGTTCTCGGGTCCCTGCCATGAGTGGGAAAAAACGGTTCCTCTCTCGCCTGAGGAGTTTGTCGTGACCGATGCCTAACCTTTGGAAAGTTCCCTGAGTCCGGGTGATGAGGCTGGGGACTTCCGGCAACTGTCTCAAGAGCTTTTTGTGGATGAGGATGATGAGACACAGTTGTCTGTCAGTGAGGTAGTAGTAAGGGCAGTAAGTCCGAGGGAGGAGCGCACAGAGGATTCGGAGGAAGAGCAGCTGGACGATGAGGTGACTGACCCCACCTGGTTTGCTAAGCCTACTGAGAACAGGGCTTCAGAGGGGGAGGAAAATGCAGTAGCAGGACAGGTTGAAAGAGGCAGTTGAGTGGCCAGGGGGAGAGGCAGGGCCAGAGCGAAGAATCCCCCAACTGTTTCCCCAAGCAACCCCTTGCGGCACGCCTACGTCCAGAGGGCTAGGTGTTCAAAGGTGTGGATGTTTTTTAGTGAGAGTGCGGACAACCAACGAACAGTGGTGTGCAACCTGTGTCGTACCAAGATCGGGGACGAAGGCCATTCACCGCCTCCGGGTCACACCACTGCCTCTTCCCCTGTGCCCCAACCTGCCACACACATCCAATCACCCTCCCAGGGCACAGGCATGAGCGCCTCCCGGCCAGCACCCACACTCTCACCTCCACCGTCCTCCACTCCATCCAGCAATGTCTCTCAGCGCAGCGTTCAGCTGTTGCTAACACAAGCGTTGGAGCGAAAGCACAAATACGCTGCCACCCACCCGCATGCACAAGCTTTAAATATGCACATTGCCAAATTAATCAGCCTGGAGATGCTGCCGTACAGACTTGTGGAAACGGAGGCTTTCAAAAACATGGCAGTGGTCCCGTGCTACTCGGTCCCCAGTCGCCACTATTTTTCCCAGTGTGCCGTCCCAGCCCTACACCAGCACGTCTCCCGCAACATAAATCGTGCCCTCACCAATGCGTTTACTGGGAAGGTCCACTTGACCACGGACACGTGGACAAGTACTAGCGGGCAAGGCCACTATATCTCCCTGACAGCACATTGGCTGAACTTGGTAGAGGCTGGGACCAAGTCAGAACCTGGAACCACTCATGTCCTACCCACACCCAGAATAGCAGGTCCTACCTCGGTGCTGGTATCTGCAGCGTTTTATGCCACCTCCTCTAAACCCTCCCCCTCCTCCTCCTCTGCCACCTCTACCTCTCAATTAGGAAGTGTGAGCACGTCGCCAGCAGTCGGTAGCGCACAGCGGGGCAGCACAGAGGTGGGCAAGCGTCAGCAAGCTGTGCTGAAACTAATCAGCTTAGGTGACAAAAGGCACACGGCCCCCAAGCTGCTGCAGGGTCTGACAGAGCAGACCGACCTCTGGCTTTCGGCGCTGAGCCTCCAACCGGGCATGGTCATGTGTGACAACGGCCGTAACCTGGTGGCGGCTCGGCAGCCTCACACACGTGCCATGCCTGGCCCACGTCTTTAATCTGGTGGTTCAGCGGTTTCTGAAAAACTACCCCCACTTGTCTGACCTGCTCGGCAAGGTCCGCTGTGTCTGCGTACATTTCCACAAGTCCACGTGGACGCTGCCACCCTGCGGACCCTGCAACGTCGGTTTCAGCTGCCAGAGCACCAACTGCTGTGCGACGTGCCCACATGCTGGAATTCTACCTTGCACATGTTGGCCAGGCTGTATAAGCAGCGTAGAGCAATAGTGGGATACTAGCTGCAACATGGGTGGCGGAGTGGTAGTCAGCCTCCACAATTCTTTACTGAGGAGTGGGCATGGATGGCAGATATCTGCCATGTCCTCGGAAACTTCGAGGAGTCTACCCAGATGGGGGTCGGTGATGCGGCAATCATTAGCGTTACCATCCCGCTGCTTTGCCTGCTGAGAAGTTCGCTGCTAAGCATAAAGGCCGACGCTTTGCAGTTGGAACAGGAGATGGGGGATGACAGTATGTCGCTTGATAGCCAGACCACCCTCATGTCTATATCTCAGAGCATTTCGGAGGAGGAGGAGGAGGAGGAGGGGGACGAGACAGCTGGCCACACTACAGAGGGTACACATGCTGCTTGCTTCTCATCTGTTCAGCGTGTATGGGCTGTAGAGGAGGAGGAGGAGGATCCTGAAAGTCATCTTCCTAGTGAGGACAGCGATGTGTTGCGTACTGGTACCCTGGCACACATGGCTGACTTCGTGTTATGCTGCCTTTCCCGTGAGCCTCGCGTTAGACGCATTCTGGCCAACACGGACTACTGGGTGTATACCCTTCTCGACCCACGGTATAAGGAGAACCTTTCCACTCTTATTCCCGAAGAGGAAAGGGGTACAAGAATGATGCAATACCACAGGGCCCCGGTGGAAAAAGGGATGCGAAAGTTCCCATCTGACAGCGCTAGTGGCTGAAGACGCAGTTCAAAGGGCCAAGTAGCAGGGAAGGAGCGGGGATCAGGCAGCATGTCCAGCGCAGGAAGGGGAACACTCTTCAAGGCCTTTGCCCGATTTATGGCTCCCCAGCAAGACTGTGTCAGCACTCCCCAGTCAAGACTGAGTCGGAGGGAGCACTGTAAAAAGATGGTGAGGGAGTACGTAGCCGATCGTACCACCATCCTTCATGATGCCTCTGCTCCATACAACTATTGGGTGTCAAAGTTGGACACGTGGCACGAACTTGCGCTGTATACCCTGGAGGTGCTAGCCTGCCCTGCTGCTAGCGTCTTGCAGAGAGGGTGTTTAGTGCAGCTGAGGGAATCATCACAGATAAGCGTACCCGTCTGTCAACTGCCAGTACCGACATGCTTATACTGATAAAGTTGAACAAAGGCTGGATTTCCCCAGACTTCTCCACCGGCGGAAAGCAGCAGAACCTAATGATTCTTTTCACTGCAACAGGAGAAAAATGCATCCTCTATCACCACAAAAAAGGGGGAATTAGCTTTGTTAATCACTCTCGGATATTATTACTCCTCCTCCTCCTCCTAAAACAGCATGTCATCATGCTGAACTGCCAGTTTTTCTTCAGCCCAAAAGGCTCTGTTTAAAAGTTTTTTACAATTTTCCAACGTTTCAAATGTAGTGATACTTTAACAGACACCATTTTTATCACAGGGCTGCCTCCAGGCTCTGTTACAAATTAAGCTGTATCTTTAAAAAAGTTTATGGGATTCACCTGCCCTTGCAGTTGAGCAATTTTTCAGGGGTGCACTTGTACTTTTGGTACACCAATTTTTCTGGTCCTCGCCTATACTGTTATCTAACTAATTTTTCCGGCCTTCGCCTACACTCTTGGTAACCAAATTTTTTCATGGGTTCGCCTATACTCTAGGTACACCAATGTTTCAGGGGTTCGCCAACACTCTTGCTACAGAAATGTTACAGGGGTCTGCCTATACTTTTGCTACAGAAATGTTACTGGGGTCTGCCTATGCAGTTTCTACTGAATGGTTTGAGTGATTCACCTATACTTTTGCTATAGAAATGTTACTGAGGTCCACCTATACTCTTGCTACAGAAATGTTACAGGGGTCTGCCTATACTTTTGCTACAGAAATGTTACTGGGGTCCGCCTATACTCTTGCTACAGAAATGTTACTGGCGTCCGCCTGTACTTTTGCCACAGAAATGTTACTGGGGTTCGCCTATACCTTTTCTACTGAATGGTTTTAGGGGTTTGCCTATACTCTTGCTACGGAAATGTTACAGGGGTTCGCCTATACTTTTGCTATAGAAATGTTACTGGGGTCCGCCTATGCAGTTTCTACTGAATGGTTTGAGGGGTTCACCTATACTTTTGCTACAGAAATGTTAATGGGGTCCGCCTATTCTCTTGCTACAGAAATGTTACCAGGGTCTGCCTATACTTTTGCTACAGAAATGTTACTGGGGTCTGCCTTTACTCTTGCTACAGAAATGTTACTGGGGTCTGCCTATACCTGTTCTACTGAATGGTTTGAGGGGTTCGCCTATACTCTTGCTACGGAAATGTTACTGGGGTCTGCCTATACCTGTTCTACTGAATGGTTTGAGGGGTTCGCCTATACTCTTGCTACGGAAATGTTACTGGGGTCTGCCTATACTTTTGCCACAGAAATGTTACTGGGGTTCGCCTATACTTTTGCTACAGAAATGTTACAGGGGTCTGCCTATACTTTTGCTACAGAAATGTTATTGGGGTCCGCCTATACTCTTGCTATAGAAATGTTACTGGGGTCCGCCTATGCAGTTTCTACTGAATGGTTTGAGGGGTTCGCCTATACTTTTGCTACAGAAATGTTACTGGGGTCCGCCTGTACTCTTGCTACAGAAATGTTATTGGGGTCTGCCGATACCTTTTCTACTGAATGGTTTGAGGGGTTCGCCTATACTCTTGCTATGGAAATGTTACTGGGGTCCGCCTATACTCTTGCTACAAAAATGTTACTGGGGTCTGCCTATACCATTTCTACTGAATGGTTTGAGGGGTTCACCTATACTCTTCTTACGGAAATGTTACTGGGATCCGCCTATACTCTTGCTACAGAAATGTTACAGGGGTCTGCCTATACTTTTGCTACAGAAATGTTACAGGGGTCTGCCTATACTCTTGCAGAAATGTTACAGGGGTCTGCCTATACTTTTGCTACAGAAATGTTACAGGGGTCTGCCTATACTTTTGCTACAGAAATTTTACTGTGGTCTGTCTATACTTTTGCTACAAAAATGTTACTGGGGTCCACCTATACTTTTGCTACAAAAATGTTACTGGGGTCCACCTATACTCTTGCTATAGAAATGTTACTGGGGTCTGCCTATACTCTTGCTACAGAAATGTTACTAGGGTCTGCCCATGCTGTGGGTGCACAAAGACTTCCCATTGCGATGTTTTACCTATCTGGGACAAATATACTGACTGACTTGGGCAGAAATGTGGGCCAAGACCGAGGTCCTTGGTGGGGTGAAACTCTGCCATATTTGGGCACTTTGATTTCTTCCTGTGTAATACCATCTTTGTGCACCCACAGCATAGGTGAGCCCAAGGAACTCAAAGACTTCCCATTGCGGTGTTGAGCTATCTGACACCTACACAGAATGAAATGTGTGGGGACACATGGATTTTCTATAGCTATTTAACTGGGACCAAGCCTGACCCAGGGCCCGCTCACGTACTTCCCACACAGAGTATTGCGGGTCCTACCTCGGTCGATTTCTTTATGTGTAATACTTTCCTTGGGTTCCAGGGGCTCGACTATGCTGTGGGTGCACAAAAACTTCCCATTGCGATGTTTTACCTGTCTGGCACAAATACACTGACTGACTAGAGTAGAAATGTGGGCCGAGGTCCTTGGCAGGGTGAAACTCTGCCATGTTTGGGTGCTCTGATTTCTTTATGTGTAATATCATCTTTAAGTTCCTTGGGCTCGCCTATGCTGTGAGTGCACAAAGACTTCCCATTGCGGTGTTTTACCGGTCTGGCACAAATACACTGACTGACTAGGGTAGAAATGTGGGCCGAGGTCCTTGGTGGGTTGAAACTCTGCCATGTTTGAGCGCTCTGTTTTTTTCCTGTGTAATACCATCTTTGTTCACCCACAGCACAAAGAAAGGCGAGCCCAAGGAACTCAAAGACTTTCCATTGTGGTGTTGAGCTATCTGACACCTACACAGAATGAATTGTGTGGGGACACAAGGATTTTCCATTGCTATGTAACTCGCGGAACCTTGGGTCACACAAGGTGGAGCCTGGGACCCAGCCTGACCCTTGGCCCCGCTCACGTGCTTCCCACACAGAGTAATGCTGCATTGTGGAGATGTGTAGAAGTGCTGGCACCTGAGTCCCCTTTATGCCCACGTTTGCGGCTCCTGACAATTTTGTGATGGAGGTGGCACGGGATTGGAATGATGATCGTACGTCAATTTATCATCCATTCTCAACAGCATTGTGGGCTATCGCCCACACTTTCAAAGAGGGTTGCTGCCTGGCCCAGCCAACCCTCTGCACTGTGTGCCTCCGGTTCCTCCTCATCCAGTACGCACTTATAAATAGACATGAGGGTGGTGTGGCTATGAAGCAAGTGTGTGGCATGAGGGCAGCTGAACGCTGCGCAGGAAAAATTTTGTGTGCGCTGTGGACGCAGGGACGTGCACGGGGGGGGGGGGGGGGGGGGTTGGACAGCAATGCCAGCATGTAACCCAGGAGAAGAGGCAGTGGCGTCACCTGCAAGCAGTGATTGTCAATGGTTGCAGGTAGTGTGGTGCTTAGCTAAGATGTGCCAGCGCATGTGCCTTGCTAATCAGGGTTTGTCTGAAGTAAATTGTTAGGGGGGTGACGCCAGACTCTTGCCCCCATTTTGGCTTAATAGTGGGACCTGGGAGCCTCAGATGCAGCCATGCATGCTGCCCCTGCCCTTCCCTATTCGTTTCTGTGGTGTTTCCATGACTTTCTGATGTTTTCTGGTGTTTGACAAGTCATGTAGTACATAGCTATAGCCATTCCATTTGGCAATACTTTCAAAGGAAAACACCTCTTTTAACAACAAGCAATGGAGCATTTTTTAGTGGTTTCTATAGGACTCCAACAGAATGTCCATTAGCAGTTTATTACCTTCATTTGCGTGTAAATGAGCCTCCAGCAGCTGTTTGCAAATCCCAGCATGTGGTCTGGACTTTGCACTCAGCTGCATTGTCTTTGCACAGGCTGCCACAGGCTGTCAGCTGCATGCAATGTAATCAGCTGCTCCAGTGGAGAACACAGCGTGCGGTCCCTGCTATCTCTCTCCGGCTGAACGATGTATTCTGAGCTAACCTAAAAACATTGTTCAGCCGAAGAGTGAAAGATGGAAGCGTTTACAAGCAATGATTGTTGCTCAAAAGCCACCGTTTGAACGAATTTCGAGCGATAATCGTTGCATGTAAATGGGGCTTTACTATGCTGTTTGTGAATTTCACAAGTTATAGAATCAGTGTAGCTCAATATGCTAGCTACACCTGTCATGTATCTTCCATTTAATTTTATTGGAGTTATGGAAACCACTCAGCACAGGATGCTTGGCTGTTTTTGCAAAATGCAGCCGTGTCTGAGAGCCTGAATGATGTAGCTAGCAGAGAGACAGCAGCAAGATGGAGTAAGGCCCTGAAATGGCCTTGACCTCTTGAAAATAAATTGTATAATTAAAGAAGAGATGATGAGAGCTCTCAGACTGTCCAATTTTTGTTTTAGAGCCCACAATACATGCCCTATGGATATGCTGTTTTTCTTTTTTTAACAGTATTGAAAAAAATGGGTTGCTACACACTATTTCCAGAATATAGCGCACATCTATTCTCTAACTATGGCCGCCTGCACATGGGGGAAATCCCGCGGCGGGATTTCCCGCGGGATTTCCGCCGCTCAGAGCCTGCATAGGATTGCGTTACAATACGCACTCCTATGCAGACGGCCGCGGTTTGGCCGTGCGAAATCTCGCGCGGCAAACAAACCGCGGCATGTCCTATTTTTGTGCGGGGCTCGCAGAGCCTCACACAGATACGTCACTCACCCGGCCGCCGGCTCCGGTCTGCGCATGTGCCGGCTGCCCGGCAGCCGGCACATGAAAGAGCCGGGGCCGCTGGGCGCGGGTCAGTACGCGCTCGTCTCTGCAGGCGCTCGGGTCGGGTCTCGCGGCGAGAATTCTCGCCGCCGGATCCGACACGCTCGTCTGCAGGCGGCCAATGTTGTATTGTGTAGTTTAGTTTAAAAAGTAGACCTGTTATGTGGGATGTTTGTCTCAAACTGTGTTTTCCTCAAAAATAAAATAAACACAAGGAAACATTTTTTGAAAATGTAAAAACTAATCCGAATTCCCTTGTCTCAAATAAAGTATATAGTGAAACCTCGACCGCAAAGTCTTACCCCACTAATTTGGAAATTTTTGAGGAGCTTCTTGTAGGACAATTTTGCCGCCTCTGTACATCCTCAAGTCACTTACCAGGAACCTGTATAGGAATGTCTGAAGAGGTTTGTGCAATATTTGTGGGTGTGGTCATGCAAATAAAGGGTCAGGTTATACAAATAAGAACTGTGGTAAGTTATTGAATGATTTCAAAATGGTATGTTAAAGGGAATGTATCACCTTTTATTTTCCATATTTTTTCCATGCAAAGCAAATAATGTAATGTTTTCCATTTTTCTAATTTGTTTTATTGTTTTTTTGAATATAATGTCTGCAAATAACTATGGGGGCTGCCATGTTGCCTTTGCTGTCAAGATATGCTTTAGAGCAGCTCTTATGGATATGCTTTACAGCAGCATCATAGGCCATTCACACAATGGAGCTGACTTACTAATAGAGACTGTTCTAGACTTGCTGATGTCATTGTACATGGAGGGAGAGTAGATAAGCTGTGACCATCAGCTATTGTGAATGATGGCTCCTATGTTATCTTTCATTGTAGTCCTGCCTCTGATGATAATGAGCTAACTGCTGAAATATTCTCTCTACAGAATAGGGAGGCATCAGACTATAATTAGGCTAAAAGCCTTTTTTACACAGGACAATTGTCTAAAGCTGACAGCCATCTCAGTGGTGGTTGCTCCTATGTTTTTAAGATATAGATCATGACAATGATAATTTTAAAAAATTCCTAAAGATTCTTTGAAAATTATGTTTTTTTTTATTTATTCTTTATTTTATTAAAAGAAGCATAGTAATGTCAACAGTTGTAATGTTACATGCGTTGAGATTTGCATACAATCTTAGTTGAACAGCTTCAATAAACAGTTTTTATTTTTATACTTTTAACAAAAATAAGGGGGGGAAGGGGGTGGGGAGTAGGGGAGGTATAGGTGGGTGGGGAAGGGGGTGGGGTAAGCGCATCTCGTATAACTGGCGTCTATATGTTTTTAAGGAGATACTGGTCAATTGGTGTATTACCAGAACTGACGGAGCGGTATAATGCGTCACGTGAATCTAGGTACTCCATGCGTACGGGAGGATAAGATCTTATTCGGTTGTGATCCTTTTGAGGGGTGTGGGGTGAATTCCTGACCAAGGACCCCATGTTTTCCCAAATTGTTCATGTGTTCTACTAGACCAGCTCGATAACTCCTCAAATCTGCGGATTTCGTTGACCTTTGCTAACCACTGGGATAAGGAAGGCGCTTGGGGTTGGAGCCAATGTAAAGGTATAAGAGTTTTTGCTGCTGCTAGGAGGTGCGTGATCAAGTTTGTTTTTGAGGGTCTGAAGCCTGCTGACGGTTTTGCTAGAAAGATGTGTTCCGGGAGGAGGCTGAAGGAACTGTCTGCTATTTCTCGTATTTTAGTTTCCACCTGGTCCCAGAAAGGTCTTATTCGTGGGCAGGACCACCAGATGTGCATCAGAGAACCAACATGTTCGCTACATCACCAGCTTGTATTAGAGTTAGAGAGTTTGTAGGCAAAAAGCCATTCTGGTGTTTTATACCAACGCGTTAGAAGTTTATAATGATTTTCTTGTAGTCTAATGCACCTGGAGTGTCCGTGTGCACTGCCTAGGATAGATTTTTACCTCCTTGTCTGAGAGTTGTATCTTGAGCTCCGTTTCCCAAGATCTAATAAATGTGGGTCTGGTACTATCTAGGTGGGCGACGAACTTTCTTTTGAGGATTGAGAGTTTCCTGCTGTGAGTATGTTTGGCAGCGGCAATTTGTTCGAACTCCGTTAATGGGCACGAGGAGGTGAATGTTCTATTAAACTTGTCAAGAGTTTTTGATAAGTGTTGGGTTTGTAAATGGTTGAAAGGGGGGTGTGAGACCATTGCTAGGAGTTTTTCGATGAGCTGTGTATCTTTGGCAATGCGGTGGAACCATAAATCTGCTATAGTAAGTTTGTCCAGGGAGGACCACAGTTGTTCTGTGTGTTTGTCTAGCTTTATATTCAGGAACTCCGGAATGAGGGTCAAAGGTGCTATAGGAGAGGGGAAAGGGGCTAGTTCTCCTCGTAGAGAGTCCCATATTTCGCAAGCGCCGCTTATGAGTGGGTCATTCGAGGCTTTTTTGTAGATTTTACTTGAGGGGCACCATAGGTCCTTTAAAAAGGTTGTTCCGTAAGATGCTTGCTTGAAAATATGTTTAATATAAAAACCTGATTTATACAACAGGTCATTTTCTGATGGCACATTCCCTGTAATGCAAAAACAGTTTTTGACATTGAGGTGCTGGTAGCAAACAAACTTTAGTATGTTATTAATTTTCATCAATAAATTTTTGTCATTATTAATCCTTAAAAATCCAATATTGCTGAAAATTTGTAAAAATTTGCAATTTTCAAACCTTGAGTTTTTCTGCTTATAAGACAGATAGCCATACGCCACAAAATAATTAATAATCAACATTTACCATAAACATACTTTATATTGCAATAATTTTTCAAGTGTTTTTTTAGGACTCCATATAGTATACAGGTTTAGCAGTATTTTTTTACATTTACTAGCAAATTTCAAAAACTAGACTTTAAAAAATTTTTAAAACCCCAATGAACCCCCCAATTTTAAAAACTGTTCCCCTCAACATATTTAAAATGGCATTTAGGGAGTCTGTTAGCTTTTTATAAGTTTTCGGGGAATTAAAGCAAAGTGCATTAGACATTAGAACATTTCATTATTTTGCGGATTTTCAAAAACACCCTACAATGTGTTACCCAATATCTCCTGAGCACAGAAATGCCCCATCTGTGAATCTAAACTACTGTTTGGGCACATGGCTGGGCTCAGAATGGAAGGAGCAGCATGTGGCTTTATGTATAAGCTGTGCGGAGTACATCAGGTAAATCATAAAACGCTGGTCCAACGCATTCATGAAATTTAAATTCCAGGGACCTGTGTTATATTTTGAAGCAATCTTTTATTTCACAGGCTGGGTTGTGTGGGGCACATTTCACAGTGATAAATGGTATACTTACTTATTCCTCTTTTGTAATAGACACTGCATTTTTTTGGGTCCTTCTCTTCTTACCACTGTGATTGGTCCCCCAGTGGTAAGAAGCACTAGTGTAATAGGATTTTGCTGACAGGCATAATAAACTTCAATATAGACAATGCATAAGTACTGCAGTGTAATATGAAAAATATTTTTTTAAAAATCCAAATATTAAAAGGTGAAGTGGTTAAGAATGAGAGTGCATGCGCACTGTGCTCTGAAATCAGACAGATTTTAGACCGCACGCAGACTTCACTGGCGTACAGTGCAGGAACAGGGGAAGAGCTTAGAATTGAAAACTCATCCTCTGGCTCACCGTAACCTCCTTAGTGCATATTGCTGTCCCAAAGTAACAGTTTCCCTTTAATGATGACACCAGGTGACAGACAAAAGATCTTTCTGTTTGTATATAGAGGATCTATTCTTTGACCACTGGATGAAAATTTGAAATTTGGTCGACAACTCTCCAGACAGTGTGTCATTGGCTGGCTAAAACAATTATTAAATTACACCTGACAAATGAACATTTTGTTCGAAATGATCATTTTTTATCAACTTTAGGCCTCTTTCACATGACCATATGCATTTTTATGCTCGCCTGTTGGAGACGGAAAATCGGCTGAAAGAAAAATAGCCGCGATCTAGTCCTGATCTTAATTACCATTTTGTTGTCCATTCACATGGATGGCTGCCGCGTGATGACAAGAAAAAACACTTCTGCACAGAAATCATCGGAATGACTGCTAAATGCTTAAATAGAGCCAGCTGTCTTATTTTCCCAGCGTTGGACGTAGCTAGCCTCCCTTCTCCCTTTTTTTTCAGCTTCCATAGGAGTCTGCGGGAGCTTCCAGGATATTTCATCAAAAGATAGGACAAGACTAAGGATGAGCGAGTATACTCGCTAAGGCACTACTCGCTCGAGTGATGTGCTTTAGACGAGTATCTCCCTGCTCGTCCCTGAAGATTCGGGGGCTGCCGCAGCTGACAGGTGAGTCGCGGCGGGGAGCAGGGGAGAGCGAGCGGGAGAGAGGGAGAGAGAGATCTCCCCTCCGTTCCTCCCCGCTCTCCCCCGCAGCTCCCCGCCCCGCTGCGGCACCCGAATCTTTAAGGACGAGCAGGGAGATACTCAGCTAAAGCACATTACTCAAGCGAGTAGTGCCTTAGCGAATATACTCGCTCATCCTTAGACAAGACCTATCTTTTGATGATACTCATAAAATCGGCTGCCGTATTTGGTAACAGATGTGTTATATTTGCTGGCGTGAGTTTTTACGCAACCAAAAATTGCTCATCTGAATGAATACATTACAATCCAATGCCTCAGATGGTTGCAATTTTGGACACAGCTACAAAGGTTGTGTGAATAAGGCCTTGGTCTAATGTGCATGGGCAAATTTAGAGTTGTACTCACCTGCAACTTATTAGTCCAAGACCATGTATATGGCAAATCTGTTAGGGCCTGAATTGCCATGGCAAAACATCAGAACCTTGTGTTAATTGGCACTAATGTGCTCAAAGAGGTAGCCCATTGCCTATGTCATGATCGTTACAGACAGTGGCATCTAAGGGATTAAATGATCAGGTTTATAGATAAGGCCCATTTCTACCAACGGGCATAGGGTGCAACCACCCATCGTGCAAGAAAGAAGGTGGCACAACCAGGACAGAGCGGAAAAGAAGCCGAAAAAAAAATCATATACTCACTTCTCTTGCTGGTCCTGATTTCAGCCTGCTCCACTCTTTTCACTGCTTGTAAAGCGATAACATGTTCACTGCAGCTAGTCTTCAGCCTCAGCATTGTTCAATAACACTGAGGCCGCAGCGATCATGTGATTGCTCAACCCAGAAGCTTGCAAGGGACGACACTGAAGAGCAAAGTGCTGAGGCCGGGAACAGCCGGAGAAATGTGTGTTTTTTTACTTTAATATGTGTCTTAAGGGACAATGGAGGCATTATTCTAACTATGAATGGGACCATGGGGCATTATTACATAAATGGGGCCATGAGGCCATAAGTACAGCCATTATGGCATTATTACTATAAGTGGCACCATGGGAGCATAATTATTATTATAAAGGGGCAATGGGGGCATTATTATTACTATAAAGGGGGCATGAGGACATTATTATTACTGAAATGGTGCCTTTAGTGGCATTATTATTGCTATAAAGGGCTCATAAGGGGCATTATTACTAGAAAGGAGCCATGAATGGCATTATCAGTAAACATAGGCTATGAGAGTGCAATTATTATTACTATATGAGGTGTACTATTACTGAATGGTGGCCATGATGCACTTTATTATTGAATGGAGGCCATCAAGGGCATTACTGAGTAGCAGCATGAAAAAGGGCATATTACTGACACTTACTGTGTGGGGCCCACAGGGAGCATGAAAGAGGGATGCTATTACTATGTGGCGCACATGGAATTATTACTATTTGGGGCATCATGGATAGGGAGATTATGTAGAGGTTTAAAAAATTAAGGCAGGTGGCTAGAAAATTGAGGAGTCAAGTTGTGACGAGACGTTGTCATGGTGGTGTTGACCAGATAGAGGAGAAAAGAGAATGTGCACAACCCCAGTCATCACCTGTGATCATTGGAGGTAACTGTACTGTAATCACTAATAATCTGCAGAGTGCCTATGTAGAATTAGTATGTACCACTATATGCTCTGTGTTTAGGGATAATGTTGGTCTTTGTATACAGTTTTTCAGTAACACTTTGGTGGTATTATGTGGTCACGATCTAGGGGGCATAATTTAGCCCTCATGTAGTGTTGTTATTGGTAATAACGATCTTTGTAGTGGTTATTCAGTTAAAATATGGTGGTACCGTGTTTCCCCAAAAATAAGGCACACCCTGAAAATAAGACACCCCCTGAAATTTGCAGAAGTCCCAAATATAAGGCACCCCTGATAGTAAGGCATAGTAAAGTGTGCAGGCAAGTCAAGAGGCCTGTCCCCTGCTGCCATCCCCGTTGTCTCCTACCTCCAGATGTATAGGTAGATCTGCAGACAGTCTGCTGTTATCCTGTCCCTGCTGTGCTGTACGAGTGTGCTGTTGTGAGCTCCCCTTGCTGGCTGGAAAAGTCCATACTGTACGTTCTGTTCCTGCTGTACACGTCTGCTGTGATGAGCTCCCCCTGGTGGCCAGAAGCTGCAATACCATCCCTGCTTACAAGTGGTGCAGGAATGCTCACAGTGATAGCAAAAAAATCTAATTTTCAATATATATCAAAGCCCTTCACAGTTTAGACATAGTTTAAAATACTTCCTTTATTAAATAATTTTTAAAAATAAAACACAAAACGGGGCACTACAAAAAACCTCCTTGTTATAGAGGTATATTGACCTTAGTCACGTAGTAAACGACTATAGCTGCTTACTTATTTTTTCACACACCCTCATTAGTGTTCAAGAGGGGCTGTAAATTTGTATAATAGTGCAGCAGCTGTCGTTATATCAAAAACCTTGGATATGGGTAAGAACAGATTTATATCTTACGCATTACTTCCCATATTTCGGGTCTTATGATAGAAATTAATCAAGACTTGAGATGAATATGGTAGCGATTAGTCTTGTTTTTTTCAATATCACAAGACAGGAAGATTAGCGGATATTGGAGGTGTGTGCCTTTAGACTTGTTGATGCGATTATATATTTCATAATTCAAGTGAATAAAGGCTCATCTCCTATTCGTATCTTTTCAATTTTAATATCATAATCTCCAATTTTTTATATGTATTTTCTTCGTGTTTTTGGTTAAAATCTCAACGCGTTTCTCCGCTTATTGTAGCGGGTCATCAGGAGATTTTTCACTGAGATTATGGCTTTAGTTATAGATTAATGCCTGTTCCAGAGTTTTAATAGCTCTCTTTAAAGAGGACCATTTTCGCTCTGTCAGACAGAGCTATTAAAGAGAGCTATTAAAACTCTGGAACAGGCATTAATCTATAACTAAAGCCATAATCTCAGTGAAAAATCTCCTGATGACCCGCTACAATAAGCGGAGAAACGCGTTGAGATTTTAACCAAAAACACGAAGAAAATACATATAAAAAATTGGAGATTATGATATTAAAATTGAAAAGACACGAATAGGAGATGAGCCTTTATTCACTTGAATTATGAAATATATAATTGCATCATCAAGTCTAAAGGCACACACCTCCAATATCCGCTAATCTTCCTGTATTGTGATATTGAAAAAAACAAGACTAATCGCTGCCATAACAGTATTCATCTCAAGTCTTGATTAATTTCTATCATAAGACCCGAAATATGGGAAGTAATGCGTAAGATATAAATCTGTTCTTACCCATATCCAAGGTTTTTGATATAACGACAGCTGCTGCACTATTATACAAATTTACAGCCCCTCTTGAACACTAATGAGGGTGTGTGAAAAAATAAGTAAGCAGCTATAGTCGTTTACTACGTGACTAAGGTCAATATACCTCTATAACAAGGAGGTTTTTTGTAGTGCCCCGTTTTGTGTTTTATTTTTAAAAATTATTTAATAAAGGAAGTATTTTAAACTATGTCTAAACTGTGAAGGGCAAGTGGTGCAGGAACGTTACTTTACAGCCCTAATTTTTTTATGGCTCTGTGTGTGTCAGGCAACCTGTGTGTGATTCTTAAGGCTGGGTTCTCACAGAGTGTATTTCCAGCGGAAATCTCGCAGTTTGGCCACAGTGATAAACAGCGAGATTTCCGCCGGGAAAGCACTGCTTCAAAACCCACGGCACTCAGCTGCTTGTTTTGAAGCGACCTGGCTGCACGCTTTTCCATTTCTGTGGCTGGTGAATCTGCACCACAACACCGGCTTCTCCCAGCTTTGCTGTGACAGATTTGCTGTCCCATGTGGACGAGATTTCTGAGAAATTTCATTCACAAAGGTGGCCAATTGAGGGATTAGCGGCCACAGACGGATTTGCCGCGGCAAAATAAGACACCCCCTGAAAATAAGACGTAGCGCATATTTGGGTGCAAAAATTAATATAAGACGCGTCTTATTTCCGGGGAAACGGTATTACTATCAATATGCAGTCAGAAAATATGATCATGGTGTGGCGGTATAATTTGCCTTTATATAGTGTTGTTAATAGTACTGTTAATCTTGGTATCGTGCATTTTGTTCAGTGACATATGGAGGTAATTATATAGGTCATGATAATTGCAGTGATGCTGTGTGGGGTTTTATTTCACATTTACAAAATAAAACAAAAAAATATTTTTTAACTGTTTTTTAATAACCCTATATTTATTTAGCACCACTAGGGATGTCACATATGCGATTGTTTAATCACTTTTATAATACTTTGGTACACTTTGAGGGGGGTGCTTTGTCTGATATTCGCCTTTTGGCCAAATTCCCTAGAAACTGCCGTTATAGATATCTCCAATGCAGGCTATTGCAGCAAAGTGTCAGTTGCATGTTACAGCACCTGAGCCTGCACCACCCCTGCATTTTAAATGTTTGGAGTTGTATGGGGAAAGTACCCGCTTACAGTTAATCCCCCAGTTAGACAAATGAACAAAACTGAACAATAATCATTCAGTTTAAATGCAAGGCGAATGCCTGAAAGACGCGTGAGAGTCGTGAAGTTTTCGCTCGTCGTTCATAAAAATTGTTTAAAAACTGCTCATTCAGTGTTTCACATAGGAATGCGAAACACTTAATGATAAGTGCCCGAGGATTCTCGTGGAGAATATTGCAGTGTTAACGGGCAGCTCGAACATGAACGAGTTGGGGATTATGTCTCCAGTTTGTTCCGTCGGGCAAATGAGAATCGTGAAAGAGCCATAAGTCATCTATTCCCTCACATTGCTAACACTGAATAATGAAGCTTTAATGCCCCTCTGTTAACTCATAATTCGAAAATCGGCGTTCCAGACCAGGCAACTCCTTTACCAAAAACACACAAAACTATCTAACAGTAGGACTTTGAACAATATTCATTCAGTGCAAATTCGGCCAACAGTTGAATGATGAATGATAATTTGTTCACTTATCATTCATCTTTCATTCATGCCAACATTAAAATCATCGCTGGCTCATTCGCTAATCGTTTGGTTTAAACATCGATTGCCTATCAAGAAATGCCTGTGGCATGGATTGATAGAATGCCTGTCAGATCGTGGTATAATGTAATTCTGTGGCATTACATCATACTGCAGGGAGCGATCAGAGTATCGCAAGTTCTTGTGTCCTATAGGGACTTTTGCCATATTTTATAATAAAAGAATCTAAATAATATAGCAAAAAAACATATTTGGTATCGCTGCATCCTTAAAAATCTGATCTATTAAAGTAATGCATTATTTACCCCGCATGGTGAACATTGTCAGAGAAAAAAAACAACGCCAGGATTGCGGTTTTTTTGGTCACCTAGTCTCCAAGAAAAAAATGTAATAAAAAGTGACCAATGAGTTGTATTTACTTTACCATTAGAAACTGCATGCAGTGTGTATGACATAGACGAGTGGTCCCCAACTTTTTTTCCACCAGGGACTGACTGGCTTCAAGCAAGACCATTTTTCCATGGCTGGGCAGGGTGGGCCAGGGGCTGGGCTTTGGTCATATGGGGGCAGGGTTTCAGTGGCTTTAGTAGTAATGCTATTACTACTGGGGCTGATAAAGGGGACACTATTACTAATAGTATCCCCTATATCAGCCCCAGTAGTAATGGCGTCCCCCCTGAGACCCATACACTCTCCCCTTCCTCCTCGTGCAAGCGCTGCTACTCCTTTGCTCGGCACTGCTAGCAGCGCTGATCACGGTGCACATTGTGACATCAGTGGGCTGCCCGACGCCTCCTCCCCCTGTTCTTGTGGAGTTAAGTAGGTGACATCAGGGGAGGAGGATCCCGACTTCACACTGATGTCAGTGTGCGCCGGGATCAGTGCCGCTAGTAGCGCTGCTTAGTGAATATCGTCAGCGGAGCCATGGCCCCTGCCGGTATTTACTACTAATGTGGTAACCAGCGACAGCCGATGGAGGCACCGTGGACCAGCAATAAAAACCCCAACGGCCTGGTCCTGGTACGCGAACCAGTGGTTGTGGACCCGTGCCATAGACAGAAGATACACCCAAAGATTTCAGAATTTTGTTTTTTTTCCATTTTACTCCACTTAAAATTTTTTAAAAGTTTTTTAGTACATTATATAGTACCATCGAAAAATACAACTTGTCCCACAAAAAACAAGCCCTCAGACATCTATGTCAATGGTTTAATGGTGCTAGTGATACTCGTTCCTGTGTAACAGCACAGGAGTGAGCATCACTGGGACGAGCGGACGAGCTGTAAATGTAAATAAGTTTGATAAATGCGACACTGTGTTCTGGCTTATGATTAGCAATGTACAGCTGGTGTGTGGGGACACATCTACATCTCTGTATCCAAATAAATTGTTGGTAGCACATACGGATACATGCCAAAAAGTACTAGACGGGGGTAAGTTGGAAGTTTTTTTTAAATAATGCATTTTAATACAATTTTTGCTCATGCATAGCCACATTATAACATTTGTATTCTAGATAGCAGTTTTATATTAAAGGGCTTTTGCATTTTGAATTTTTGCACTAATTCTCTTTTGGATTTTTATCTTTGACTAAAGCGTATATGCATTTCACCTTTCATTTTTGTTGAAAAAAAAAAAGTAAACAGCAAACGTTCCTTCAAGGGTGCTTGTATAATCATATATTGTGTGTCACGGGATTAGTGAGTGCATTTAATTGTTTGCTTTTAAGGATAGCAGCTTACTATGCTTTAAACTTAAGTAAACAAACCAGAGCTTTTACGGCATTATTTCAGGGCTTACCCTCTCACTACCTGATCACAATACACAGCACTGAAATCTCAACTAGTTTTTTTTTCTTTCTCTTCGAACAAGTGACATTGTAGACATTTAGATAATATTTGAACCTATTTGCTTTCCAATCTTGACATGTAAAAATGATTTGGCGTTTTCTTTTAGGTAGATAAACAGTAACATTGCTTTATATACAGAATGACTGTATCAGAACGCATTATTCCTAGTCATACACTACACAAGGTCTTAATCAATACAGTTTGGGAATTATTATGGTATTTATTAACCCATGTTGCCCATGTGAAACATTAAAGAAGTTGTCCACTTTTGAACTATCGATGAACTCAAGACAGGTCATCAATATTAATCGGAAGTGATCCGCCAATCAGCTGTTCACCGGACCACTGTGTCAATTCATGGAGCAAGAAGTCATCTCCATACACAATGCAGCAGGCTGGATTGGTATTACATGCACAATTCCCAGTCAGTTGAACTCATCAAACATAGGCCATCAATGTTATAGAGAACTTCTTTAATCCCTCAATTCTTAGAAGAATTACTTTAATTATAACATATTGGTAGCCTTTTCAACCAAAACTATAGTCCAGGCCACAACTATTTCTTCCTTTCTGTTTAGTCAGTGAAATGTACATTTGCATTGTGGATTGAGTTGCTGAATAATCCAAATGTGACTCAACTCATGAAAAAACGATCATATGTTCTCCTTAAAAAGTCTCTCTGCTCTTGTCAATCTTTGCAGGTTAGAAGTGTTTCTTGTAAATAAGCTTAACATAGGGTTTCCTGCTGCTTGGACCCCAAGAGATCAACTGCAATCTGCAAATGAACCTGTCAAGAAGAGTTCAATTCCCTTGCAGTGCTATCTCAGTAAAAACTAGGCTCCATACAATCATCATTGAAATCAATCCATGTCTGGGTAATGCGCAGATGTGCTTTACCTTTTCATTGTGATTGCACTTAGACAAGTTAGTTCCAGAATACTCTGTTATGTCTCCAATAAAGTGAAGTGCAATTCAACTGTCTTACTTGAGGTTTTACCCCCTTACAAACAGGGACGTCCATCACAGATAGTACTCCTCTTGCAATAGTTTTAGCACATCAAAGATGTTTGAAACTGTTGTTTTGATATATGATGACATTTGCACCAAATAGGCAATGACTATAGATAATAGTATTACATTGTAAAATACAATGATAACCACCTCAATGACATCAAAGCAACCACAGTCCATTACATATTCCTGTCTAGTAGTTTCTGATATGGCCTTTTGCAAATCTCTTTTGCTTACAGGACCCGGATCCAGCAGCTGTCCCTTTCCTGTTACAGGTGGCACAAGTCTTTAGTATGTACTATATGAGAAACCAGTAATCATAAGACATCTGTTTCTCAGACGGCAGTCTCTGATGTAGAGTTGTCATCTTTGTCTTTTGCTTCTTTTTATATGTTGAGAGAAGTAAATATCTCCACTGTAGAGAATATCCTTCATATTGTAAAGTAAAGCCGATGTCCATTTAAAAAAAAACAATTATACATTTTCATAAATAAGTAACCATTAGGGCTTATTCTGACGTGCGTATATTGGCCAGGTTTTCATGCCCGGCCGATATACGCTGTCTCTCTCTGCAGGGAGAGGAGGCAGGACAGGCCAGGAGCAGTGCACTGAGCTCCCGCCCTTTCACCACACTCTCTCCGCCCCTCTCCACTAGTTGCAATGGAAGGGGGCGGAGCAGGGGCATAGCTTAGCTCTGCCCCTGTACCGGCCTTCCCAGTGCAAGCAGTGGCGAGGGACAGAGAGGGAGAGGGAGAGGGAGCTCAGTGCACTGCTCCTGGCCCAGCCCGCCTCCTCCCCCTGCAGAGAGAGACAGCGTATATCGGCCCGGCATGAAAACCCGGCCAATATACGCATGTTGGAATAAGCCCTTACCATTAGGACAATGGCTGCTGAAATTGCAGCATTGCCACCAACTGAATAAAATATATATGAGTCATTTGAAGGAGCAATAGTTATTTGCAACATTTGTAATGTGCCAATTTTTTCTAGTTAAATACCTTGATTTTTTGGATACCTTGATTATACATTTTTACAATTCTGTTGGAGTAATCCCTTAATTTAAGTGATACTCAAAAGGTATTGTGGCCTTGTCAATCAAATATGCCTAATTATTAGTCAATGCAGTAGAGAAGAAAACAATGAGAAACACTCAAGTGATGTTTCCAAGTTTTTCAAATTACTACATAGTTTATATAGCAACATTTTCTAGCAATTATCAGAAACTGGTCACAATCTATCATACCCCGTTAGCATCCAATCTTAATGCAACAAACATTTCCCAGCGAATCTATAGTCAATGCATATTTGGTGCAAGTGCCATCATATATCCAGACACCAGTTCGAAACATCTGTGATGTGCAAAAACTTATAGCCCACTCAAATAAGGATTATATTATTGTTCTTTTCTTCATGTATTTCTACCAAAGGATTTCACATTTCCATTCACCTCACATATATCTTCCCATAGTGTAGGCTTTAGACAGCACTATACATAAACATAAGCCCCCCCCCCCCCTTCCAGTTTTTACAATGCCTTCTGAAGAAATTGCAAACCTGCAACTTACAACTTTCATCCAACCATGTCTTAACTATCCCTACTATGTTATAGATTTCCTCTGACATTATTGCTTCCAGTTTATCAACTTTATTGGTCAGACTTCTAGCATTAGTTGGCATGCAGTTTAGAGGATTTGGGTCATTTTTAATTTAAAGTGTGCCCTTCTTCTAACTCTACTAACCCCTTCTATGATTACATACCCCTTTTTATTACCTAGTCTCAGGTCATTGTCTACTTTACCTTCCACTTTAAAACTGTGGTTGCCCTTCCCTAGTCCTTAGTTTAAACATTCTTCCAACATTCTAGCCATCTTCTCTCCTAGCACAGCTGCACTGTCCCCCATAGAGATGCAGCCCGTTAGCTACAGGCTCGACTGTAGACAACAGCAAAGTTGGCCCAGTTCTTCAGGATCTCAAACCCCTCCTTCCTACACCAACTCTTGAGCCACTTGTTTACCTCTCTAATCTCTGACTTTCTGGTGTGGCACGTGGTAGAGGTAGTATTTAAAAAATACCACTTTGAAGGCCCTTGGCATAAGCTTGAAGTTTTGGTCCCTGAAATCATTTTTAAGGCACTTCCCTTTAACTCTAACATTGTCATTGGCGCCAATGTGCACTATGATTGTTTTCTACTCAAAGCCCTTCCCAGTAATCTGTGATGTATTGAATTTAAGCACCAACAAGACAACATGATGTTCAAAGATCCCGGTCTTTGTGACAGATTGCCCTGTCTATCCCCCTAATAATAGAGTCCGGTACTGCCAAGGCCTGTCTAGCCTGCCCTATACCTCTATTCCCCTTCTTACTGGAGAAGATATTCCTCTGACCATCAGAGAGCATGTCTTGCTGCAGCAGTGCTAACCCTATAATAGCATTTACCTCATCTGCCATCTTTGTAAACTTTTTGGTTTATGTGATATCAGAACTAGTTTCTCTGACACTCTTCCATCCACTTCTCCTTCTATCAGCCAGCTAGCTGCCTGATTACTGTTAGCATCCATTGCCATACCTACCCCAGCGAGTGTCTGCCCAGTGAACAGTAAACTTGTTTCCATGTCGTCAGTGGATCTCAGTGTGGAAATCTACTCATTTTGATCCGGGATCTGGACTTTGAAACATGCAACATGCGCACACCTGGTTAAACAGTGTGCAATCTCAAATAGTTGATCGAGAAGATGAACACTGGACAACATTGTCAATCATGGAGCATGTTTTGAATAATGAAGATAGCAAAGATAGAAATCAAAGTAATTGTAAGTCATGAGATTTTTTGCCTTCCTCTGGATCAACATTGCAGGATAATAGGCTGAACTGGATGGATGGATGTGTTATTTTAGCCTTACATACTTTATTACTATATTAAAGTTTTATCTATTTAACTCCCAAATTTGCACATTTCAACATTTGTTTGCCAGGCAAATTGCTAAAACATCCATTTGTTTCTTCCAATACTTTTCAAGCATGAGTAAAGAGAAGGGGGTCAAGCTTTAGTCATGGCATGTGGTATTAATGTGTAATTATACCACTTACAGAGTGAAGACTGGAAGGCCAAATGACTTCTGGCATGAGACACTTAAAATTCTTTTTGGCTGTAAATTACTTTAAGATTGGAGAATATTACTCATCAAAAATAAGTTCAATAAAGTGATCTAAGTTGTCATAAAAAGTGACATGACTAGGTACAAAAGGTCTATGTGGAAGGCTGTATGTCAACTTTGTCATCAAAAGGAACATAACACAAATAACCTCACTTACAAAAGGCAACATATGAAGCATTCTAACATATTTTCAATTCTGCCCTATGTCCTTGGAGTGAGTAGGCAGTACGTTTGGACAATAAGTGCCAGTTTTTAACACTTTATTTGATGAATTTAACAGAGTTCTTCAGAATTAGCCCATCCATTTGAATGGGACAACCCATGAATTTTCTGATGAAAAAAAGAGACTTTGATAGTTTTCACTGATATTTTTTTAAGGATGGATTCACATGTGAGGCAAAAATACGTCACTAACAAATCTGCCACAAAATTTGTATGTCTTACATACAGATTTTAATTCAGTTTAAACTGCGAATCTGCTGAGGAAATGCTGTGGAGTCCAATTTTCACAATACAAAGGGGAGATACCAGCAATTCCGTTGAAAATCTGCATCCAATTTCCATGTAAAGCATGTGGATTTTGCAGCAGATTTGTTTGTGTTGTATTTTTAAACCATGTGTGAGTCCACCCTCAGAGAAAAATAGGATAATGGATCCAAGCGAAAGCAACAAACGCAGTTGATTTGGTGAAGTGGTGATGCGACGGCTCCCTCAACTGTGTTCCTTAAATAAATTCTGTAAATAATAATGAGAGGTGCAATCGGAAGGCAGGCAGAGTACTTTACTATAAACTTTCACAGCATTCAGAAAATATAGTTGACATGGACTGCCTAATATGTAGGCGATTTGAATTAAGCATCTTGTTTGTTACTAAGCATGCATGAAAATAATCATATAGCTAGAATAACTATCTAAAAAGGCATATAAAGTACAGGACAATGGTGTAGAAGAAAAGTGTGCATTCCAACACAGTACATCTATATCATCCATTTAGTACTGCAAAGTCTAAGACTAAATGCCCTGTTACACAGGACGATTATCGTTCTCTAGGGGGGCTATGAACCATAATCATCTCGTGTAAAAGCACGCAGAAAGTGACCGACTGGACTCCAGCCACCCCGCCTCCCTGCAGGTTGTGCTATGAGCGATCCAGCGATACTCTTTCCTGTGCAGAGCGAGCATCACAGGTACGAGTATCGGGCATTGTTTGCCCGGCACTCGTTGTATGTAAAATGACCCTAAGGGCTCCTTCACACAGGTGTATTTTTCATCAGTATTTTGTAAGCCCAAACTAGAAGTAGAACACACAGAGAGAAAGTATAATGGAAAGATTTACATTTCTTCCGTATTTTGGACCGGCTCCTGGCTTTGGCCCACTAAATTCTGCTGAAAAATATGCCTGTGTGAAGGAGCCCTAATGTAGAGCAACTTTCAGTGGAACTTTGGTGTTCTTTGGAACCTTAGCTTGGGTCAATTGAAGACTAAACAAACAAGTGGTCGCTTTTAGGGCAGGGATGACAAACAAATTTCAGCTTTCTTGTAATACTTCTCACATGGCAAATGCAGTCAAGAACTCTTGCCCAGAAAATAGTGTTGGCAAAGAATAATGCAACCCCTATATATATGCCCTATCAGGATATAAAGGCAACACAGACCCCCTCTGTGAGTCTGAATGGAGAGCAATTTTGTAAGAGCAAGTTCTTGGTTGTATGACAGTAAAAAAAATAAAATGTTTCTGTTCCAGAAATAGTGCCACTTTTGTCCACTGACTGTGGTTTGGTATTGCAACTTAGTGTGGCTTTATATGGGGTGACTGTTGGCTGCAGAAGAGAACAACAACTGTCCCAATGAGTATTGCTCCTGTGCTTTCACATGAGTGATAGTCCTTCAGTAAATAGGGGCGGATCATGCTGTTGATCTCTTCTAGCTGCCCTCCATTTACTGTGAACTGGAAGTCGTTCAAAGATGAACAACTGCCTGTTTACACTGAGTGAGAATTTACTCACTAGTCACTTTGTTTCTATGAGTTGAAACAAAGCAACTAGCGACTACTGAGTGATTTCTTGCTTAGTACCCTGGTGTGTCCCATATTTACACAGTACAGCTATCAGCCAAAATTGCTAATTTGAGCGATTTTTCAGCAATTAGTTGGTCTATGTAAAGCCAACTTCAGTCCCATTCAATTAAGGCGGGTGACATCATTTGTCATTGCCTGCTCATCCACAGAAGAGAAATACTAAGAATCAGGGGGCCAGTGTTTTGTTAAGTATTTATTTGTATTTTATCTTTTTGCATGAAGAAATATGTTCCTTGTGCTGTTTGTAACGTAAAAACCAATTTTCGCGCAGAAGTTAAGTTTATCTTTAGCGTGGCCCTAAAAAGGTGGCGCTTCAGTTGAAAACACATTTATTTTCAATAAATTATATCTTAAGATTTTTTAACTATATGCTTATTAATGTGATCCACATTTGGAATTTATATGGGAAGTATTGAGTGGATTTTAGGGCTTTGCCAAATTCCAGGCCATTTGGGTGTCCTAGTATTCCCATTTATTTCATTTCAAATTATGGTAGCCCTGCTCTTATGATACTTTCTGACTTCAAAGTAAGTGTATGTAATAAGTTCATATGACCCTGTTTAAACAGTTCTAAAGTTCCAATTAAGAAATGACTTCCTCTGTGTTTACTTTACCTCCATTAGAATCAATGTACAATTTTCCAAAGCAGAAAGAAAAACAGCAAGCAGTATTTTCCTAGATAAATCTCTAGTTTAACTTGGAAAATTTATAGCAGCTCATGCAGTAATTTCAGTCTGAAGAAGTTACTCTAAACACATAAAATACCCACCCTTGGCCTAAGTTCCTTATAGAATTTAGAATTCATCACTTAAGAAAAAAACCAACTTCTTGGCTTTTCATAGTCTAAATTTGTGAAATTCGACATATACTGTTCAGAAGAATCAAAACCATTCAGCTTTCGTGCCCCAGTCTTCAGCTTCGTAGCTGTATGTAAAAATGGAGGCATTATAGTAAACCTTAAAAAAATGCCTAACTGCATAGTTAATTCAGAAATCGTGAACAAGTCCCTTTCAAGATATAAGTGTTTTTATCTGATTGCTACATAAATCAGCATTCATAGCTCCAAGCAGACATTGGCTGTAAAATGCGTTGCAGTTGCTGTGCTGTGTTAGCAAATTACTTTTCTTCCCCCCATTCCACTGGCGCGAGCTGCTTAATGGCTGCAGCTACATAGCACCTTTTTACTTGATCTCTCAGGTCTGCAATGCTAAACAGGAAATATCCTTCCCCAGGTTGTTATGTATTTGCTAAAGACATCAATATAGAGTGTTTCACCTGGATAAAATACATGTTTGGTTTGCATTTATGCATGATTCCTTATACACTGAGGATACATTTATGGCCACTTCAATCTAAAGAAATTATTTCAGGCATATTTAAATTACACCCAGAGTGGAATAAATGAGGTCACCTGGTGCCCACATTACAAAAAATGTTCTTTACTGCTGCGAATTCATAAAGAAAACCTTAGTCTGTTTTGATGGTGCATGTGTTTAAGTAAAAAATGTGCAAGGCAGGTTCCCTCATTATATTGGCATGTGCATCATATGTTTTCTACATTCACCAATCACTCACATTCTTCTGGAAATGATCACTTGCGAATGAATAGAGCTAGGAACAAGCTTGTGCTTGCTTCATGTTGCATAAGATAAAAATTATTCTCTTTTAGTCTATTGACTAGCAATCCGTTTCGCTGACTCGCAAAAGTAACAATTATTTTAGTGTTTTGGGTTTTTTAAGAACAATGCGCATGGTTTTATTATACCACTTATGTCTGCTAGTTTTTATGCTTTGGTAACTTTTTTTTCAGCAATTTTATAGTTGGAAGCAAAAAAATGTATTTTAGGTTTTTTTGTTTCTGAAGGTGGTCAAAGACGCCCCATTCATGTAGTTTATTCAGGGAATTAGAAAGCATTGGCGCTAGAATCAGTGTGACAAAAGGTAGGCACGGTGCTATAGAATTCTATTGCACTACTTGTGAAATGTTTCTGGCATAATTAAATATTACTTCATAGACAATAGCTGAAAAATCCATAAGGCACCTGTACGGAATCTGTAGTATTTTTTCAGAATACACATGAATGAGCGACATGAATATACGCTTAAAATCTAGTTCTTAAATAGAGAATCGAAAAGTAATATTTGTTTTATTCTCATTTTATTATTTCACCTGTATACATTTTGGACATTTCTGAATATCACTATTGTTTAATGTGTTGAAATAGTCTATTGCATACCTAACTAAAATGTATAATGTAATTGACTTTCTAATACATATTAAAGTAATGGTCAGGTCAAAAAAGTCCCAAAAGCAAGGCTCTACTTTTCTGAAAAGGTCTATGGGTCCATGGAACATAATTGGAATAACAGAACTATTTCTCATATAGGTTGAGTGTCCATGTCCTTAATAAATAGCTAGCTAAAATAGTCTGCAAACACGTTTGTGAAAATGTATTGCTACAGCTATATTCAGGAAGCATTTGAGAGTTGCGCCTGAACAACTTGTATTGGACATCACACGAATATTCAAGGTCCAACCCCACTTCACACACATTGCATGTGCTATTCTGGTCCACAAAATAGACCAGACGGGGCCATGTAGTGATTTCTTTCAGCTATGTGAATAGCCTTCTATGCTATTATGGGGCTGTGTGCTGTCTGTGAGCAGCCCAAATGTATGACCGTATGAATGGGCCCTAAGGAAAACTCTGCTGCTAGGAACCGTTCACACGGAACAGAATAGACCGCATGGTGCATTGCAACCCGCGGTAAATTCTGCACCAAAATCTGCAGGCTACCTATAGATTTTGGCGTGGAATTGAACATGGCTTAAAACCTGCCTGCAGTTCCGCATCTAAATCCACAGTTAGACCTGCGGATTTTGACTTGGAATTCTCCAGCTGCGGTTCCAGCTGCGTCCTGTGGCGTAATTCCGCCCGTGTGAAAAGTCTGTTATACAAATTAATGAATTGTCTTGCCAATTATAGTGGCAGTTGTCTTTAGATAAGCCCTTTCCATAGAACGCAATAGGAGTAAGATCGTCACAGAAATTGTCTTCCATCTAGAGGCATTAGAACATCCATATGTATTACATGACAGAAAATTACTTTCTAATAGGCAGCATTTCTATAGAATAAATCAACACCAGCCTAATGCTTCTCCACTGACATCAGTTCATCAAAGTCACAGCAGCAGGATCCTCAGTGATCATCTCATCATTGGGGGACTTTCATGCAATAAAGGGTTGCTCGAAATAGACAACCCCTTCAATTAGTGCCTGCATGCATTACAATAGCTCTAACTGCATGGTAATTGAGTGCTGTAGGAAATGCTACTAGACTGAATTCCTTCACATAAAACGATGCTCACAGACAACAAAGAAGTAAAAAGCATTGTGAACAGAACACATGGAACCAGAAGATTATATATTTCAGCTTAGTTCAAAATGTAGCAAGCTCATAAAATCAATAGTTTTAATAATCATTTAAAAATAAATATCGTATACTTGTTAATATAATATGTCCTTTAATAAAACATCAAATATCTATTCCCATTATTATATCTATCCTTGTGCCATATATATACTTTCTCCTTTTTAATCTGCATTATTTTTAAGCCAATTTAGCACTACCGAACTCTTGTCGGATGCATCCCTTTTTATGTTTTATTTACAAAAACAGATTTACATCTCCCAGTTCCAAGAGGCCCTGAGATTATCTGGGATATAACTAATTCCAAATATTCACCCTTGCAAAGGATTTCAAGAACAACATGAAACATCTTCTAAAATAACATTCATAAATCTATTGCTTTAATTAAAGGGTTTTTAAATTTCATCAACTGACAAGACGCAAAATAACCTCACAAACACATAAACAGAAATGCTGTTAAACAAACATGTTCAGATATTTATGGCCGTATTTGTTTTGCCTAAAATTCTGGCGGCATTACTGAAAGTGTGAAATAAAAGGATGCTGCTAAGAGGCCTATACTAGTCTGCTGATGAAGCTGAGTTTGCATGGACTGAACAGTTAAACAAAAAGTCATGTGTATAACATCAAATGATATATTGGAAGTATTTGGATCATGCTCTACACTTAAGCAAAGTTTTCATTAATACTAAAATCCTCTTGATCCTCTTGTTTGGCAGACAACCTATACTTATACATATAGCATTTTCACAGAAACTCAAAGTGCTTCGCCATACGAATAACGTCATTAATACTACTGTTTTGTCTTCTTTTTATGGGAACGTTTGCAAACCCTTAACTGTTTTTAGTTCAGCTCAGCAAGGATTTCCCAAGGACTTTACATTGGAGGAGCTTGTGCCCCAAGGACGTATACGAGAAGAGAGAGATTTGAAATGCAAGTTGATATACACAAAACCACTTTATGAACGTGATAAAAATATTTCATTGAAAAGTTGATGCCAACTCGTAATTCGACAAATCAGTTGTCCTTTCATTTTACATAGGTTACATAAAAAATAAAAATGAACTGTAGTGAGACATCGATGCTTCTTTTAAATAATTAAATCTTGTTATTTGTATAGCGCCAACTTATTCCGCAGCGCTTTCAAGTAATTTATTTATTACCCTCCAACAAGCTGAGTACTCTTTTTACCAACCTCGGAAGAATGGAAGGATGAATCAACCTTGAGTCGGCTACCTGATCTAATCAGGGATTGAACTTGCAACCTTCAGGTTGGGAGCAAGAGCTTAAAAATGCATTTCTGCTGCCTTAACACTCTGCACCACATGAGGCTCTATTGAAAGCATATGCCATCCCTTCATATTGGTCAGGTCCCACCTATCGCCCCTTCACTGTTTTTTTTTTTTCTCTACACAGCAATAACTGACCATGCTACGCCATTCAAGAGATAGGTGTGCCCTTACCCGTAGAACCATGGGGGTTCTTAAGAGTTGGACCTCTACCAATCACAAAGTGATGGCATTTCCTAGCAATGCCATTACCTTATAGGATGGGAAAACTCGTTTAAGCAACTTATTCTAGAACTGCCGGTTAAATGAGGGGGGAATTTGCTTTGTGCTACAAAAAATGGGGGGGTTTTTGTAATATTTTAAAATTGCAAATGAATATAATTATGAATAGCAGTCAATAGATTATGTACCAGAGCTACCTGCCCTCCTTGCTGTGTCTCCGATAGCCCAACAAACTTGGAATTGCCCTTTTGAAATACATAAGTATTTTTTTTCCATATTACTAAGACACACCTAAATTGTCAAAGAGCAATGAAACTGTGTTATGGCTCGTTCACACGAGCGTATGCGTTTTTGCGTTTTCTCGTCCACACCGTAAATTTGCAGGAATGGATGATTTTCCATGATCAAGTCCCATGCTTAATTAGTGTTTTCTTGTCCATTAACACAACTGGGTGCGGCATTTTTAGCGAAAAAATACGTTGTACCCCGAGAATCCCTTGCTCAGCATAAATCCTCGAAATGACTTCCAATGCCTACATAAAGGCACCTGTAAGATTTTCATAGCGTTTGGACACTGCTAAAATGCCTCCCCCTCCCTTTTTTCCAGCTCCAATAGGAGTCCTACGGGAGCCGCCGCCGTATATCAGTCAAAAGATAGAACTAAATCTTTTTACCCACGGTATATTCTCTGGCGCATATTTTGGTTGAGTATGTCCCATTTTTTATGGTGCGACGTTTTTACATGCTGTATATTCGCCCATGTGAATGAATACATTAGAAACCAATGCCTCAGATGGGCAGCGTATATCGACCGGACGTGAAAACATGGCCAATATACGCTCGTGTTAATAAAGCTTCAGACTGTATTCAAATGTATTTACTGTACTTTTTGCACTGTAGGGGACCGTTCACATCAGTGCGGGATACACCCATACTGGATTTAAAAGGCCATGCAGCCAATTTCTACTAGATGTGTTCAATTTCCCTCCAAGTTGCACAGCATATTAAATAGGTATCACATGCACAATTGAACACCCCCCATAAACCCCCTGTGGGGCCTTTGGTGCGCAAAGACGCACAAAGATGAAGCACGTTGCATTTTTTCTCACGTGCAAAAAAACAAATAATGTGAGAGAACCCATTGAATCAATGGGTTCTATTCTCTGCGTATTGCGCGTGTCTGTGTGATCCGCCCTAAAATGACAAAATGGCAAAAGTGAATGTAGCTTCCAAATAAGGCCGCATGCCAAATAAGGCAGAATGCAGTTTTGCAAAACTAAGGGATATTTACAACCGGACGAAATTATGCCACAGCCGCAGAATTCCAGGCTAAAATCCACAGATCTAAGGCGCCTGCACATGAGCGTATGCGTATATACGCTCGCGTGAAGATGATGTGATTGCACTCTGAATGGAACACTTATCACGTGCTTTCATGCGTGTGTCCACGTATTTTACTGTACTTTATTCCAGTGCTGGGTCCATTCACATTGGCGCGGGACACACATCTGCTGGTTCTGAACCAGCTCAGCAGCCTAATTAGTTCCCTAATTAGTGTTATCAATTAACACCACAAAATACCACCATTCTTTTTTTAACGTGTGGAAAGCGAATTGATCTACACATTTGATGCAGAATTAAGAAAATGGCTTAAAACCTGCCTGCAATTCTGCATCTAAATCCACAGTTAGAGCTCCTGCATACAAGCGATTTCGCTTGCGCAAACCGCTGACAATAGAACCCATTGATTTCAAAGGGTTCTCTCACATTTATAGTTTTTGCACACGCATTTCCGTCAGGACAAAAATACGCAACATGCTCTATTTTGTGTGCATTTGTGCCCCCGAGGCACCATAGGAATCTATGGGGGTGCACAAATGCACATCCTGTGTGCATGGTGTTAATTGATAACACCGGGAACTAATTAAATTATTAGGGAAATAACTGCTCAGCCAATTCAAAAACAGCGTGGGTTCATCCAACACTGATGTAAACAGAGGGGCAGTGCAAAAAAAGTACAGTAAGCAGCGTGCGAGAACACGTCCTAGTGCTTCCTGCACAGTGCAATCACGTTACGCTCTCATGAGTGTATATATGCATACGCTCGTGTGCAGGGCCCTGAATCATTTTATACACCTGCAAAAATAAGAATTGCAGGGCCCCCTGAATTTGCAGTAAAAACACCATTGTAGCTCTCTGTTCTGATGTACAACAGCCTAACCATGGCAGCCACATGAGGCTTGTGAGGCTTGGTTTATGTGCACACATCGTGGAAATATTACATGAGTAAATCCACATCAAGATCCACAATGAAATCCACACATGACTTTGCTATGGATTTTGGTGTGTTGAGAAATTCACTAACTACATAGCATTAAATGAATAAGGGCTCCTTCACATGGGCGTATTTTTCGTCAGTATTTTGTGAGCCGAAACCAGAAGAAATATTACCTCCACAGTGCCACTTATTGGAAGGCAGAATTCCTTCAAGCCAAGGTTAGACTCTTTATACAAGCCTTGTAACAATGACTGGGAATTAAAAGCAAAGCCAGACTCTATGCACAGATAGCTGTTTCAGGGTATTTGCCCTTCATCGGTGTTGAGTAGGAGTCTGGCTTTGCTAGTGAGAGGGCTGGGACGGAGGTCAGAACCGCTATCTTTTCTCCTTAGGGAGAGCACCTAGACAGTGAATGAGGAGACTCAAAAGTCCATCCATGCTCCTCTGGTTCCTGTGGAGGTAATATTACATCTCCCTTATTTGCCCAGAGGAGCATGAATGGCCTTTTGAGTCTCCTCACTCACCGTCTAGGTGCTCTCCCTAAGGAGAAAAGATAGCGTTTCTGAAAACCAGAAGGGGAACGTACAGAGAGAAAGTACAATGGGAAGATTTGCATTTCTTCCGTATTTTGGACCGGCTCCTGGTTTTGACAAGATACTTTAGCGTGTTTTAGTCCTGTTATGCAGCCTTGAAAAACATGGCCGTATAACAAAACAATACTATTGATTTTAATGGATTCATTTTCATAATCGGGATTCCCGCAATTTTAATCTACATGCGAGAAAGAGTGGGCAGGGCCTAACTTCTCACTTTTTTTTGAAAACGTGTTTGAAAGTTAGAATAATCAAAAAATAATCTACTTAATATGCTAATATGACCATAGTGGTGGCGTATTGGTGTTTTCCCCCCTTTTTTTTTTTGCTCTTATGCTGTGAAAATCTACTGCAGTTGCGCAGCAAATAGAACTTGCTGTGGATTTTGTAATTTGCTGCATGACTGGAATCCGCTGTGTATTTTTTCCATTGTGAGTTAATGTGATTTGTTAGAGTCCCATACACTAAGGCTAACTTCACATGGGTGAGCACGATATGGGGTCGTGAATCCCACCCCCGCGGATGTGAGGTGTTTTAATGTCAAAACAACCTTGCATCACTTTGGAGATGTAGCGATCCTCCACGGTGGGCTGACAGCCACGGCGGAGGATGGCGGAGTTTCCCCCATTGTTTTTTAATGGGAGACCTTGCATTGGATTACGTGCACCAATGGGAGACCTTGCATTGGATTACGTGCACCAAGCATGCTGTGCAATTCTGCAGCTGGACCCAATGAAAACAATGGGCGCTGAAATGCAAGAAGATAGAACATGCCGCGATTTGTTTCCTGCATAGCATTGCATTTCGGTACCATGTAGAAAAACATCACTCATGTGTATGACCCCATTCAAAAGAATGCGGTTCATATTTGTTTGTCTTGCAATGCACAAATCTTGGGTGATTTTCTCGCCCGCGTGAAGCCAGCCTAAGAGCAAAAATATATTGATGCATTTTTCTCCCCTTATACGGCCACATAAATGCACAAAACCACTGATTTCAATAGATTCCAGTGGTTTCAGTTTCACAATCAGGAATTCATGCCAGAGCGGAGGAGTTTGAAAAAAACTACGGGAAGGTGCTGCCTGATTTTTCCCGCACGTAGTATTCACTACATGCAGGAAAGATGGGGCGGGTCCTATCTTTTGTCAGCCATATGATTAAAATGCGAGAAAAGAGATAGTGAAATTAAACCACTAAAATCCTGTTTTTATTTTGTCCCGTTATGCGTCTGTGATTATCACATCCGCATAAGGGGAGAAAACCATGTTCATCAGAATCTGTCCTAAATCTGCTGCATGTGAATACACTGCTATAGATCACATGGTTAGACAAATGGAGATCAGCTGTTTTGAAGAGAATGGTCTGCTGTTTTTCCAGAAACAGCACCATATCTGTCAGTGGGCTAAGTCTGGTATTGCAGCTCATCCCTTTGCAAATGAATGGAGTTGAAATGCAACACGGTCACATAACATCAACAGATGCAGTGCTGTTCTAGTAAAACAGAAGATCCATTTTTATACCCCATGACAACTTTTTAAAGGCAATCTGTGGGCGTAAAGATGAGGGGATGTAAAGATACCTTAAAGATTGCCTGTTCTTATAATGATAAGGGTCCCAGTAGCCAGTTCCTCAATAACTGAAGACATGCCTCTTGACATGTGGGAAGACTTGACCCTGGCATGTCCAGTGCTTTGTATAATAATTATGGATTAATCTTCATAGCCTTGTGGAACTGGAAATAGTTGGATATTTTAAAATTAACAGACTTGAACTAACTGATATTGCAGACATGGTTCACAATCCTTATTGTTTTAGCAAAGAACATCCTTGCACAGATATACTTTTGAAAATTCAATAGTTTTCTGGCACAACTTGTGTTAGGAAATTGATTTACATGGCTTGTGCCAAATTTTTAAGACACTTCCGGACACTTTTTGTAACTTGTCCGGCAAAGGGGTGTGTCTTCATGAAAATGAGGTGTATCCTAAATGGACATTGTGCTCCGAATTTTTGGCACAATTTTTGTCATAAACAGAGCCAACTAATAGATGGTATAAAGTTAGACTAGCCAGTCTAAAGATCTGTTAGATATATCATTTAGCAGAATAATTGATAAAGACTGTCTAGTCTAGTCTAGTCTATTGGACAGTTTTGGTAAATCTGCCCCATCATCTGTTAGTCCTTCCTGCCAAATGGTAGAATAGTGTGACAGCAGATCCCATTTCTGTGAACCACTGCACTGTTATATCATGATGATGGTGCTCCTATGTCCAGTACCATCACCAGCAGGTACTCGCTGTAACTAACAGCCAAAATCCAACTGTCAAATAAAAAAAAGGTATGGACACATTTGGAGGACATTCCGAACTTAGGGTCCTTTTACATGGGACGACCTATAATGTGCAGATGCCTGACAGGTCATCCCAACGATGATCATTCCTGTGCTTTTTCACAGGAGCGATCATCGATAAGTGAATGGGGGTGGAGTGGGCCAGGGATCATTCCAGTCCGCCTGACTCCACTCACAGCAAACAGGCAGTAGTTCAACAACTACGTGCTTATAAAGGCAGATCGTCATTTGATTTTTCTGCCTGCACAAACTGAATGATGAAGGATAAGAAAAAAAATTATCAATCATCATTCAGTCACCGGCATTATTTTCATTGAATGATCATTCAGATTCACACAATCCAGCAAGAATCTGAATGATGATTATTCAGTGTAAAAAGCCTCTTAGATTGCAGTGTCTATATATAGTGATATGTAGAAGCTGCAAAAGACAAAAAGCACAAATTTTTAAATAAAAGTGAATTGTCATTCCATACAGTGGAAGGTGCGTCGTCCGATGATAGGATAGAGGCATCAGTGTAGAAGATGCGCAGAATAATGAGCCCAGCTGCTGCATTTAGGATAGATTGGAGAGGGGAGAGTTTAGTATAGAAAAGACTAATTAGAAGTAAAGTAGTCAAGACAAGAATACATTAGGGCAACAAAAAGAGTTTTTGCTGTTTTGACACTGAGAAAAGGTCATATTTTAAGGGCTCAGTCACACGGGCGCATCGGCACCCGTACACCAGCGCTGATGTGCCTGTGTGACTGACAGTTAGAAGACCGTCGTACCTCAAGACGGACGTCTCTCTCCAGCGCTGATGAAAGAACACATGACCGACAATGAAGCCGGTCACATGTTCTTTCCTCCGGCGCTGCAGAGAGACGTCCGTCTTCAGGTACGGATGTCTGCTACCTGCAGTAACACGGGCGCCGATGCGCCCGTGTGACTGAGCCCAAAGATGTTTCTGAGATGCAGATGGCATGAGTGTGCAAGTTATAGAACAGAGGGAATGAAGATATAATCTGAGTGAAACACCGAGACAGTCGGCATACTGCTTAGGAGGAGTTTTAGTATCACACACGGAAATGACAATATCAGGTTTACTTAACTTTGTAGATGGTGAAAACACAAAAAATTTCAGATAGAGAGAGTATATGATGTAAGAGTCAAACAATCAATGGTGTTTTGTAATAGTGATGGTATAACAAGAAGAGGTATAGAGTTGGGGTCATTAGGTTGTAGAAATGGGACTGATGGCCAAATCTGCTGATACTTTTTCCAAAAGGCGCTGTGCATTTCATGACAGAGTATAATTTCCTCATCTATATATGCTTGATGGGTATCTCAATCCAAACCATAGCTATTTATATGGACTTGATCTCTACTTCCTGCGTTTAAAACCTCCACTCTTTTGGCAAGGTTTTTCACTACATTTTGGAACATGAAGGAGGAGATTCATGCTTATGGTATATTTAATCCTTAGAACATTAGCGTGGTTAGGCATTAATTGGAATATCAGCCATGGTACAACTTATGTATTTCCATAAATCCTAAAAGTGTTTGAAGGGGTTGAGGTCAGGAGTCGGTGTAGCTAGTCAGTGTCTTAGTTGAACTAATAAACAAGGAACTCTAGAGAGAAGCTTATATATAAGCATATAGATATAGACGATAACTGATTCTATAGACAAAATCCTAGCCTACATGAGGTTTGTATAACGCACAACCCTTACCTCCTAGTTACATGTACAGTTGTCAATATGTGTAGTGACCATAAGTATGAATATTCCAAACATGTTACGGAAAATACGTTAATATATTTTTCTATTGGAAATTTGGAACGGTTTGTTAATGTTTTAACAGTATAATTGTAACACAACTTGCATACTGTATTATACGACCCGGTTGTAATATTCTTGTGTTTGGATATTGTGAAAATGACAATTTAAAAAAACAAAAACAAGGAACTCTGACAAGTGAACATTTCACGCTCACTTGCCCTGTCGGGTCTTCTGTTGGCACGAGAGCCACCTGTTATTGTTCTTTTAACTACCAGCTTGTGTAAAAGTACCCTAATGGTAGGCAATCAATTTAAAAAACCTAGATAACTCTTTTAAATGTTTAATTTGGTGTGGGAAGTGGGTAAACAGGTATTTCAGTATGAGGCCGCCTGCACACCAACGCTGCGAGCTCCCGCATGCAGAATCCAACCCTGTGCCTGGCCAGCGTCCGCACATACCTGTCATTTGTATCATCTGTACTGCGGATGGTGCTCACAGCTGGCCATCAGACACGCATAGTACAGATTTTTTTAAACTCCTACTTTTCCCGCGTTATCGCCTAGCAATGACGCGGAATCCACTACTTTTCCGTAATGTTGATTGCAGAAGGGCCGCGGGTCAAACGGCTTTCATTGACTTCAATGGAAGCTGTCCATGTGGAGTCCATGCAAAAATGGAACATGCTGCAATTTTTGTTTTCCGCAAGTGGAAAATCGCAGTCGCTATCCACTCTTGTGAGCGGATATGTGGATGCTCCTTTAGTTTGAATTGGTGCGGAATGCTGTGGATCATCCATGTGGGAGACGATCGCGGATTCCGCAATTCAAACCTGGTCATGTGCAGGCGGCCTTAGAAAGGAAAACTTTCAACATCACCATTTTAAGATATACAGTTCCAGCAAAATTGCATTAATGGAGCACTGTGTGAACAATTTTTGTCTCACATCCATTTCTGGCAAGAATATGTGACCAGGAACTTATTTACTAGATCAAAGGAGGTCACAAAAGTTGGTGACCTAAAAATCAGGCATGTATGGTATATTTAGTCCTTATACTATACATTTTCTACAAGGGAAAAACTCGTTAAAAGGACTGTAGCTGCAAGACTAATAAAGAGAAACTAGAAAAAAAATAAGAAAGAAGTAAATTAATTTTACGAAATTTGCTGAAGACTATTAAGGATTTGAGGATTCAGTCTAAAAAGTCAAGTAATCTTTTAATGCATATATGTAATCCTTCAGCCATGATTGATATCCAGACTATAGCTTGCACTTGGAAAAATTCATCTTCCAGGCAGTTAGCCATAGGCATACACTCTACATATACAGTATATATGTGTGTGTTAAAAACAGCATATGCTGCATCATAAAATAATAATTTGGTTGCAATTATGTTGTTGCTCATTGGTGTACACACACCGTTAAATAGACATTCTCATTCAATGCAACCCAGAGAGGAAACTCATTTAGCTGTAAACATGAGAACAGTAGAGTAGAATTCATTTATGACCTTCTGCTGCACCATCCAACCTCCTTGTACATTACAATAACTGAAGGCTATTTTAATGTGGTCTAAAATCATTTCCCTTAGACTACTATCATAGATATATGTATTGTGTTAAAATGGTTTCTGGATATAAAAAAAAATCATTCTTCCTAAAATATTAATAAACTTCTCAATACTGTTATTATCTTTATAATCCCTCATGACAGCTACTACTGTTTGGGTCTTCTGATGCATCTCCGTTTAGATCTATGCATGATGACATCTCTAAGGATGATTTATTACATGAGTGGGTCGGTCAGTCACCGCCCCCTGTCATGACATCACTGTGAACAAAAAGTGACAGCCCATGATCAGATGACCTAGTCACATGACAATCACCCAAATGTGTAAATGGATAAGCAGATTTAACAGATGCAGTGGGGAACCTATACAGTGGCACCAAGGAGACAGTGAGAAAACCTACTACTTTATCGCTTTGAACATAATAAAAAATGATCCACCGAAAACATATTTAATAAATAAAACAATACATCACCCGGGTCAATGGAATTAAATTTGACCCAGAAGTCAATAGAGTAAGTGTAGTAAAGAGGAATGTATTTTTCTTCTTTCTTCTAAAGTTGTGTTATCTGCTTGATAGTTTCCATATTTTATTTGAGTTATGATAGGGGAAACTGGTGGTTTAGTTAAGTGCATTAAACTGTTGGGAATAATCTTTTGCAGATCACCATTAAATCTTTTGCTTCAGGTCTTCCATCTCTTTAAGTGTCTTTTAGGGAGAGTTTAGGAGACAAGTGGTAGCTCTATGATGCCAATAAACAGCCATGTACCCTGGCTGCTTTCATCACAATCAACCTGAGCAAAAGGTTGGAGAATCCACACTGCAGATGTTCAATCCTATACTGACACGTGTTGAAAGGTAAGAGCTATAAAGTCCACTAGAATATTAGGATCATGTATTTAAACTTTTAAATGATTTTTTTTTTTTGTAGCGACTAAAGATTTAATGTTAGACAACCAAGATTCCAAGAAGAGAGCAAACTAGGGACAGTGATAAGAAGTAATGGAAGATAGAGATAGATAGATAGATAGATCCTCCTATATTGTAGTACAATATTAAAATGTATTAACTTTTGCACTAGTTATCTAAGGGAAAAGGCAGAAAATGATGACTTCACTGCAACCCCCCCCCCACACACACACACACACACACACACACACACACACCTTCCCTCCCCCAATAAAAAGATTTCCATGTCCACATGAATTCTATCAATATTGGCTGCCTCTTCTATATACTCCAAATCTATTAAACTTTAATTTGTAGCTTCTCTCTGTATCCTACTATTTACTGATTTAATAGCAGATATGTCTAGTTTAACAGAGATATTAAGCCACATAACAGAAAGAATTCTCTAAAGTAAAACCTTGTTGTGGCTTCCAACATTGTACCAACTATTCTTCTAGAAAATGCCATGTAACTATTATTAATATCAATTTCTTAATGAGAACTGTTCATTTGCAGTTGGATTTAATGATTTAATGTTCATAGGAACGTTCGTTCACCCAATCACCCAATGAACAAGCAAAATTATTCTCAGCAGCACGCCTCGTGTGTGAACCTGGGAATGTGCTGCCAATAGCGATGGAACAGTATGGTGTGCGAACAATTGCACTAATGATCTTTTTACCCAATGGTGCCTCAATCAGCTTGTTTAAAGGGCAGGTAAACAAGCACCAATTTTGTTGATGAGCACTTATAATCACGAACAAACTGCCATGTGTAAAAGGACCACACAAAATTCTGACTAATCAGACCAATTACAGATGACAAGATTGGCCAGAGCTGTCCATTTATACATGCAGATATTTTGTTAGGATAGAGCCAATTTTTATTTTCCTCATCTACTATGATCGTTCGAAGATGGAACATTTAAATATGGTTCATATGCTGTTTAAATGCTACAATCATTGTGACAGGCAGACACATTTTTATACACTTCAAATCAGTTTTCTGGTAAATTTCAATCAGATCAATTGGCCCTTAACACAAACAAGTTTAGGGATTGTACACACCAGAGCTCAACGGTTCTGTTTTCCGATCCATTTGGGGAGCTTAAAAACTTCACCCCCCTGGCAGAAGTCTTGTGACGGAACCAAACGGCGCTGAATAGACCACATTGACTATAACAGAGTCCGTTTCATTTCTGGACAGGCTTCCATCTTTTACAGGACAAAATAGCATAGCCCTTGGACCAATATTGGTCTGATTAAACAAAAATTGGTCCGCTATCTATATGAAATTTCACAAAATGAGCTAAATATGACTTTTTTAAAACATTCAGTCGGAACTTTATAAACTCATATACAAGAACATATATATATGTGTGTGTGTATATATATATATATATATAGTTGTATATATTTATTTATATATATGTGTGTGTGTGTGTGTGTGTATACACATACATACATGCAGCAATTCGCTTACAGACAGAGGGGTAGGTTTTAGACTATTCTACACTGTTGCAGTAATACTATGACATGTTCTATTTACTAACTCATTAAAATGCTTGCATTTGAGTTTATAAACTTATAAAGTTCAGGTTAGATTAAAAAAAGTCATAGTTAGCCCATCTTGTGAAATTTTTCTCATGGTCATCATTATCAGTTGCAATAATAATAAATTACTAATAATAAAAAATATACTAAATATATCACAAGGTTATGATAGATAGATAGATAATTGCAATTAAAGTCTAGGCATTTTCAGTAGATGTAAAAAGCTAAATTTAAATACTATAAACATATAGAAAAAAGATTTTATATACAAGTACAAATGCTTCTATACTATTTTATAGTAAATGTAGTACCATAAAAACAAATAATTAGTCTAGATGGATATGCAAATGCTGAATTTCCCTAGTTATTTACTAAACAGTGGAAACATGTTTTCTATACATTCTGCTGTAGTGTGGGATGTGTCAGCTGTGTATATTGTATGTATCTGAGCACACAGGATGGTGAGGTGGTCCAGTATCTTCCTACAACTGCAGAGGAAACAATGAAATTACCTACAAGTGTGGGGCAAGTTTGATCAGACTGCTGGGTTTACTCTCTTGTCTCTCACACACACAGCCTCTTTCTCCTCAGTGAACACAGACACACACAATACCAGTGACGTCACCCAGATCTTTACAGATCTCCTTGAGAGGACCCAAAAGAGCTGGAAGTGTCTCCCAGATCTGCTTACTTCAGTCACAGCTAGGAATCACTGGGGATCTAGCAGGGAGCATATTGCACTACTCCAGCTGCAGAGATCACTTTACTGGTAAGTCTCCCAGGCTTCATTTCTCTCCATTGATGAAGTTCTCTCTCCTTCAATAATTTATTCTGCTAAGGTTAAATCCTCCAGTTACAATGCTGATTAGGAATAAAACAAAATGCATTTAACCTCAACCTCTCCTTTTATATTAAGATATGCTGTGCATCAAGTATAAATATTGCACCGTGTCAGTAAATATATTTGCCAGGAATTATTATTTTGAACTTTGAAAACTGCATGTTTATAATTATTACTACTATTATGAAGAACAGTCTATAGTTTTGTCAGCAAACATCATTTGAAATGTATAATTATTTTTTTCACCATAAATTATTTTTATTAGATATTCTCCTGCAAACATCTGTTTGCACATTAATGTTTCCTGGTTGCTTCCCCCTTTCTTCCGTCTGATTAGCCCCCAATTTACAGAGGCCCCTTGCTTCCAACATTCTCTGCTGTGCACAGTTGACAGCTAAAATTGCTTGGGTTATCCTTAACCACTTAAAATGTGTGTCATTATTTAGATAGTCATCCAGATTAAATGTGACCTCCTAATACAGATGCCCATTTTAATAGGCTCAATGCCCATCGTATATTTATACCATCAGACATCTTCTATTCATATCTTAACTTCTTCATTAGATTGTTAAAAGTTTCCTAGAGTAAGGGGTCAGAAAAAGCGTATATTTCTTAATGAAGGTAGAGCTATTTGTCTTTGGTAAAGATAGATAGATAGATATGAATAATATCATCTGAATTGTTAATAAGGCAGCAAGCCTCTAGAAGTACAAATTTTCCAGACAAGGTCTTCTTTTTTGCAGGGCTGATTTCTCAGCACAGCCTTGAAGTCAAGTCCTTGACATCTTTATACCTTGTATAAATTCTTTAGTGCCCCTGCACTTCGTCAAACCTGACAAATATGTTAGAAAATATAATTCCAATGGGGCTTTAGCTCACTTCACAAATTTAAGGATTTAGGCAAAAAAACAGTTTGTTCTTGGACTGGATATCACCATATAGGTAGCCTTGCAGTATTTATGGATGTTATTACTATACAATATCAGGACTTCCTCACAAAATTCAATGCCATGCAAAACATGAGTGATCTGACAAGACACACTTTTTATAATGCCTAATAAATGTAATACTTACAAGGGGCAGGGAAAAGATTTTTCCTCATAAGACGTCTTGTGTTTTCTTTAATAATGCTCATTACTATGGCAGTAAAAGGAAAAAAAAGTTTCTCAAGGAAAACTCTGCATTTAAACCATCCAGATTATGAATTAATAATCCCAAAAATATAACTTAGTTTCTACAGTTACTATGATTATATCTGAGAATATAGTTTGTTTAGGACCAATGAAGAGGCTTGATTATAACAGATCAGTATCTCGCAGAGGGGGGAAACCACAAACTGTTAAAAGAATAATTACAGGAGCTCCTTCATTATTTTCTTCCTCTGACAATTATGAATATGAGTGAAGCAAAAGTTATGATCTGTCAGTATTATGTATCCAAATGAGAGTATTAGCCATAAAGAATTATACAGCCCACCCTCCCCCATCTTCCTCTTTTTAACACTCCCCTGGAAAACACGAAAAATCTATTGAACAATGTTGTACACAGGAACTTCATGCAAATGAATCCAGGCTACTGTACAATTAGTGCCTGATTAAAGCCTCATTTGTGTAACTCTGCATGTTATGTAAAATTATGGTTTTACAATGTGTTACTATTTTCCACTGTTTTTATTGTTTTAATGTAAAAAAAATTGCCCTTATAATGCACAATTATTAAATAAATACCAAGAGGGAGACCGCATGTTATATTACACTTTATTAAATTAAATCTAAATGAAGGACAAGTTGGTGGTTGGATAGTGAATTAAAACAAATTAAATTAAATTGAAACTTCACAATTATTACAAGAATAGCAAGAAAATTGTTTACAGAATTAATACACAATGTTTTACATCTACATTTGTTACAATGACATTTCAGGAGAAAAAGACTATAACGAAAAATGCTAATATTTGTCATGTAATTTATTTACAGAGATATTGCTATGGAGCTTAGCCTTTCTAAGAATGCCCCCTCCTATGTTGACTTAGGTAAGCAGTAGACTTTGTTTATTTTTGTGTAAGTTTCACCAATGTTATTCACCTATAAATAAAAACAAATCAACCGCAAAATAATAACAATGTCACTAATAATAACAAGATATCATTGTTATTACAGGTAATAATAATAATAATAAAGACTAAGAAAATCAAAAGTACTCTAAAAAGAAATACGGAACAGTAAACTAGATATTTAAAATTAAAAAACAATCATGATTTATTCACATTATTTTACTACAAGATATAGGTCCTCAGATAGATATATGGATAGTCAGATCATAAATGCAACACATAGATCACACTAAATTTGTTAGTATTTTTTTTTTTTTGCAATTTTTAGTATTTGGTTTTGCTTTTTGTATAATTAACTATATCAAATAATTTTTTATCAATTTTTTAAAAATCACATTGATTTACTGTAGTCAAGGTTGGATTATGGTGTGTTAGGAATTATTTTTTTTTAAATGGGTCCTAATTAAGCAAATGCAAAAGACTGACGTGAATGTATCTTTTATCAGCATGCATCCACAAATCCAAATAATGCATCAAAAGATTATTACTATTAGCTTTTTAATGAAATCTATAAAATATTAGTGTGAAGCTTTGGAAACTAGCTGTAATAATTTAAAAAACTGAAACAAAATACAGTATAGTACTAAAATTGTTGCTAAACTCTTTGCATAAAGAAATAAAATGACTCGAGGAACTTTTTGCAATTCGCATACTGTTGGTCACAATGCCCTCTCTGCAGTGACTGCAGCTTTGGCCAGACACAAAGACCATGTATAATGTGAGCTTTATGCTCAGCCTAAGATTACAGTTCATTTTGGTTATTAGGGATTGGTCATGTCATCAATCGGTTATTTTATGGGTTTGGTGGGTCATGGAAATGTCCTTATTGTATAACTTGCATATCTTGTGTATCTTTGGCAGCAAAAGCAGTTGATGATATCATTAACCCAGTACATGAAATTAGCGCAGATGAGGGTGACTATTGGCCAAGCAGCAGCAAAATGTCAACAGCTTGTTAGAGATAGCTGATACATAGATAGATACATAGATAGATACATAGATAGATAGATAGATATGAGATAGATAGATATGAGATAGATAGATAGATATGAGATAGATAGATAGATAGATATGAGATAGATAGATAGATAGATATGAGATAGATAGATAGATAGATATGAGATAGATAGATAGATATGAGATAGATAGATAGATAATTATAAGTAGATAATGTGGATAATATACAGTATAAAGGGAGTTTCTTGAGATCTATACCCCTAATGTATTGCTTAATAGACTAGTAATATGTTCTGAATCTGCTTTAGAAATCTATTTAAGGCTCAATGTTTTCATCAACTGAAGTTGTTTAGTCTACAGGGTCCATTTACTAAATATTGTAGCAAAGGAGCTACAGTTGAAATCATATGCTAGCACTCAGGTTTGCTGTTACATTTGAGACACTCATGTCTCAATACATAGATGGATAGTCAGATAGATATTACTATATGTTGTATGTAAGCAAACATCTGTGTATACTTTAATTTTAATTTTTTTATTGTTTTGTATCTATCACATTCAATAGCTTATATTGGTTATACTAAAAGTGGTCCAGAGCCATCTTTCCATGTACACACACTTGTTGTTGTTGTTATTATCATCCTAAGTGAAAATAGTACAACTGCTTCCTCAACTGAACCAAGTCTATACTACAATTAACATGAAGATTCAAAAGAAAACAGTATTTTAGTCATTCTCATCTACTGTAGAAAATGTATATTGCACATGTAAACTTGTATTTTAGTTAAATATAATCTATCTCTGCATATATATGGCTTTATTATAATGCATAATTTTTTATTATATATTACTGATTTATAATCTTAGCATTACTAATAATATTGATTTAATTCAAATATTTCTAAGAAATACAAGCCATCTCCAAAATTATAATGCTGCTATTTTCAGAAAATAGTTTTCTTTGCATTATTCTGAGACATTACTACATATATTATGAAAAGTACATTAACACACATTAAAAAATATCAAATAACAAAACAATCTAACAATAATCAGTATATTTGATGTTCATTTTATTGTTTTTTAGTGTGAACTTTGGGGCATATCTTCTGCCTTTTTTCTATCCACAATCAATCAATCAGTACAGATAAAAAAAATGACTGAAAAAAATGTATTCATATATATACATAATTATATATAAAATTCATTGTACAGTTGCTTGGAAATCTGGAAAAGTATTAAAGTGTACCATTTCTTCAATTCTTAAGTTTATTGTTTTTTTTTACATTTGTGTTGTATAACCCATTACACACACGTCACTCTATAAGTTATAAGGCTGTCGTATTTAATTTATTCATTTTTTAAGACATTGGTGTGTTTAATACAATTATCATTGTCATAAATTATCAATTAATTTATTTACATATTTTTTTACTAATGATTGCACATTAATTTAAAACAATCCTAAAGTAAAAATTAATATTGTTAACTCATAATTTTCAGGTCTTTTACATATATATAATAGGTAGCTGTAGATACATGCATTATTCTATCCATATAAGTGGCTTATGATATGTATATGCATCATCTGCACTTTACCTGGGATTTAACTATTTATTCATTTAGAAGTACATATTCAGTTAATCAACAAATTAAATACATGAAAATATATATATCATATATTTAAGTGCATATATTATTTAATATTAGGATTAACAAAATAAATATATATACATATAATATATATAATAAATACTGTACAATCTACATCATATAGGTTACCTATACCTTATAACCTATACTTAACGAATAGTTTAATATTCTAAAGCACATATATATACATACATTTTTAAATATATACAATAAGTCATTTGAAATGTTTTAGTTGCATGTATTTTTTCTATTCATCAAGCCGTATTTAGTTGTAGCGTTATTTTTCCTTTGCATCCTTAGGGCTCTTTCACATGAAGAGCTAGGCGCCCAACAATCACGCACTTAAAAACATTCCTTGATCTGAATGATTCCCTAGGAAACCATTGCTTCTAATAGCTGTGTTTTTAAAGCATGTGATTTTTGCGCACCTAACTACCCATGTGAAAGAGGCCTTAAGCGGAAGACAGCATACAATATACCGATTTGTTCTGTTTAATACTAAGGGAACACTATTAATTGGAGGTATTTTTTAAAGGACACTTTCTACATTTAGAACTTTGTTTCACAAACAATAGATTAGATTTACTGCTTCTTAAAATATTTAACATGTCATAATTTGTTCACCTTTTCATTTACAATCTGTTCTGAATTTCTGATAATACTAATCTACATATTGATCTAGCATTAATCAACAAAAGCATACTTTAGTTATTCAACATCCCAGAAAAATGAACCAAATTGTAAATATATATATATATCTATATAGATACATTTAAACGAAATTATGTCTATATATATATATATATATATACATGCACACATAATTAGGTTTACGTTTGTGACCCATAGATGGTAAATAAATATGTCATATATAAAATTTACCCTTATATTTTCTTTACATACATACATTATATACACATATGTGTATATATGTGTAAAGAAAATATAGCTATATATCGTACATACATTTCTTATATATATCTAGCAGTGATTAATGTTATGATTGTGTGAGGTGAACAAATAAATCTAGAGTTCTATTTCTCCCTCTAGTGGTCTTGTACTTTATACCACTCTGTACATTACGAATCCCAATTACCAGTATTAACCATATGCTTGATTTAGTACTCTCTACAAGTTCCCTTTATGTGTTAAAAGCACACAGAAACCTCCTATATATAATGTTCACACACTATATATGCATATAGATAGATGCAGTAGAGCTCATGTGAATTGGCTACTCCACTTTGTATCTGTCTGTTTCTCTATGCTCACCTTTGTTTTAGCTATGATTGTCAAATGCAGTAAGTGGACATATAGTGAGGAGTTATCCTAGCCCTATGCAACACTAGTGATTTTTCCCTATAGCATTAAGAGGATTTGCCTAATTGATTTGAGTCTATACACAAATTTCATATAGCTCCAGGGAGCGGCTTGCAACAGACAGCAGAGCGTTTAGAAAGATTACCTGTTGGCTAAGCAGTGCAGTTCTAGATGGGTCTTGCTACAACAACTTTAGTTAAACAGGTCTCTCTAGTAATTTACTAGTTACTTGATTGGGAATGATTTAATTATATAAATATAGCTATTCTTTTGTATATTAACAGCGATGTAGTAGATTGTGCTAATATTTATACAACTAATATATTATCCTAATGTATTAGATAAATATATAGATTTGTTATGGAACGATATAATGTGTTACATGTCTGAACTTATCTATACGAAGATGTATATAACTGCAACATTGATAATAAGACAAATCTGCTTGGATGGATGGATGGATAGGTAGATGTTCACTATTATTATAGTAAATACATACATACATTATATATATATATATATATATATATATATATATATATATATATATATATATATACATATACACAAACACACACACACATATATATATATATATATATATATATATTCTATAGATAGGCATGCGGATAGCGCCTTACCTATATTGCTACATTGTTGCATTTGCTGTCTTACTATTATGCAACTGTATTTTAATTGTTCCTTTTTATGGCTCAATTGCTAGGTGCAGTTGTTATTTGCTTTAGAGCTATATTGTTATCTTACAGTTGTAATGATATATACAGTTGCTTATTGCTTTAGCAATATAGATGCTATTGGAATTCTTATTTTATCTATGTATAGAAAAGAAGATGAGCAGCTTTTTTAGTGTGTCTCAAGGTCTCTACAGAATAGAAAACCTAGACAGTGTCTAGGCAAACACATGTAATCTTATCACATTCTCTTATCAAGCCTAGTCCACAGACTATAGGTCCTTACCACTCACTCTACATATGTTTATCTTACTTTTCAATAGCCCTAACCTGCTGTGCTTTGTCTTGTATGAAGTGGCAAGCTACACAATATTGACTGTGAGTGTGTGTGTTCTGTGTATCCAACATAATATAGGTGTAAACTACACAACCTTGAAGAGGCGCAAGCAAAAAAAATGTTTTCAACCTCTTTTTGTTAACTATTTAAAAAAATTAGAGTCCAAAGTCATCAGTTTCACATGTTTTATTCATGAATGAATGCTGATAGTAAGCTCTAGTGAAGAACCACTTACAGAAATACAACAGTTTTAATTTTCAGAATATAAACCACATTTCCCATAGATACAATAATAGGAGTGAATGTTTTCAAACATCTTCACTTATGTACAGAATTTGCTGCAAATTTTGTGACTCCTACATTTGCTGCGCCTTGTTCCTGAAATAATACAACAGAAAAGAGGCTGGGGATAAAAAATATAAAATGAGGATTACGGATAATTCTGGTAGTCTTCATATGATAGATAAATAGATATGTAGATGTGTATCTCCTAAAATACTCCTTGTGAAAATTAAGGCAAGAATTGCAAATAACCTGACCTGAATCATGAGAATATAAAATATCTATAATATTTAAAAAAACTACTGAAAAAAATAATAGAATACTAGTAGTGGTATTCCATGGTAGGAATGAGAAAATAGCCATATTATTGATTTAGGAGTCTTGGCAAGTCCCCTGGAGAATGTTTGTAGGGATCACTATGTTTACTTGTATAATACTAATTATTGTTAAATACTAACACCCCAATCAACCCTCAGTACTGACATCACAAAATAGCAAAAAAAACCCTAATAGTATAGTTTAAGTTATAGTAATTCTCCCTTTCAGTATTAATACAGAGGCAAAGAGAAACTGTGTGTGATTATATTATTTGATTTGGGTGCACATATATATGTAGAATCTACGAATAGCAAGCAATCTAATATTGCATAATATCTTATTACTCAGATTTAAATATCAGCTATCAATTTTGTGGCTTTCTACTCCACTAAAAATATATTTATTTTAGATAGATAGATGTGTGCCTTTTTTTGTGTTTGCAGTAATGCCGAGTAGGACTTGCAAAGGAGGTTGAGTCTATTTCACTGATTGTAATACCACTCATGAATTGCTACATGCTGTCTTCACTCACCCCAATCTGCAACCTAGGTTAGGAGCAGCCTGCAAAGTTCCTGAGGATCACTAGAACTGTTTTTTAAGGTATCTAGCTCTTTCTGACAAAGTCTGCCATGAATAGCTGAATGGTATGTTGAAATGGTATGAAAGTATATATTTACTTAAGAGTCTATCAATATTTGAAGTAAGGCAAGGTATTCAGAGCTATACAAAACCATATAAATCACCTAAGTTGTAAAGTTCAAGGGACATCACGGCCATAAAAAGGAGCAGGTCTGAGCTAATGAAAAACAAAGCTAATTATTCTCTGCACATTTATTCCAAAGTTATCCCCTGATGGTGGTAAGTAAGGTTATTTAGAGGAATTGGTGTCTCTTTAAGAAAGGCCTTGCCAGTAAAGCTTAGATACCTTAGAGAGCAGCTCCAAAGATCTATGGGGAGTTTGCAGGCTGCTCCTTAGCTAGACTGTAGGTTGGGCTGAAGACTGCACATAGTAATTTATTAGTAGGGACTGGGAGGTATTAAGCTCAGTTGGGCGGTGCTCCAGTATACTGCAACTTCTACTAGGGCAGGTCCTTTAATCTCTTTAGCTAAAAAACGATCAAGCCAGCAGCTTGTACTTCCTAACACTCTAATGTATCTTTGCTTGGGAAACTACATACAGCTTACTGCCTAAAAGGAAGGAACTTTTTTTCCCCAAGTCAGTTTTTATGGGTCTCCAGCCTTTACAAGGACAGAACCTGGATGTGACTTGGTTTGTATAGGATCTTTTGGAATACCAGTTTTCATGAGCAGTATTGTCATGGATTCTTTTAAAGGGGGTATGAATCTGGAGAGGTTGCCTGAAAGTTTAAGACCCCAGCCGTCTCATGACATGGCCTCCAACTTCCATTTGCCAAGATCAACTGAAACTAGAGATCCAATTGAGAATTCAGCCAGTGAATCATCTGATACTGAACTCGCAGGTAATATTATTAATTAGCAACGTACTTAATGAAATCCTATCTATATGCCTTACGCCTTATAATTGCCACAGACATGCTTTATCACATATAGCTCACTATTACTATTGCGTATTAGGATATAATATTACTAATTAATAATCATTATAATATATTACCTTGCTAGCATATCAAATTAACATTTACCAGAGTGAATTGGATAGATAGATAGATAGATAGATAGATGGATAGATAGATGGATAGATAGATAGATAGATAGAATGTTTCAACTGCTTCTTTATAATGCAGTATTTAGAGATCTTTTAATTTTTTTTATATGGGTTTGGGATGTTTTTGTGTTTTTTTTATCATTTAGTGATCTTATTTGGCTACGTAAATTTAAATGTGAAGGTACAGCTTTTGTTTGGACTGATTATTTTCAGGGCTGACATGTTTATGGCAACAAAAAATAAATATTTTGCAGTCTCCTTGCAATAAATCACATTTGAGAGAAATATGTAGCTGTCTCTCAGTTTAGATTATTTGAGGACAGGCCTTATGCTGCCCAGAGGAAAATGACACACAGTTTGCTGAAAAGAATTAGTATTTGAGAATTATTAAAATATGAGGGAGAACTTGTGCTTCCATGAATTCACTGTCAATCGAGAGAGAAATACACAAGTGTGTGAGTATATATATATCTCCACAGTTCATGCTGGAACTGGTTACGTAGTTATTGTATTCAGACAATATCACGTATGTGCTTTGTGTCCCTCCTGACAGGCATTTTTCCCTCTTCAGACACGTAAAAATTAGACAGGTCAGTTTAGGTAACCTCACAGAAATATCACAAACTCCCAGAGGGTTTTTTTACTCTGTGGCCTATTGAAAGCAGCTACTGAAAGGCCCCTGTAATTTAAGGAACATCAATATTTGTTCCTTTATTACAGCTAAAAGAAATGTATTATTCCAAAAGAATAACTGAATACAGGCCATTCTAGTTTTATTCTATCAATTTCTACTACTGATGCCTTTTCAATTCATTTTTAATCTATTATCCCAAGTTAAAAATAATAAATAAAAAATGAGATTGCAGAAACAAATATTTTAGCCCATTTTATAGTTACTCTGTGCATTTACTATGAATGTTATTATCATTATTATTTACAAACGTTGGTATGTCATAAAAATGATGATGATGATTACTAGTATTGATAGCGGTTGCAGTAATAGTGTTACTGACTCTAGTAGCGCTGGAGCATATGTGAATTATCTTCATATGTTAATATTATCACTATTATATTTGTAACTGTAGAAATACAAGTACAAAGTAACCTAATTTTCTTTCATTTCCAATTAACATTTTACAGAAAAGAGATGCTTGTGTAGACATTTCTATTACACTGAAATCAAACTTTGTCTATGAAGTATAATTACAGAGATATCTACAATAATATATGTGTACAATAAAAAAAAAATACATTGGCCTGTATATATGAAATGCCAGCATATTTGTTAGCAGGCATTTTTATTTTCTATATATGCTTTGTTTCAGTTTGCTCATTCCATACTAAATATTATAATTCTATGATCATAATAATTAATAATAATATTATTTACTCGCAATTTTTTTTTCAGCTTGACTCCGAATTCTCTAGTTATTGTAGCTATATATTTTATGACCTAAATTGTCATATGTTTTAGGTCATATTCTTAGTGAAATCTAGAAAATAAATTATTGTTCATGCATTTATTTAATTTTACGCATATTTACTGATACAGGAATACAAAAGTGCATATTTTAGTGCAATCTCCAGTACTGCTATGTTACCAATCTTTAGCTCTGGATTCTCCACAGAAAAAGACAGGAGCGGGGAGCCAAAAAGTGAAGATAGTAATGTGGAGGACCCTTCCAAGAAGAAAAAGCAGCGAAGACAGAGAACTCATTTCACCAGTCAACAACTGCAGGAGTTGGAAGCCACCTTCCAGAGAAACCGCTACCCTGATATGAGTATGAGAGAGGAGATAGCAGTGTGGACAAACCTGACAGAAGCCAGAGTCAGGGTAAGAGCAAGCCTGTGTATTTGTTGTGTGTGTCCTGCAGCCTCTCTAGGAGATAGATAGATAGATAGATAGATAGATAGATAGATAGATAGATAGATAGATAGATAGATAGATAGATAGATAGATAGATAGATAGATAGATAGATAGATAGATAGATTTACTGCAAGTCGACACACAATGAGGAGCAGGAAGGGAGGTAGAGAGCCACAATGAGAAATCTTTAACTATGAAATCTGATCTGTTTCCTGTACTCACTGTACACTGCTGACTTTCAAAGCTCAGTTACGTTGCAGAAATGCACTATTTTTTTATTCTGTTTTACTGAATATTTTGACAAGATAAATGAGTCATACATTAAAAAGCAGTAGGCCAAGTATAGACACTGACACAAAAGCAGCATTAACCAACTAAAAATGTAACATTACAATACATGCTTATGATCTCAGCCTCAAGAAGAAATTAATGAAACATTAGATTCTTAAAACGTAGATTCTTATATCCATTTCCACTGATATAAAAGAATGTAATCGAATTATGCAATCCACACATTTAGGGTTCCAAGTGTAGGATAGCTTAAATGCTTATCATCTGTAGCAAGTTCTACTCTGATTATTTTTTATTACCTTATTATAATAATAATAATAGAAAGTAATTATATTCATATGCAAACACATGAACAAATAATTTGGGTATTCCATCCTTTAAGCCATGACTTACTTTTAAAACTCTCATAGATGAGAACCTAAAAAGTAACTTTTATTAGTAATACTAATAAAAACAAAGCTCTGTTTTTTTATTAGTATTATTAATAAATGTTACATTTTAGGTTCTCATCTGAGAGTGAACTGATAGCCAGTTTTTTGAATCCTCACTGCCTTTCAATAAGAGGAGTTCTATGACTTATTACTTTTACAGTTAGTTCAATAACGCTGTAAATAAGGGAAACCTTTAATATAAGCTATTGATTAGCCTGTTTATCTAATGCAGGCCATAAAGAATTTAATTCAAAGTAGTATATTTCATATACAGCAAGGTTTATGAAAATACGTTTGATAACTAAAATAGCAGGCTTTTCTTTGTTTTACAGTTATTTATCTATTCTGTATTTATTTCGCATCATTTTATACTGATGGGTTATATCTAAAATGAATGGTAATAATGCTAAAATAATTAAAAAAAACACAATTATGATTCCATGAGCATGCTATTATTTTTATACCCCAGTGTTTTTATGCCTATAATACCCCAATATTGCTGCTGTCTCCCTTCTACTTTCTCATTTTCTCAAAACCAATATAATTTTGCACAGAGACACATTAAAAAAAACACTGGCCCCAAACAAAGACGAGATGGAAAACTAAAACCCATGGCTGAACCTAAAGGCAAAGTCAGATTGAAAGGTTCATTTCATATGGCTCCTAATAAAAGAATGAAGAAACGGAAATGATTTTCATGTAAAAATAACAGTTAAATCTTGCTGCATAGGGTCAATCAGTTGTTATTCTGTACAGCTCAGTAGGACATTTTACATAAGACGGAGGATACATGTATGTGAAATCTGTGTTGGTCCAAGGAAATGTGATAGTTTTCTATGTTTTGTGTGTGCTGCATTCACCGGGGGCTTTTTGTGACTGTCTATGAATATAGGCTGCCTCGGGTTATAAAGTGGAAATATCAATAAGCTGCTGCCATTTTAGGATGCTTGAGTACTATGTATTTATATTGACTAAAGAGATGATGCATTAACAAACTGGATTAAAAGGCTAACTATAGATATAGGATACTAGCAGTGGCTTCTTGTATAATGGGATGTGTCCTGCTTTCCTATATATATATATATATATATATATATATATATAGCGAGAGAGAGAGATCGGTGTCTTGTTTTCATAGATAGATAGATATACACGTAGAGTGGCTTTCTCATTCATTTGAAGAAGGTGGGACGTTCTGTCTGTAGATAGATACTTTGAAGCTTATTTTTGTAGGGCTTTTATACTCTTTTCTAGGTCAAACTATGTAGAAACCACTGCATACATGGATATCAGCTTT